>NC_046185.1:133268894-133591751 GCF_011004875.1 Balearica regulorum gibbericeps | reverse complement strand
AGTCTGTCTTAACCTTTTGGCAAACCTCTGCTGGAATTCTCTGCTCAGAGTGATTACTAAGCATTTCCCAGAACGTCCTTTTGCTTTTACATTTACGTCTTCGCCAGGTGCTGCAGCAGGGCCTTGTTGCACTGCTGAGACACCTGGTGACAAACACAACCTCAGCAGCTGGACAAACATCTAAGCATTTCAGGGGAGCTGTGGGGTCCGTGGTGGGAGCAGTTAGGCTGTTCTTATTAAATTCTTTATGTCAGCAAAATTCTGTGAGCTACAAACATGGGGCTGTCAAATGGAAACAAAAAGAGAAGATGATAATGCTTTTTGTACTGAGACCTATGAAACATAAATTTTGGGTTTAGTTTCATTTTTTGGGGAGCACATGTAGTATAATCTTTCCATGACTGTACCTAATGCCCCTTGCTCCTGAATAACGCATTACCTTTGCCCTATAGGTAGAAGATCTAAAATCCCAACTGGCTTCTCAAGAGGCAGAACTGCAACTGAGAAATCAAGATGCCGAAGCTTTGATTGTTCAAATGGGGTTTCAGACTGAGAAAGTGAACCAAGAAAAGGCCATTGCAGATGCAGAGGAGCAAAAGGTCAGTCTAATTCCCCCACTTAGAGCTGTTGAGCTATATTTAGCACAAAATAAACCTTTTTAGGTGAACAGTTTTGAACAACTTCCTCTCCAGGGAGCATAAAGTCTAAAGAATTATTATACTTACACATGTAACAGCATTTCACACCGTGATTACCACTTGACCTTTCTTTACATTATGCCTTTTCCCAACCTTTTAGCTGTTTTAATGTGATGAAAGAACAATAAATACTGAGCTCATTCAAGCATTTAATGGATGTGGATCTTGAGAATCAGACCTATTTGTAATACAGTAAAGGTCAGAGAGTCATCTCTGAGCATTTCAGATTTCTAAACGCTTTGAGGCTCTAGGTAAATTGAACAACTCAATTGATACAGAAGTTCATTTCAGTATCTCACAATATTACAAGGTGCAAACCTTGAATTTTAAGATTATAATAGCATTCCTTATAATATGTATCATCAGTGTTGAATCATCTTCTTTTTGCTCTCAGTTCAGCATATTAACATTAGTTATCAACATCTGTGTTTGTAACATAGAAGTTTACATGCACCACAGAACAAATAGAAATGCATAATTTCGTCTGGACTCTAAAATTTGCATCTACTGTTACAAGCAGGGCTTTTAAATAAAACACTAGCAGTATGGAATGCTGTAAAATGAAGTTCTTCTGCCCTTAAAGTCCGAAGGACTCATTCAGCTCTGGCATTTTGCTACAAAATCTGATGTACGTTGTGTCATTTATTAATACTGCAGACAGAAAATTTTAATTGACTCATAATATTAATGCCTGATTTTGAGCTATGGAAACTTCAAGTTGCCAGGAACTTTGTAAATAGTTTCCAGATACTGATCAACAGGGAAGACTATACTGTCTGAGCAATCAGAATGGTCTTTCATTCTCTTCTATTTTGTTTCTTAAAGACATCTTTGTATTAGGTGATATTTAGTACTTTTCCAATGACCTAACATCTCATCCTAATTTTATAGAGGGAAAAGTGATTTTTGACACTGACATAAATGAAGACTGGATCAGAACCTTTATATTTGTCTGGGTTATGCTAATTGTGGACTTCAGGCTTTTGCTGATCCATATCTTTTATAGGACTTAAAAACTGCCATGAAGTTTGAAGTCCAAATAGTGCAATTAATTAAACTTGTACAAATTGGTTCCAGTAGCTCAACATCTTACCAACCACTTTTCAGTGGTGTTTTTCCTGTACTGGTTCCATATGCTTCTAATGGAAATGGATGATCAAAATACACCCTTAACACAGTTCTAATTACTTCATTAAGCAAGTAGGTGAAACACACAGAGTGATTATTGTGGGATAATCACATCTTTGGGCCACTTTGTTTCAGGGATGAAGTTCAGTGCATGACACTAATGATCATCATACTCCCCTGTTCATTGCACTTCTGAAATGTTTTCATTGGAAATGAGAGTGTCATTTTGTGCTACATTAATCTATAACTATTTCATAAGGCTGATGATGGTTTCTAAATATTAATCTTCTAAATTTTTGTTGAAAGAAAATAATCAGCAAATGAGAATACATCTTCCAGCTAAGTAATTTATGAATACTCTTAATAATTGATTAAAATTTGTCACCCTTTAAAAAATTATTTTGGCTTTCCTGTTCTATAGATTTCAAACTGGCGTTTATAAGGGGTTTTTGAGTTTTACAACACTAAGCCAATAAATACCTTGGAGGTATTGGTGTAGAGCGAAGCATTACCTAAGAAAAGATGAAAAGTGGAAGCCACTTTAGATCAGACTCATCAGGAAAAGTGGGGTCAGCCTGGATGCCCCATAAGTGTGGCAGAGCTACGGATCTGTATAGTAATCAACAAGGGTCTGACTATGAACATGACACTGCGAAGGATTTAAAATAGTGGGCAGTAACACTGCTGTCATTTTACTGTCCGTTTGTATGCTCTGAATGATGCCAGCCAGAGTGGTTTACAGATGAAGACGCATGTGCCATTGCCTTTTAAAATGGGACCTACCCCTCAAAGGAAGAAAACATGCAGAGCATGGTGTAGGTATATGGGTGATGGTGACACTAGCTGAGGATTACGGGCAAAGATGGATCCAGACTGACTAGCTCTTTTGATTTACCTCCCTCAGCTGAAGTGCACTCTTTATTTACATGGTATATTTGAGCCACTCTACTTGTGGTCTGATTGCTAACGGCCCACTGCTTCCAGCTTTTCCAACAATTTAGCCATCATTGAAGAGCTCTATACCATAGAAGTTATTGATGGGGAAGGGACTAAACTTCTGGAGACAGGGATGAAAAGCTCCTTCATCTCTTTGTGAGAGGAAGTAGATTTGAGAATTGCTGTCCTAAGGCTTATCTGCAACCTGCTCTGTTCAATTTCTCCTCCCTTAAAAAAAAACAAAACAAAAAAACCCCCATATTTTCTTTGGGCATCAACAAGCAAAGAATAACTAAGCATAAGAAAAAAGAGAGAACTGTAATGCAAATTGTGTGACTTAAATAAGCTGTTCATTTTAATGGAAAATACAGTGTCATGTTAGAAGCACTGTGAATGTAATACTTGTTCACCTGGTTGCATCCTTAAACTTTAACAGAAGGAGCATCTTAGCTGTTCTAAACTTTTCCCTTTAAGTTAATTTCAGTAACATGGGTCTCAAACCATGTTAGAGAAAAGAAAACAAACCAAAGCTGCAACTGTATATACAGTAATTAATTTTAAAAACATGTTGTGGCTAAGATGAAAAGCAATAAGCACTGGGAATTTCATCCTAAAAGCTACACTGGTTCAGTTCTGCACTTTTCTTTCATAAGAGATGGGGGGAGGATTTAACTTTATTAGTAACTTGTCATTTGTAATGTAATGCATATTGATTTTTAATCTTTGTTATTTCCACGGACAGTGTCTCTGTTTGTCTCATATCATAAATGCAGACATGGAAAGTGGCCCCGACAATCGTAGAAACACGTTTTGCAAGGATATCATATTCTTACAGAGGCTTGTTACTGCCAATGCACAGTGCTTGATCCAAGTACTAACATCTTGATCACTGTAATATCCTCTTTCTCTGTAATTAGACTTTGCTTAAGCAAGACCTGACAGGAAATGAGCCTATGAGATGAGCGTGAGATACAAGGATAAAGATGAACCAAATATAACTAACTTCAGCCCCAGGCAATGTATCCTTAAAAATGTGTAGGATAATCTTCCAAATATGCAATTGCAGAGGATACAGAACACCCTCCAGGGTTACTCTAACAGATAAATTTGCACCGATGAAATCATAATCAGCTTTTAAACAGATAATTAAATCATTGCAGAAAGTTGCGGAGGTGCTCAGATTTCACTTAAAACTCATGCTAGCCGATGTAAAATCACTGATCTAAGCCATTGTTAAGCCAAAATAATTGTTTTGACAAATCTGCTTGGATTGGTATCTGTTTAATTTCCCAACCTGAAATTAAGTACACTGTTTTCATATGTGATACTTCCTTTTTCTCCTGTTCTCTCCCTTGTTGAGGTCTATGGTTTCAGACTTAGAATTGAGGAATTAAAAGAAAAGGTCCAATTTACCAAAAGACAGAGGCTGGTTTGACAAATCTGATATATTTACCTATACCCTAAAAATGCAGTCAATGTTGTACTGGTTAGGGAAACCCCCAGTGTGTCACTAGAAATGACCATTGGCTCCCTGTTATTTTCACTGATTTTCTGAAAGGGAGCCCTTTAAAGGGGAAAAATGAGGCGGGGGGGGGGGGGGGGGGGGGGGCGGCAAAAGGTAATGGCTCTCAAAATCTTAGTGAAGATTTGCCTTCACTTTGTCTCCTCGAAACATCTCTTGCTTAGGTCTAGCTTGTGTATTTGAACATAGATCATTAAATACTTTCAGCTTACCTACTGAAATGACATAAACTGTTGAGTTCTCCCCTGGGGTCGATAACTCCTGAGAAGTAACTGACTGCCCTAATATTCCCCAGCTTTTTCTTTCAGATATGTTATCAGTCTCCTATTCTTCATTACTAAATCTCTCTCTTTTGCATCCCGCATTATTATATAGTGTCCTAAACAGGAGCCCGTCTAAATTTTTGTATCTCACAGAGTGGTCTTCAGGTTCTTGTTGGCAACCAGCAGTATTCACTATCTGATGTGTCCTCACAAGCTTACAGGCTCCTTTTTTCAAAAGCATCCATACACATGGGTAGTATTTCACATCCTTACAGACATGCTTGATCAACACCTGGTAGCGAGGTACATCCGCTAGAAGGACAGTCTCCATACCAGCAATTTTTCAGCAAGATATATTAAAAATTTATCTAAAAGAAAAAAAATACATAAATATATATTACACTTCTTACAGCTGTACCTCTCTTTCATGTTCTTAGATATCAAGATGGCAAAGAAAGTATTACTTGCAATATTTTCTGTTGTAGTGTTCTATGCAAGAAATTGGGTATCACACATGATCTGTTAATCCAGTAGCCATTTGAAAAATGTATGCAGTTTACTATAGTCTCACAGAAATGAATAGAAACTGTATAAAGCTGTCACATAGTCCTCTCACAACATTCTGTGGTAGTGTGTTGTCCTTCATTGCCCTGAAGGAGAGGAGGCTGTGCTACACAATAGTTAGTTAATTAACCTTAGAGGTTTAGTCTTATAAACACTGAACTGGTCTGTGAGAGACCCATATTCCTTTCACCATCAACCTGGTGAGCACTACCAAGATTGTGTAGAAGTGTCATATTCTCTTTAGTAAGCTAAAGGTAAAACTTTTTTTTTCATCAGATTAACTACACATATATTTAACATGATAATAAGAATAAGGCAAAGTCATTGAGGCCAGAATCAGAGCAGCCTGTTAAGAAGAGAATTTGAAAAGTTAATATTTCAAGTATAAGCCATTTTTAGCAGATAAAACTTCAGTACCTGTTTCTTCCTTTTCAGTTTGCAAAACTGAGCAGCAGAGGATGATAGAGAATTTCCAGTTGTTATAATAGCCCAGATAAAGATTTTTTGTGATGATACAGACATTTGTCCATAAATATAAACAGAAATGGTTTCTGGTACACCAATCCAAAGCTATTCTGTTTCCTTATAATCTCTTTCAGCCTCAGTGTGTTTTCTCCACAAAGGAGATAATCATCAGGTTTCCACATCCTGTCTCATGCTATTGTCCTTGAAAGGGCAGAGCAACGTGCAGGGATGCTTCGTGATTCAGAGCAGCAGGGAAGAAAGGAACGTTGTATACCAAATTTTTTCTCTGGAGCAATGAGAATAAATGTGATCTAGCTACCCAGAGGTTAAAGTACTGCTTTAACAGAAATAGCAGATACAATATGAGGTCATAAGTCACTGAGAAGCCTATTAACTTCTAATGATTGTAGACAGCTGATTTGCCAGCATATCCCTCTGTCCCCAGCTCTTTATCACGTTATCCTCACTGTGTACAAGGCTTCACTCCTGAGCAGCTCTGTGTGCTAGCTAATGTGGAGTATACAGGAGCTTTACTGAAGCGAGCAGTGGCTGCCTTATGGGACTCCTGGCACTGCAAAACTCAGCTGTCATTGAGGCTTCAACCCACCAGCTTTTAGAATCAGAGAATGGTTTGGGTTGGAAAGGACCTTTCATGTCATCTAGTCCAACCCCCCTGTGATGAGCAGGGACATCTTCAACTAGTTCTGGTTGCTCAGAGCTCCATCCAACCTGATCTTGAATGTTTCCAGGGATAGGGCATCTACCACCTCTCTGAGTAACCTGTTCCAATGTTTCACCACCCTCATCATAAAAAAATTCATCTTTATATCTAGTCTGAATCTACCCTCTTTTAGTTTAAAACCATTACTCCTTGTCCTATTGCTACAGACCCTATTAAAACAGTCCCCATCTTTCTTATAAGCCCCCTTTAAGTATTGAAAGGCTGCAACAAAGTCTCCCTGGAGCATTCTCTTCTCCAGACTGAACAACCCCAACTCTCTCAGCCTTTCCTCATAGGAGAGGTGCTCCATCCCTCTGATAATTTTAGTGGCCCTCCTCTGGACTTGCTCCAACAGCTCTATGTCTCTCCTGTACTGGGGCCCCCAGAGCTGGACGCAGTACTCCAGGTGGGGTCTCACAAGAGCAGAGTAGAGGGGCAGGATCACCTCCCTCGACCTGCTGGCCATGCTTCTTTTTATGCAGCCCAGGTTACAGTTGGCTTTCTGGTCTGTGAGCACACATTGCCAGCTCACGTCCAGTTTTTCACCCATCAGTACCTCCAAGTCCTTCTCCACAGGGCTGCTGTCAATCCCTTCAACCCCAGCCTGTATTGGTACCAGGGGTTGCCTTGACCCATGTGCAGGACCCTGCACTTGGCCTTGTTGAACTCATGAGGTTGGCATGGACCCACTTCTCGAGCTTGTCCAGGTCCTTCTGAATGGCATTTCATCCCTTAGATGTGTCAGCTGCACCACACAGCTTGGTGTCATCTGCAAACTTGCTGATGGTGCACTCGATCCCAGTGTCTGTCATTGAGGAAGATACTAAACAGTACTGGTCCTAATATGGACCCCTGAGGGGACATCATTCATCACTGATCTCCATCTGGACATTGAGCTGTTGACCACTACTCTCTGGATCCAACCATCCAGCCAATTCCTTATCCACCAAACAGTCCACCCATCAAATCCATATCTCTCCAATTTAGAGAGAAGGATGTTGTGGGGGACTGTGTCAAAGGCCTTACAGAAGTACAGATAGATGACAGAGAGCTCTTTGCTTGTCCACTGATGTAATAATTCCATCATAGAAGACCAGTAGGTTGGACTTGCCCTCGGTGAAGTCATGCTGACTGTGTTGAATCAGCTCCCTGTCCTCCATGTGCCTTAGCACAGCTTCTAGGAGAATCTGTTCATGATCTTCCCAGGCACAGAGGTGAGGCTGACTCTTCTGCAGTGTGGTGGTATGAACAGGAGATGTTAATTCTCACCGTGCAGAACAGGTGGAGTCTAGAGCTGAGCACAAACCTCTTGAGTGTCAGAGTTGTAGAGGTGTTTTTTATGGATAACATAAAATAATGGGGTTTGAAACCTGTTTGTGTACACAGACATTACACTGCAAGTGTGGGTGCTTAAGCAGCTCTGATTTGATTTACAGCATTAGTTTTCAATATAAATCTTAAGATTCATTGTTTTAATGGGTAGCAGCAATCCAAAGAAAGTATATCTGAGACAGAAAGAATGTGAGGATGAACCTGCTCTTCCTGCTACAGCAGCCTTAGACATGCTTAATAATGTAAATATCATAGAGTTTGATGTCTGCAAAAAAAAAAAAAAAATTGTTCATTGTTCAAATAGCTCAAGACTATTAAATGGTCGTGCCAGTGCCAAACTCCCAAGCACAATCAAATTTCTGTCTTCTCTGGGCAGCATGCTCCAAAGCAACGGGTTGGCAACTGTTTTACCTGACCTGGCGTTACATTTCCCATCACGCTACTTTGTCAAGTTTCACACAGGTTTGCAAAGCAAGGGAAAGGCTGTGATCATGAGTATTTTTATCACATAAAATAATTAGTATTAGTCTTTGAAGAGCTGACAGTTGTATACTGGTAATCAGAAAGTTTCTGTGGAACAAATCTACTGTTGTTGCACAATTCTGTACGTGTTCCTCTGATCATCTTTTTTCAGGTTAATCTTACAGAACCAAAAGCCTTCACAAGCCCACAAATGGCTGTAACCAGTGTTATTGCTGCAGTGATGGTTTTACTGGCATATAAAGAGAAAGTGACCAAAGACCGAAGCTGGAAAGCTGCAGAAGTCTTTATGGGAAAGGTAACGATCAATGGGACATCATATAATATCTGGGATGAGAAAGAACAAGAACAGTTAAAAATGAGAGCCAGAGAAAGAGAAACTAAATCACAGCTTCAGTTTCCTACAGTTTGAATTTAGGGGGATAAGATATGACCCTGTATTGTTCTTTTCTGTGTACCTTTGGTGACAATCTCAAGCCAGCCTGAGTACCACTGGGATTTATTAATTGCAAAAATAGAAGAAAAGTCAAAGGGAGTGGAGGGTATTTGATGATATTTCTCTCATCTCTGCCGAATTCATCAAGTGAATCATAAAATCACAAAATGTGTTTATGAGGGTGAATTCTTCAGTCTTTTGGGGGAAATAATATTTTTGCTTGGTACTGCATAATCTTTCCAAAACAATAAGTTAGTGCAGAATTCCAGTTTTGCATTTGTGATGAAAATAGGAGTTACCTTCTGATTCTCTGAAATGGAAAAGGGTTGATACAATGGAACTTCTCTTCTTGCAGGATGATGACTTCTTACAAGCTTTAATCAACTCTGATCAACTTGTCTGAAAGTCATCAAGGAACATTACTTGAAGGATACAGATTTCAACTCAGATTATGTTCGTACAAAATCCTTTGCAGCAGCTGGTCTCTGTGCCTGGGTCATCAATACAGTAAAATTCAATGAGGTATATATCCTCTCTTGACTAGCCA
The DNA here is from genome assembly GCF_011004875.1 of Balearica regulorum gibbericeps. Lineage (NCBI taxonomy): Eukaryota > Metazoa > Chordata > Aves > Gruiformes > Gruidae > Balearica > Balearica regulorum. The sequence goes on along the minus strand of NC_046185.1, from coordinate 133,582,659 downwards.
TGATGAGGCATCTTTCCGTTATTTAAGTTATTATTTTGGTAAGCTCAGCTTAGTGTTCTGGGGAGAATGTAACAGCAACCACAGATAAAGTGGGAAGTATTCAGTGCTTAACAGTATGTACGCGTGTATTTATTTTTAGTAGAAAGAGGTAAAAAAGATGTGGCTATCCAGGACTTTTCAATTGTTATTATGATGCAACAGTTGGGAAATATTTTTCTGCAAATATACACATTTCACTTGAAATGTCCATCTGAGTCTGGCTGTCTGGAGTGTAAGGCAGAGCTTATAATTTGTGATTCCCTTGAGCACCTGTCAGCAGGATTCCTCCATTCATCCTAGTATGATAGCATGTTATCATTTAATTACAAAATAGTAAAAAACTAATCAATTTTAGTTGAAATCTACTCAAGCTTGATGCCTTTCTGATTTCCACCTGCATTCTAGAACTATGAAAATTATACGTATAAATTAATTTAGTTGGACAATAGACCCATTCTCCAACTGAGGATGCATTCAGTTCTGCTTCAGATATCCTTATATAAGCTATAATCAAATCTTCTGTTGTCTTTAGGTCAATATTGAAAGAAAACTATGTATGCTTCACTATTGTGTAGAAAGATGGCTCTAAAGCAAATATATGTAATGAGAGACTACTAGGATTATCCAAAAGTCTTTTATCAGGAGTCATTTATAATTTTTATAATGAATGTGAGACCAACTTCTTGTCCGATGTACCTATGTTGTATGCCTTTTGCAAGGTGTACTGTGAGGTAGAGCCAAAAGGTTGTGCTGAATTTAGCAGCAGCTACAGAAAAACTAGAAGCCATCAGGAAACAGCTTCTTGTAAGTACTGCTTGATTAATAAGCATTATTCTCTAATATCTTGAGCCCACAATTTTATTAGTTTTATTTATTTATTTTTGTTAATTTATTTTAATTTTATTGATTTTATTACTTCCTAGTTCAAGTGTTAAAGATATATTTTCATTAGGGATTATCACTTTTTTTCCCCACAAACCTAATAAAGGATATTCCATAGTTTCGGTGGTAGCACATGAACATGAATCTGTTGAACTTTTGAGAGGGATTATTTGTTGTTTATTAAGTAATCATTTAATGGAGGAACTGCAACACAAAGTACTCTTGAAACAAAGACTGGTATCTTGGAAGATGGTGGGTGGAAGGAGTTTCTCTATTGCAAGCTAATTACCCTGACTTAGCAAAGAAGTCTTTAAATTATTTGAAAGACATGGCATTAACTGGGTTTAGAAGGCTTTGGCTTGGCTTAAGACTTTTTTTGTTGATAATATTTGGACCTGAAATCTCACAATTTAAGCTATCAAGTGATAAATGAACACTGAACAAATATGTAATGTGGGGATTATTCTCATTGTTTTCTTTTAAGGTACCAATTTAAGAGAAAGGGCAAGATTCACTTTTACTGAAACTCTCAGAAATTTGCAAGTTATGGTATCTCAGAATTCCACTCTTTGTTTCAGCAATTTCCTGTTATTCTTCCTGCTATTGTAGTACCGGCTTTTTTTCTTCTGAAGGAAATGCAGATTTGATGGGCAAAGAAAGATAACTTTTACTATCTCTCTTCCTCTTCTGGTCCCCTCTGCCCACCACCCATATGATACAGCCCTAGCCTTCTGACCTTGGAATTGCCAGTTCAGATCAAAGTACATCTGCACTAGTAAAGCTTGTATCTACACTAAAAGACAGCTTTACTGAAGAATGTTGTTGTTGTTGTTAGTAGTAGTAGTAGTAGTAGTAGTATTTCACATATCTATACTGATGTACATTTATTAAGTATAAATACTTTTTCAACAAAAAAATAGCCTTTGAATGATTTTTAAAATTATTTTTAATACACAGCACTCACCCCTGAAATTCATGGAATCTTTTATTATTTTAACGTGTTCCTCAGAGGAGAGCACTAATGAATCTTTGTTCCTTGCCTGACACTATCTCAAAGAACCTTTTCCTGTTTTAGGTGATCATGCAGTTCAGTAAGCCTCCAACTTTGAATCTAGTCCTGTCTTTTTATATTTATTTACTTCCCCTTTCATCTCCTCGTGAATTTTTCTGGAGGTGGTTAGCAGCAGTTTTTCTCTCAGCTGTGCTCAGTTCCTAGTAGGAAGAATTGTGTACCACAGGCAAAGCTGCAGTTCCCCCTGCAGTTATCTGTTTCCTGTGTTAGGCCAACAGTTGTCACATTGTCATTCAACATGAATATTTTTCCTAACCACTTTATAAAATCTATACTGCATGTTCAACCAGGCTTCCTTTTACAGGGTGGGAGGATCCAGTTAAAACTATTCTTTTTATAACTTATTCATACCATAGCTGATCAACCTGATGAACATTTTAAGGAGCTATAGTTGTAATTTTTGATTCTCCAGTAGATATTACTCATAGCAATAATAAGCTCCAGAGCTCATGAGGTTGTTGAATGGCGAACACTATAGCTGGTGAAATTCACTGTTGAAAAATGCAAAATAATACATATTGGAACAAAAAATTTGAACTTTTAATGAATGCTTCTTGATTGTTGTTTATTCATTAGTAGCTTAGGGAAGACCTGAGGCTGAAAGTGCATAGTTCAAAGAAAACTTTGAAGTTAGCCCTCTTTTGAGCTGACAGTTGGACTGGATGACCTCCAAAGGTCCTTCTAGTCTATACCATGATTCCAAAAATAATGCAGAAATTTGGTTCGTCAAATAACATTTTACAAGAAGATGAACTTCAGTTGAAGAATAAAAAGGAAATACTTGTCTATGCAGTGTTTATACTATGTATGCTAAAATGTATTTGTGACACTTAAAAGAGTGAGTGGTAAGAGCGTGTTATAATGATATAGTAAAAACTGCTGCACACATCTTACTCGGAAAAACTTGCTTTTGACTTGTTTCTTGTAACTGAGCTATGACTCAGTCCAGAAATTTGAAGATACCAAAAAGAGATTCAGTTTTTATATACAAAGAAACTTGAACACTTTATATACTTCCATAATTCACATCTGAATTGATCATTTAATTACTGAGGATTATTGGTAATTTTTTTTTTTTTTTGAGGCATATTATTCCTCTTGGACATTTCTGTGTTTGCCTCTCATGGCCCACGTTGCGTGTCATCTCTCAAGAACGTACAGTCTCCCTTTTTAAGTATTCTACTATGCAGCCTTCATTTCAAAAGCTTCAGTTACAGTGCAATTCTTTGCACAAACCAATCCAAAATGTTCTTCATTTAAATGTCCTGCAAATTCCAGCTAACAGTAGGTTTCTCATCTAATTTGTTATGCTTTTTTCCATCTGTGAGGTGACTGAAGTTACTCATTTCCATGAACTGCTTACCTATATATATGCTGTATCCAAATGGGGTATACTGTGCATTAGCTTACATACACTTGGACTAACAATGATTTATGTATCTATTGTACTCACAGAAAGGAAAGAATGTAATTTCTCATTCATTTACAAGATATAAAATTTTATTTAAAGAAAAGATTTGAAAGTGATTGAAGTAATCTAGTTTTAATTAAATATTTAACTTACCTCTTATCTAATAACTGTGTGGCAGACTGGAAGTGATCAAAGTGTCTATAAAAGTGTATATAACGTGAATATACATATGTATAAGAGCTGTTGATAGTTTCCCCACAACTGGCAACTAGAAGGCAAAAAAAAAAGCAAGTTAGCATGCAACAGAGCTTCAACCAATCTGGGAATCTTAAAAGGAAGTTTAAGTTTTCAGAATGATAACAAGTTGGGGATGTGAAAACCACTTCATAAAATGTTAGTCCAAGAAGTTTCAAGTATAGAAAATTGTATGGATGAGAGATGCATTTCCTCTGATTGTTAGTGCCTAGTTTCCTACCTGTGAAATGTTAGAGGATGATAAGAAGCTGAGTTCGTTAATTAGTAATGTTCAGTAGGTAGAATGAGCTCTGCAGACTGATAGGTACAGTACAGAATCCTTTCCTGCCTTTGCACTTTTGCTTTTTAACTGAATTGGCACTCATTAATTCCACAAAATCCACCACTTTACTTGGTTTTGTTTTAACCATAGTTACAGCTGGCATTCACAGAGCCTCCGCTCAGCTTTCTGGGCTCAGCTTTTTTCTCCATCTAAACATGCACAAACATGGTCAACAGTGAATAACTTTGTAAATTTTCACCCCTACTCAATGATCCTGAACTGCGCTGCTCAATCTTACATTTAAAATCAGCTTGAGTTCCTCAGCTGGAAACTTGTATCAACCCACATGTTAAAGGACATATTCAATGTGATGTCCCACGGGGAGGATTGTTATGTACAGCAGTAGCATTAACTAGGATTAGCTGATGAAAATATGCAAATTCAGAGTGAAACATTGACTTTTTGGTGGCATCCATTTTTAGAGTTAGAATGAAGTGCTGTATAAATATTCACCAGTTGTCTTCCACTTTTCCAGAGAGTTTTACATCTAGTAAAGATTCATCAGCTCTATTTTTCCAACCACGCTAACTTCTTGATCTGCTTCTTTTAATGTTTGCATTCAGTATTTCGTAACATGCACCCCTGCCCTATGCAGCCTGTTCCAGCTGGCTCATGTCAAGCCTTTTAAAGGTATGATTCACTGTGTAAGGGAGTCTGTGAAATGGGTATAAAGAGAAGGCAAACTTGTATTCCTTCTAGAAAAAAATGAACAATGCAGGCACTTCTCAGTGACAATTGCCTAGATTTTATTTACCTTCACTGCTGATAACCCTCTGTCCCCATCAGCCTCTAGGAAGCTCTTATTCCTTACTTGAGTTGTATGCATCCACAGTCTGTAAAAACAAGAAGTCCTCTAATGTTGAAGAAAGGTCACTATTGATATATGGACATTCTTCTACATCTCTCTCTGGGCTGCCTGCTGACTGGATCCAGTCTGCAGGAAGTTTTCACCTCACCCACCACCTCTTCCTCAGGAGTAGCAGAAGTGCTGTGCAGTCCGATCAGTCACCCTCTGAGGAGCTAAATTTCTTTTAAGCTTGCACAAGTCCGGTATGTACAACCCACAAGAAGAAGGTACTCCACCAGTGCAAATTCATCTCAATTTTCATGAAATCAAGAAGTACAGAAGAGAGAGAGATATTTTGTATGTCATTTATGAATGCTAGCCTTTAGTAGTGCTCTCCATTCTGGAGGTAACCAAAGTCAGAGCAATGAAGCAGTTACTCTTCTATCTAAACTCTTTTAAATGCCTTTAAAGTGGCATTGGAGTTTTCCTTGTAATTATCCAAGCATTAATCCACACATTCAGTTGCCCTCTATCATTCATTTCTTGCCCTTTTCCCTTCTGGTTATTTATTTGCCTGTCTCTTTCCCATCTTCCTCTATCCAATTTTCTAAAGAATAGACTTGAAGGCAGAATACCAGTTGTTAGTGATCTCTGCTCCTCATTCACGGATGTTTGGTGCTCCCCGACTCATAATTCAGCTTCTTTCTGTTGGCAAAGAGAGAGAGAAGGAGAGCTGTACATATTTTTCATATGGAAGTTGTTGTGGCCAGCCATTTTCAGTGATGATAATTGGTGCAGCTGTTAGTAATCAATAATACATCTTCAGCCTAGACAGCACAGTTAAAGTAACCTCCTTTCACTTTTCGTGGCTTCCAGAATATATCTTTAAATGAGAAATTAAATTCTTATCAAACATGGGCAATATTGTAGTGAATATTGTCACAATATTTTTTTAATGTCATATAAATACAGACTGGTACTAATACAGTATGTCATTTTAAACATTTACAAAGTTTTGAAGATGATAAAAAATACTCTGTGGATGGTGATGCCTACTGATTCTTTCTTGTGTGTTAAAGTTTTAATATGCAAAGACATACATTTGTCCGTCCAGTCAAACAATTGCTATATATTTACAGTAAACTGAAAGAAGAGCAGGTTAGGAAATAGAAAAAAGGATTGTTCCTTCACAAGCAAAATTGTTTTTTAAGTATTTTCATGAAATTAAATCAGATTTCTATCCTTAAAGAAACTACAGTTATCTGCTAAAAATATTAGTGAAAATTATGATTTTACATTCACTATATATATTATAATAAGTATACCTCATAAAAAAAAAAGAAGGAAAGGTAGTATGTTTATTAGTGTTAAGGCTAAAAAATTGGGCCAAGTTCATCCTTTTGGTGCATATTTGGCAGTGCAATTTATATTATTTATCATTACAATCATTATTATTATTATGAACATATGAGACCGCTTAAATATAATGAAAATACACTCTGTGCCTGAAAAGGATTATACAGGGGCACAGTCCAGCAGGTTTGCTATGGAGAGTAATGGCTCTCTGCTGTGATTTGTGGAGCATAGTTCCTTGGCACTAACTTTCTCAATAATAAAATGTGTGAATTATCCCACAGAATTTAGAGTACTGGGGTATAAAATGCAATATGTAATCCTGTTGTTGGTAGCTCTGGACTTTATCTATGGTACATCCTATGAAAGAATGACAAAAGGGAATGGCGTATTTTGTAGTGACACCTTTCCTGTTCAAAAGTCCTAAGGTAGGAAGTGGTCTGATAAAGGAGACTATTATTTGGACAGGAGGCTGTACCAAAAAAACCCACTCACAGAGATGTTGGGGCATTCCTTACTGTTTGTCTCACTGCAGAAGAATGTTCTTGCCGTCTTTACCACCTGAGCCTTTGATGGATGAGTGTACCTGAACTATAGTCAGGTCTATTTTATCATGCAGGCAAACTTGAGATGCCTAGAAATAAGTGTCTCTTTAAAAAAAGAGAGCAGAGAATGGTTTCTGTGTTCATTCTTCTTATACATTGCATGCTAGACTGATGAAATTTTACTTACAGCCCATCTTTCTGAGATGCTCTTAGGTCCTCATTAGTCTTTCAATTTAAGATCCATCACCATTAAAAAGTGGATTGGCTGCCTCATTATCCCTGAGAAATCAAGCCAAACTTCTTTATTAAGCTCTAAGTTGTAATTCATCTTTCCCCCTTTGCCAATTCATTTCTTAATTTATATATTATTTTTAAATTTCCTGATTGCACATCACCAATTCAAGCACTACATTTGGCAGATGAGATCTAATTCTTTGATCCTACAAACCACCAGCCTTTTGTGGAGGTATGTACTCTTTGCTCCTGTTGCAGTTCTTCCATTAAACCTGAAATAGGAAAATTTTCTTCTGAAATGGAACTCACTGTTGTTAGTTCTGTAGTTACTCTAGAGAAATAAAACAGTTTCAGGCAACTTGCGTGCTGCAGTCTCTGTTCTCTTGCCTTGTCTTTTCTTTTCTTTTTTCAAAACCGTCTTTCAAGCCCAGTTCTTGTATTCTACTTTTGCCTCACCTGATTATTTGTAAAAATAGTACATCTCAAGGTGCTAACCTCTTAGCTTTTATCACTCAATTTTCTGACTTTTTAAACACTTTTCATTAGGTCATCTTCGTTTGCGTTTATCTTCCTGATGAAAGGGAAAACTGAGATGAACATATTGTGGGTGATTTTCCTCTTTTTGGTTCTTTGGTAGTTTGGAGTCTTAATTTTTACAAACAGAAGAAATTTGTACTTTCCCTCCCCCCCATTTTGTTGACTCTTCTTGACTGATTATTACCGTATTTCTTAGACTTTTTCAGAAAGACAGGGTGTTGTATCTTCAACAACAACAAGATAGCTCCTCAGCCAAGCATCCTTCAGCTGTTTTCATTAAGTAGACATTACCAGAAACAATTTTACATGGTTTTATCTAAAAATCCTATGTCATCCTAGCTGCTCAGTTAAGAGAATCTGGAGAAAATGCTGCAGCTCAGCAAATGACCAGTTGTATGGCGGAAGTGATAGAGACTGAAGAAAATGAGGGGTCTGAGCTGTCTGAGAGGAAATTTGCAGGGGCTCAATGGGGGTGGGTAGTGGCTGCCCCTGCGTTGAGGTACATTCAGTATGAAATACCTGAAAGCAGTGGAAGGCCATGTTGCTGCATGATAAAAATGTGGTTAAAGATCTTTGGTGAAGGTGTTGATTGGCATGCAGGAGATCTGCTTGTTTTCTGCCACTAATGAAACCATCTTGTCCGTCCAAGAGCAAATTGCAGGATCTTCTTATGCCACCAGGCTCATATGCAAAATAAAAATAATCTGTTATTGCAAATTTTTTTTTCTCTCTGGCATAATTTTAAATGCTCCAGAATGCATAGGACATAGTTACAATGGTGTAGGATGTTTGTTACTAAATCTAGCATAATAAACTTTCAGTTTTGTCTTGGATCTCTAGATCCTACTGCAGTACAGGCAATTGTCATCAAGCCAGAACATTTCTCCTCCTATTTCTATCTCCAAGCACCTGATCTCTACCATGTAAATGGATATTTGGTAAGCGGGTTTTTTGGTTGATGGTTTTGTTATAAATTGTTGTTAGTTAGCATACTTACATTATGCCAGGAGCTGTACAAAGAACATAGAGTACATCAAAACGGTTCCTCTAAAGCTGGTATCTTTCAGACTTAAGTGTACTGTCTACAATTATTGTAATTTAAATATCTTATTAAAAAACCAAACCAAAACAAAACAAAACCCTCAAGCTATACTATTACCCGTCCCTTTTTCTAATAGGTTCTGGATAGCAATCTCACAGCTTTACTCTAGAAAGCACTTGCAGAGAAAGTCTGGTGTCAAGATGATGTAAACTGAACAAACAGAACTATTGAGCTAGTCAAAGGCTGATCAAGGGACTTGATGTAAAAAGATTTTGCCTGAATGTTCTTTCTATAGTTTAGAAATACTTGAAATGTTTGTTAAACATGAGGTTAACCTTAAATTTTTGAGGCTAGTGTGGGGAAAAAAGACTGTGGGGGAGGGGACAGGTGCAAGATTACCCTTATTAGAAATAATTTAAATAAGTAAATAAAAACCAAACAACAAAAGAGCAAACCACAAATAAACTCATAATAAAATCCTGAGAAGTAAAATGTGCTGCACCACAGTTGCATTTCCTAAAAATCGTGCTGAGCAACCGATATTGGCATGATTGCTAGAGAGGAGTCTCGATAACTAAGTCACCACATTTATACACAACTGTGAACACATTGTGACAGGCTGGGCAGCCTCTGGTTAATGAGCAGAAAGACTGAATAATCCTCTAGGTCAGGATGGAGTTGCCCTGCATCTGCCCCCGTTGCACTTTAGATTGTAAATAAGTGGAAGGCACCAATCAGATATTTGCTGTTTGCTTTTGTTTTTTTTCCTTCTGCAGAAACTATTAATTTTTAAATAAGAATGAAATGTATTCATGTTAAAATTATATATATTTCGGTGTGGTTATTAGCTTTATTTGCAGACAAATATCATTAAAACTAACACATGCCTATTTAACGGTCAGTAACCGTTCAAGTCAGCCACAGCTTTGCTGTGCAGTGTCTCCTAAGTCTATACAGAAATCATGCCGTCTCAATTCATCATCTAGAATTTTAACCATTCCTTTTTGACAAATAAGTGTAAATAACAGGAAATAAAAAGTACAGAGAATATTTATACTACTACATGAGTTCCGAAGGCAGTCTGAATAAGTATTTTACGTTGGATTTCATAAAATCTCTGTGACCTTGCTTTCTAAGATCATAGAGTGAATACTTTTGTTACTGCAAATCTCTCAGCAGAGGCTGGCAATCAAGAAGATTAAATAGTTCAGAAAAAAAATATTGTAAGAGTATAGAACTAATAAAAAACCCCAGTGCAATTAAAATAGATCCATTTTTGATACCCAATTCTGAAATTAATATGGGTAGAAATATAAAATGTGTAAATAATCTTGGCTATGGTAGAAAAACAGTGAAGTTGATGTTTCTGTCTGCATATGAAAAAGTTTTCTTTGCCCCAAGACACCTGAGACGGTCACTGTTGCCCTGACCCTACAGACCTCCAAAGCCTTTGGAAGCTCTGTGGCAGCCAATGGCCTTTGCCCATAGGTAGTCTCCAAGTCTTGGATATGAAGGTTTTTACATAGTTAAAATAAGTTTTTCTTCAAGATTTGGGTTTTTATTAGTGATCTTATTTGTAAGTTAAGGGGGAAAATATTTAAAAGGATTAATTGAGAACGTCAAGTCTTTTCCTCTGAGAATAAATTCTTTTTGACTAGAGCAGGAGACAGTTAACTTCTGAAAAGCATCAAGACTGATGATTTTGTCTATATAGCATTGACCTGGAAGCTCAACCATTCAGACTAATAAATCAGGCAATTTATATTTAATCATTAACTAACTCCCGAGCTGAACAGCTGTTCAAAATTAGAAATGGGTCACCCCGGCCAGGATGACATTACAGGCAATCTATAATGCATTAGAATAAAATTATAGTGATTTTTAACTGTCTGGAAATTTATTACACTGCATGTTCCAACTCTTAAACCCTTGTTAGCCAGTGTCACTAGTGATTTATGGTGCTTGGGTGGTATGGTAAAATTACTGAAGATTTAAATAGACAATCATTCTATGTTTAGTAAATCTTCAAATTTCAAAGCTATTTTGGAGAATGAGGTGGGTGCTCTTTATTGTTTATGACTTACCAGTCAGTGACAACAAGAAGAGAGAATGGATAAATCAAAAAGCCCTCTTGTAAATTAATGGATTTATTGTCTTGTTGCCTTCAGTTAATGGTTGAAGAATCCAACAACTTCTATAGGCAAAAATGGATGTCTAAAATACTTCAAAACAAAACTGCTGTGTTACAAAGATTGCTGTTAGAGCTTTCAGCAGGAAAAGTCATTTACTTGTCATTTGTTGGGCATCTCTTATGAATGTAACTGGAGTTTAGGAGGCCTTCAGACACTAAGTTCTTGCTTTTATGCTGTGAAAAATTTAAATGCTAACTGTTTGAAGCACAGTACTTTGATTGAAGATACTTCCATTTTCTTAGTGGATATTTTCTATATATCTGTTTCATAACAAAAGGGTTTGAGTCTTCTTTTATCATAGAATTCTGTGTCTGTCTTAGGATGCTTAACCATTTCAGTAAATATTTATGATTTTTCAGAAAAATATAGATGGAAAATAATTCATGAATATCAAATTTAATTATTATTTAGTTAATTTGTTTTTGTACACACAGAAATTGATTTTTAAAATGAGAGTTATTTGAGATTGTTTTTATGTATTCTATGGCTTTCAAGAATGAGCACATCCAAAAGTATTCTTTTAAGCTTTCAAGCAGCTAGCACCAGCAAAATGCAAGTATTTCACATGAAATTATTTGAAGTATGGAGGATATTTTCTATTCAGTGCTTTTCAGTGATTTTGATTACATCATGTAAAGGACTGGAAAAATATGTTTTGATTACTGTCATTGTTCTGAAAAATAAATGTCTGTGTGGACAGTGGGTAAAGGACGGTCCTTATAAGCAGTTCAGCAGTGTGCTTTCCTTCTTTCGCGATGGCCCTTCCTTTGCTTCAGCCTGTTTGCTTACTGCAGAGTGATTTCCTGAGGTTTCCCTGATGCAAATGAATAAACTGTGAAACAGCTTCTATTTTATCCTGAGTATTTCAAACACTACAAACAAAGAAGAAAGGTTATGGTAGTCTATTCCAATTTTACATCTAGAATTTAATCAGTTTGAAGATGACTCTAATGGATGATCAATTTTTACTTTCCTTTCCACGCTGAAAATATTTGAGCATATATTCATGCATACATTCATTCCTTTGCTAGGAATTGTAAACACAGAACAATCAAAGTATAATGTGCCAAATACTGGTAGTTTGGGTTTTATACCATGTCATAAATTCCACTTGAAAAGGAGATGATGATTTGATCCGCATCTTAAACATTAATTTTCTTTAAAGAAGATACTTTGCTTTCTCTGAAATTCTTTAGTCACCATTTCAACATTTTAAATAGATGGTGGGCTGTCTTTACAACATAACTGGAATAAAATAACAGCTTTCCATATAGCTAGTGATAAGAAATCATCAATATCTGAGACCGTTCCTGACTATTCATCCAAAATATCTCAGGGTAAGTGTGGTTAAGATGAACTCTACAAAGTGTACCAGGCATTCAAAAAATCTGGGCTCTCAGGGGGGGCGGGGAAGTGAAGAAAACAATTTCTAGAGTTAAACTTTGACAGAATCATTGAGGCTGGAAGAAACCTTTCAAGATCATCTGGTCCACCCACCCTGTTAAAATTGGGTTGGTTAGACCAGATTGCCCAGGACCAAGTCCACTGAGGTTTTGAATATCTCCCAGGATGGAAACTCCACAATCTCTCTGGGCAACTTGTGTGTTTGACCACCCTCGTCTCTCCTCCTGTCGAAACTCCAAATCATTACAGCTCTTAACGCAGTAAAACTTCTGTAGCTAGTAGCTAAAACAAGCCAGACAAATAAAAGGAAAAAACCCTGCAAGTCTTCTGCCTTGCCCCTTCCCTTGGAAAAAAGCATGAGAAAAAAGTAGAAGTCACATCTTTGCTGAGGTTGAAACAGCTTTTTCTCCTTTCTTCTTTTTTTTTTTTTTTTTTTTTTCCCCCTTCTAATATTCTTGTTTCCTTGCGTTTTCTGAGTCTTACTGGAAACGACTGCACTTTGCACAAGGCAGTAGTGCCATACCGCACCTGGCAGTAGTACGCCCGATGCTGCCAGTATTGCGTGTGTCTGCCATATTGTATCTGGTCTAGACAGAAGCACCAATTACTGGGCGGGGGGGGGGGGATCAAATCAGACAAGGGAAGGACATAGAATGATTGATGAATAGCTCCATTCTATTTTCTTGGCTTCAAAGGCTTCAAATCACCACAAGAACGTAAGGATTGTTTCCAGCCTTGCAGTCTTAGGAAGTGTATCTCTTGCTGACAGAGTATCTCTCCCGTTGTACTTTTGTGTGCTTCTGGCTTTTAATGTGGAGATTAAACGTTCTGTTACTTCCAAGTTGTTCAGGAGATAAAATTTTCTAATTTTGCTTTGCAGTCTGAAAACATGCCGTGGAGCCAGTCCATTGAAAACCTCAAAGCACAAAAGAAAACTTCATGCAGTGACATCTTATTAATGGCAGCATTTGTGTCTTTGGATCCTTCACAAAACGGTATCACCGGGAACATTTCTGGATTCCTTTTCTAAAGTCACAAAAGGTAAAATTTACTGTACAAAATGGTAGTCTCCAGTGAAGATTCTGGTTTGTTAAAGTTGCTGTCTTTCAAAAATTTGAAGTAGAGATCTGTATTTAGAAGTGGCTCTTTGCAGGTATTAGTTTTCCAGTATATATGTATATGTACACACACATATATACTTTCCTCAGATTACAGGTACGTTTTGAAGGGAATGAGAGAGAGAGATGAAGTTCTCTTGGGCAAAGGAAAATCCCTTCCCTTTCCAATTCTCAATGCCAAATTCTGTCCTTTGTGACACCTGTGTAACAGCAAATGCTATAAATAGTGATAGAGCTGTATGTAGAGACCTATTCTGTTCAGCTTTTCAGCTCCAGGAAGAGCATGTAGTTATGATGATCCCCATTTCTCTGTGCATGGAGGAAAACATGATAGTACTCAATAGAAGAGTAGAGGCTCTAACCCTTAAAGTTGTCTCTGCAAAGCTTTCTACATCCTTCCTTATGAAGTTTTGGAGTGTTCCTTTCTTCCTTACTGTGGAGCTTTGTTTTGCCTGGAACATCTCCCTGTCCTTTTCCACCAAAAGTCTGTCTGCAGATAAAGTTCTTTCTCAAAAACCTCCTTCTACCTTACAGCCTTATGCTGATAGGTATAAAAAATTACCCCTGTTTTCAATAGTGGGACCCTGGAAATAAATGTCATTCTTAACTCTTCTAAGAATCCTCTGAAATGGATTGAATATTTTTATAAATAAAAATAATCCATACTGTAACTTTTTACTTTTAAAGAGGCTTTCATTGAACAGCAGTGAGATAAAATACCTCACTTCAGTTTTGATTTTTTCCCTGCAAGTAGGGAAGAGTGGAAAAGAGGAGGCGAAACGTATTTGGGAAGTGATGTTAAAATAGGTGTTTATTAATAATCCTCTTTAGAAGGAACAATAAGTAGTTCTATGCAATGAAGTATCAGTATTGTGCAGATATGGGGACAACAGATGTATCTATATATTAAAATATTTTTCTTGCATTGTGTGAAAATTTATGTTAGAAACCCTGATAATACCCCAATGCTGATGTTTTCCACAAGGAAGCATTTCAGCTCATGGAAATTATTATATTGCTTACCTTACAGTCCAGAGATAAAAAAAAAAAATCACATTTTCAGTCTTCTGGTATATTTAGATGAATGTCTTACACACAGGAGATAAATACATTGCATGCTTGCAGAAGGGAGTGTATGCCTGTTGGTCCTTTTGTGCTTGTATTTTCAGCAAGTTATTAAATGTTAGGTTTATTCTGGGCTCTGTGTCGTGGTTTTACCCCAGCTGGCAGCTGAGTACCACGCAGCCACTCGTTCACTCCCTCTCCATCGGGATGGGGGAGAGAATTGGAAGAGTTAAAGTGAGAAAACTCGTGGGTTGAGATAAAGACAGTTTAATAGGTAAAGTAAAAGCCGCGCGCACAAGCAAAGCAAAGCAAGGAATTCATTCACCACTTCCCATGGGCAGGCAGGTGTTCAGCCATCCCCAAGAAAGCAGGGCTCCGTCACGCGTAGCGGTTACTTGGGAAGACAAACGCCATTGCTCCGAACGCCGCCGCCCCCCCCCCCTTCCCCCAAGCTCCTTATAAACTGAGCATGACATCATATAGTATGGAATACCCCTTTGGTCAGTTTGGGTCACCTGTCCTGTCTGTGTCTCCTCCCAACTTCTTGTCCACCCCCAGCCATCCCGCTGGCAGGGCAGTGCAAGAAGCAGAAAAGGCCTTGGCCCCGTGTAAACACTGCTCAACAATAGGTCCATAGAACAAAAACATCTCTATATTATCAATGCTGTCTCCAGCACAAATCCAAAACGTATCCCCACACTAGCTACTATGAAGAAAAATCAATCCTCTCAGCTGAAACCAGGACACTCTGTGATTAGAATCAGGGGTTAGACAATTTTAAGGTGGTATATGTTTTGTAATAATATGGTTACTATGATATTGTGCCAGAGATACTGCACTAGAGGTATGGTGCCATTCTTATTAATACTAATAATTGTGCAAATTTGGCTCAACTTAACTATATGTCATTATTTTCTTCATAAATAACCACTAGATTTACATGGGTTTTTATTTCAGTGTGCACTTTTAAAAGAATCTCCAACCTACAAGCCAGCACTAAGGGCTATACATATGTAAGGAGGAGGAAAATTTTAATGGAAGAGTTTTTAAAACACTTCTGAATATGTAGTTCAGGCTAAATACTGGTGATGCTGTGCTTTCCTTTAATTTATGGGTTCAGAATTCAATCCAGAAATCACAAATAAGGAAGCCTGGAATAACATCGTGAAGGAATTGGTGGGGGTTTGCCCTTTGCTTCAGTAAGGAAAAAAATAATTCCAGGTATGCGGTATAGCTCTGCTTTTATGCTTCCACTAACCACTATTTTTTTTTTCCAAATAACTTAGTTATTCACTCTCTCTTACTCTGCTGTGTTGTGTTAGGCGTTTCCCTTCCCGTTTGGTAAGTACTGATTTCAGATGTTCCATTTCTTTTTGATTTCTTCTCCTTGTCAATGCCTGTGACAAGATGGCATCCAGCAAGCATGGTGGCTGGCTGGCTGGCTGGCTGGTGGCTGCTCTTGTGTACGTGGAAATTGCCGCTTCCTTCTTCGCAAACAGGCACTCACACGAGAGCATTGCCACAGCTGGTGCCACGCAGGGAGCTCCAAGGCTGCTTCTGCCCCTGGAGATGGTCCTATCTGGCTTTTGACCTTGTTAACATATAGCTGAACTATATTAATAAGATACCATGGGAATCCTGTTTTTATAATTTTTGTGTAGATAAATACTGATTTATGTTCCAGAAATGCCCGCTCAGGAGCATACGTGAGCATTGAATTTGCAATATCACAATCCATATACACTGAAATTTATAATATATGGTGGGGTTTTAACTTTATCAAACTGTAAATATTTTTATGAAGTAAATGTCTTAAATGATTTTTTTTTTTAAACCTGTTATAAATACAATAAACAACTTCTCATCACATTTCCTATTCCACATATTCTTTTGCATCTGAAACTCCACAGGGACCCTCCTTACTTTTCTGCCTAGAAAGCCTTAATTTATGTCAGCCCAGTTATCTTGTGCATTGCACTGAGTCATGTCTTGCTGCTTGGTAACCTTGCTGGATGATTATATTCCACTCTGATTCAAAGGTTCCTATTCCTTGTGACGGAGGGCTTGGACCTGATTGCCATGTTGACGGATGATGCTACGATTGCGGCATGGAGTAACGAGGGACTGCCTGGTGATAGGATGTCAACAGAAAATGCCACTGTTCTCACAAACTGCATGCGCTGGCCTCTGATGATAGATCCCCAGCAACAGGGAATTAAATGGATAAAGAATAAATATGGAGCTGACCTTAAAGTCATACGTCTAGGACAGAGAGGGTATGTGCATGCTGAAGAATTGGCTTTCGTGTTCACTGCCCTGAAGGTGCCCTAATTTTTGTAAGGGATTGGTGTTTGTTGGAATGCACTTACCTGAAGACTTGAAATATTACATCACTGCTGCCTATTTATCCTTAGCATCATTTTCCATTTAAAATGGTGCTTGAAAGAGGACCTTTTCTATGCTATTTTCAAGTGTTGAGGATGAAATGAAGTGGAAGTTAAGGTGCGCTTCTTGTGAGGAGCAAGTCACTTTTTCAATAGGTAAGGTGTAAATCCTGATGATGTGACATTGCTTATACTGTACGGTTTACTCAGCAGAACACAGCACAGGCACCTTACACAGAGAAAGATCCTATCCAGTGTATGGCATTCACAGCCTTTGCAAAGTCTTTTGCTGATAAACGTGTTTTTAATTCTCATTATTATTACTAAATTATGTGTAAGCTGATAGCACTTGCATGTAATTGATCTGCTCATATCTTTTCTCATGTTTACTTTGATTTAGGGAGACAACTAGGTAAGATTTAACTGCTCCATTTCAAAGGGCTATCTGAGTTTATTTTACTGAATTTCAGATACAACACGCAATTATACAGTGCAGTAAATGGTCACAGTGATGCCTCATTTTTAAATGAAGTGTTAATCATTTCTCTGGTCTCCTCCTCTGAACAAACTCTTGTCCCTCACCTGCTCTCACTTTTTTTTTAATTCTTTTTCCAACCCTCATAAATAATTGTGATTTTCATTTGTACCCTGCAGTACCCTTCCGCATGAAGCTATATTGTCTGCTTACTTATCCTTCCATGAATATCTACTCTCTTCTCAGTGTCTGTTGAAACAGAGTTCTTCCAAGTCATTCAGATGCAATGCCCTCAAGAAAGCATTTATAGTGTAGACAACGATTTACCAAAAGTTATAACACAAAAATATATAATTAAAAAAATAACAAAAGCTAAAAGATACATGTGCCCCCCCAACTTCTCTAAGTCCAATGTCTTCAGGGCTATATCCTCTTAGTTGCTTACAAGAAAAGCTCCTGGCTTTATGTTGTTTAATATGAGGACTAGCAAGACCATAGATGTAAAGATGTTGAACTCAAAACTGCCAAGCTCTTAACCACCAGAAAACTCTTTGTGAACAGTTTTGCATGGTTTAACCATGCTTTTTTAGAAAAACTTCTCCTATTATATAAAAGAAATCTTTCTATGACCAGCATTTATCTCATATTTGAGGGTTTGGGGGTTTTATTTTTCATGTTAAGTTTTCTGCAGACCATTGAAAGAGCTTTGGCTTGTGGAGAGGCATGCTAACTGAAAACATGGGTGAATCTATTGATCCCGTACATGATCCCCTGCTTGGAAGACTTACAGTTAAAAAAGGAAAGTAAATACACTTGAGTAGCCAGATTTTTTCCATGACAACTGGATCTGTATAGCTTTGATTGCCACATTTTGCTTACTATTTCATCACTCTTCATGAAGTTATTTATTTCTTTTTAAAATGCAATGGCTAAAAACTGGTGATGAGTGGATATTAAAATGATAGTATCTGCATCTGATTAGATAACAGAATTCTCTTCTCAATTCACAAATTGGACTCAAAATACCCTATAGACATGTGTGTGAGTTTCTCAACCGAAAGTGAAAATCTTTATTTTTTTTTTACTTCACAAAAAGAACAAAAGAAGGAGGAGCATATTTTATAATTTGGCTCAAAAAAAAAAAAAAAAGAAAAAAAAGAAAATATTTTATTTCCATGTTAGGCACCTGTAGCAAAAGGGAAAACATTGGAAATGGCAGGCTAGATTTGGATTTTTATATATATATATATATATTTATATATATTTATATAAAACAATACAGGGATATCCAGCTGCAGCATAAGAAAAACATGCCTCTGTTTCGCAGTGCGTTGCCATAACTGTTTATTGAGCCGCCCCATGAAACAAATCAATGACCTGGCTTTAAAAGGGGGCAGGGGGAAGAAAAAAAAATAAAAAAGAGAGAGAGAGAAAAGTTAGGCTAATGAGGAAGAACTGGTATGCTACAACACAGGGCAGAGATGGCAGCAGAGGTATTGTTGCCAACGTCCCATGCATCAACCCAGTCCGGTTGACAGTGTTCAGAGATCCATCGAGGCAGATGTAGTGGTGATGTTGCTCTCTCTTCATTTTTACCTAGTCTGCGAGCACCAAAACTCACATGCCCCATTTCTCATGCGAGTGCTCCAAATATCCGAGTACAGGGACTGTTCTGACCTCTCCCTCCCAATGGAAGGACCGCAGCTCTGACAGCCGTGTGAGCTCCACCCCAGAGGTCTGTACCTGGGCATTCCAGTGGGAGATTCAAATTCGAATCAGGTAACGCAAGGCTGAGTTAACGTGTCTTCCTTGTTCCGACACCGCTGTGGCAGGAGTGGTGAATGGTACAAGGGAGGGAAACCTCATGTTCTGGCCTTCTGTGAGGAAAGGAATCTCATCTTTCATTCCCATATCCCCTTTTTCCCTAGATTTTGAAAAATTGTTGTCAAATTTAGAACATATAATAAAAAATATTTCCAAAGATCTAATTAAATGACCTCTAGATACACATTTTCAAGATGATAATAGGAAAAGGAAAAGAGCTTGTACTCGAGTCCTCGGTGCAAGAGAATTTCAGTCTGTAATGTATTCCATCACTTTTCATGAAAACTTCCAACATGATTGTTGATTCTTCAAGGCAGCTGTTACCTAAAGAATAATGTTGATTTGTGGTTGCATGAGAGTAAACTTGGTAAACCTCATTAAATGTTTCTGATGAACTGAAATGCCATGCTAAAATGTGAATTTATTTTTAAGCCTGAAAGTGTTCCTCTGTTCTATTCCTAATTTCAAACAACACATCAACAAGCTAGATTTTTCATGTTGAAGAGTATGATGTTTATTCTGATAAAAAGTCAGAGATAACCCTGAAGCATTTCTGGATGGGTCTTAAATGTTACTCAGAGTATTTAGAATACTTGCACAGTTTCAGATTGTTAAAAGAGAAAATATGCAAGATAGGTTAAATAAAAATGATATCTAGTTTTGGACAGATTACCCAAGCTTTTTCCCCTCCTTCCCCCCATATTTCAGGCATTGGTACCTGCACAGTAAATCTAAGCAATGCAGAACAGCTCAAATTTCCTTGCATACACGAAGCTCCTGGAAGATGCATTCTTGCCCTGCACTGAGAGATCTTGAAATTATTCCTATTTGTTGCATTTTTCTATGATGGTATTTGAAGTACTTCAGAGTAAGATCATATATCTTGCTTTTTAGAGTCTTTAGTGAAGAAACTGTACTGAAAATTAGAATTATACTGGTCTGAAAGACGGATTGGAAATCGCACGGTCTAACAAGTCTTAAGGCATGAGACAGAAGAATGTAAAAGAGTAGAAAGAATTTGGATTGAAAAGGACAAGGGTCACAGCAATATAGTTTTGCATTTACTTAGCAAAGGCTTCCATGCAGCACAACAGAGCTGTATGTGTGCACACACAAACAAAAATATATGAAGCTATTCAAATATAGGTTCTTCTGGTGAATATTTTAGCAGCGTTACATGACCTAGCATTCTGTGGATTGTTGAAAATGCTGTAAGTCTCCTTTGTGGGGCACTCGTAATATATATACCCCTTTATTACCAAATAAGCAGAGTTTTCCTCATTCTGGATTCATTTCTGTTATTTGTTTATTTTATTAGTTGTGTCAGGCACTTTGAATTTTTTTTTTTTCTAATAAAGAAAGACTTGAAAGGTATTTGTGATAGATATGGTGTAGTCCAGCAGTTGAAGTTCATTAATAATTGGAATGTTGCAGAGTATGAAGTAATGAATACTAATTACTCCTTTCATGTCTGACAGCACCCTGTGGACCAATACATCAGTCCAGACTTTAATTTGGTTCTAGTAATGGTTTCGTCAATAGTACATTAATTCTGTGTTTGAAAAGATATACAGTTGAACCTGACCCACACAGTAGATACCACTGTCATAAAATGGCCACATACTGACAACAACTGGATAATTACAAATAATTAAATCCACTGAGCTTCAGACAATCCTAATTTTAAGTAAAATATATCTTATCATATCAATCGACAGAAAGCATAGCAAGGGAGATTTATCAACTTGTACTCCTTCCAAAGCAAATTTACTAGCCTGCATATTAGAGAACTTGCTGATCTGTGAAGCAGCTTCATAAAAGTGTATCTCCCCTTCCTTGTTTACCAAGATTATTGTACTCTTGGATATTCTGTAACACCAGCTTCTGGTATTGTTTCTGAATGAAGCCTGCAAAAGAAATTCTCAGCTTCAGAGAACTTCAAATATATGTATAAATTTATATTTTCCTCAAAATGTGGGTGATTGTAGGGTGAACTACAGATACTTGTTATCTCTGAAAATCAGACTTCTTGCTCAAATGCCTTAGTATATATTTAGAAGCCTAACAACTTCTAGATGTTCAAGTTTGGATACTTTATTTTATTTTAACTTTGGAGCTGCAAACCTGCTCAATAGGTCTGAGCACCTTAGACTGTGAACTTATGTTGAAAATGGCTTTAAAATGCTAAGATTTTTATTAAAATATTTTGGATATTTGCTTTAAGAAAAGGGAGAAAATCAGTGGTGGTACATGGCTTTATGTAAGAAAGAAAAGTAAGTAAAATCTGTGTGTAACTTATTAGCTGTGTATGCAAAAAATGATTAAAAAATGCATGTACTTAAATTTACTGGAGCAGATAAATCAAGGCATAAAAGTAAATAGGTGCCAATTCTATACAGTGTTGGTTTTTTGCCCTAGCCTGCTGTAAGAGAAGTGATGCCATTGAATTGGTTTGCTGGATAAGCTTTAGTATTTGAGTTTTATCTGTGTGTTTCCTATCCTGTCTCCCCAGCATCGCTGTTTTGGAGATCACTGGATATAAGCATTAGCTATAATAGATCAATGTCATTTTGACTCATAGGAGAGAAGACAGAGGAATAAATTCATTGTTCATAAGGCCCTTATTTGCATTCACATGGGCTGTTACACCTGCTCAAATCCTTTGCACATTCACAGAGTGATAGTCATGTCTCTTCAGTTGCAAGATTAGGTTATTACAAGATTCTTTAAGATGTCTTGAAATTTGATTTATGTGCAAATGTAGCTTGTATGAACAAGTTTCCATTCTTATGAGGCATGACTATTATTCATGAAACAGCAAGACAATTCGCTCGGTTTCTCCACAGGGAGAAGCTTGCCTTGCCTTGAACGTCTCGCCAGCTGTGCAACTTTAAGGCAGTGCTTTTCCCACTGAACTAGTTTGACCAACTTGCACAGTTTGCCTACTGAGATTGCCTAGTAACAGCTCCATTCTGCCCTTGTTTTCACCTGATTTATTCAACTTCATTCTCTACATTACTTGTTGGAGTTTGCAAGTCGGTTCCAGAAGCTTTTAATTTTAAGCAGCAGGAACTGAAAGAAGGGTCCTTTGGAAAAACGTGTTTATCCCTCTTTCTTCATACTGAAAAATATTGTTTCCCTTTCCTTTCATGTCCAAAAATTTATCACTTCTTTTCATTCTTGCTGAGTTGATCCAAAACACTTAGCTATAGGAAGCTATCCTACTTTCTGCCATTTAGAGTCATGGCATGTTTTGGAGAACATCTACCCTGAAAGGTACCCTCTATAATTTTGAGTTGCATGAAAGTATATGCTAAGGATTTGCTTTCGAATCCTTTAATGTACTTTATTTCAAGATCTGTGAGAATTTCAATGTGAAAAAACTGGCTGGAAAACAATCTCTTTTTCCTTTGCTTTGTACGTTCTGTAATGACAGGGAGCTGGAGCTCACATGAAAGATGCTCTGTCTGTTCCTGGGTAGAATGGTGCATTAATTCAGTGCATTCTATCTGCCTCTACTGGTGGAACAGGAAATTGTAAAGAAAAAAATTACCAAAAGCAGAACTTGTCTTTAGTAATTTTTTTGGTGATCCTTTTTTTTTTGACTGTCTTCTATCATGGACTTCCATAAATAGTGCCTATATCTACTACATTTCTTCAGAATCCAAAATTAACCTCTAAACAGATATATTTCACTGAAAAAAATGAAGCCATTCTACTGAGTTTCCCCACCTCTGTGTTTATCGTTGTTGCTTATACTCCTTGAACCATGTGAGAGCAATAACAAAACATTTATTTTTCCCAGATCTGTAATTAACAGAAAATCTAGAATAGCTGCAGTAATAAAACCCACTGAGTCATTATGTAGTTTTTGCCTTTCATAGACGATAATCACAGAAATTGGTAATTTATTGCTTCTGTGAATTGAGAACCCATGTAGTAAGTGCTTGAATCCAGAACTCTAAATCTTATTATATTGCCATGTAGACCTTCTGAAATTATAGTGTGACTCCCTTAGCAAAGGTTTTTCCACTGACAAAGCAAACTGAAGAAGTTGTCTTTTGTCAGGTCTCTGTTTCTGTCTTTTGTCCGTGTGTGTGTGTATTGAAAGCGGAACAAAATTACTCTCTCTCTGTGTCAAGCTTTGGTGTTTTTGTTTTCTCCAGCCGGTTTCAAAGGTTGTGGAGAGACCACAGTGTCAGAATTGAAACCCACATTGCAGAACTGAAAAGTGAATTCAGCTCCACCTGAGGAAGATTGTATTATCTGAAGAACATGACTATGTGGCTCAATTATTTCACTATTATACAAGCATAAGCCAGGAAGGCTCATCTCCAGTAGTTTCTATGGCAGTAGTATACAGTATGGACATCCGATGTTGAGTTTTGTAGAGTTATGGGTTTCCTCACACCAGACACGTTATGTTATTTTTAGGAATTGACTTGCAGTATATCATAAGTGACTGTCTTTTCTTCCTGATCCTTGGTGAAATGCAGAACTGCTTTCTAGCCCACCACTTCATTTAGCCTACATCTTACAGCTAAGGGGATGTCAGAGGCAGGGAAGGATGTTAAGAGCTGAAATATATGTCCCTGACTCTGGCAATGCCCTATGATATCCTAGAAAGAAAGCAATGTTAAAATTTGTACAGAAAAGACTTGTTTTATTCATGTTCTGATGTGACTTTCATTAATTGCATTTCAAGTGTTTAGTATCTATAGTATTGCAATCACTTTGAAGATTGACTTTACTTAACAAATGTCAGTTTGAATTTTGTGAAAAGGGTTACCTATGTTCTATTGTATAAATGTTCTACAGACTTTTTTTGAACAGAATTTTGTTACTAGTGTTAGAATTCTTTTCTTGGTAGAGAATGTTCAAAGCCATTGCTGTATGGAAAATATTGTACTTGCGCTAGTGCATGGCAGGTGCTGGCTGGAGATGAGATAACTGCTCACTGTGCAAGCAGATGACACAAAGTCGTCTCACACTAGGAAAGATGCACAGCACACACTGTCATCTATAAGCAGTCTTTCCTTTTTTTTTTTTTTTTTTTGGTGCTGTGTCATAGAAGTAGGAAGGTGAAATTTATGTTGCTTCACTGCTGGGCTCCGAAATGGCACTTCAGCAGTAGTGGTGTTCCTGTATGGGACAGGCTGGCACCCCTTGTTGAAGACAAGGGGTCAGGAAATGACACCTCTTCAGTAAGGGATCTTATTCAATGAATAAAAGGTAAACCTAGTATAACTTATTCTTTCACCCAGCAAATAATTGATTTGGAACAAAACATTGAGTAGGTTACCTAAAAAAAATTATTTTTGTCATTTCAGTCAGCAGCACTTCCCTCTCCTATGGTCACTATCAGTTTGTTATAAATATATGCATCTGCCTAGTTTTTTTAGGATTTATTGCTATTTCAAAAGACAGAAATGTGAACTTTATTCAAGGAAATTGTTGTAAGAACTAACAGCTATCTCATTACAAGTTGTTTGAAAACTTTCCTAAGTCATAAAGATAGAAGTTTACCCCTAAGCCACAGACTCTTCAGTACAGCAGTGAAAAATCTAGTGGTATCTGCTGCATATGCAAATGAAACTATGCCAATTAAGAAATGCTCTGTGTATTCTTCATAAAATTTTGGTGTGTTCAGTCATCCTCATTTTGTTTCTTAAGCTGCAGGCACCTAAAGTTTGCTTTGTATCCATTTCCTGTGCTGCAAAGGTCATGCAGTACCCACCTTTTGCAATCCAGTATATTTATGATTTTTTTAATTCAGTGAGGTCCTCATTTTCATGCATTTTATTCCTTCCCAGATATATCAAGATTGAAGAAAAGGAATGTGAGTTCAATAAGAATTTCATCTCATCGTTCACACTAAACTGGCTAGCCCTCACTACAGGCCAGAACTGCAGGCTCAGACCACCCTCATTAATTTCACTGTCACCAGGGATGGGCTGGAAGACCAGCTGTTTGCTGAGGTTGGCAGTGCTGAAAGGCCAGACTTAGAAAAATGTAAGGTGGTGACTATCTTTTGATCTGTCCCTTGCCCCTTCTGAGATTTTAAGGCTTCATTAATATGTCTCTGTGAATCTGCTGCACAGTAATTGTTAGTAACCCATATATTAGAAAGATTTTAAGGGTCAAATTCTGCAAAGTGTAGAAAATGCTTCTACTGATTTGCTCAAATCTGTGCTCCCAGAGGGCTGGGCTTGACCTAAAGCTCTGCTAGAAATTAAATTTATTGTGATCATGTTTCCACACTTTTCTACTACTTGTTTTGCTCTGTGCATTGCATTTAATTTACAGTGCAGAATTAAAGCTCTCTGCAGTGCTTTGTGCTTCAGTGATCTTGAGCCAATAAGTGTAAATAAAATTTCATGCCAGTCCATAAGAGGATATGATGGCACTGTTAGTACCTAGGGCATTTGGTTAATAAATCATAATTTATTCCTGCAAAGGTGCAGTTCTGTGGCGGTTGCAGTCATGCCAATGTATAGTAACTTATGAAGAAAAACATTTTTATAGCTGGTTATAGAAAGGACTCTGAGCAGACTGTGATCTATGAGCTAACAAATGAAAAAATACTTAGGGGTGTGAAATAAATAATAACACTTCCCATTTCTCTAGTGTGTCTTTCCAGTTATCCCATGTAATTTACTAACTTCATCTGCAAAGGTTTGCTGCACCTCTTTGAGGTACTGTTGCTTCATGCAAGGGCAAACTGGGTCAGAGAGTTTAATTAGCCCTTGAAGAATGGAAGCAATATACTTGGGAACGCAATCTGAACACAGCTGGCCTCTTTCCTCTGCATCTGCACATTGCTCCACACGGGGCTGTATGCTTACAACACCTGTACCACCTCGGGTTTTTTTGGTGTGAGGGTCAGATTCTGATGGAGAGCTCCCCATAAGACCAGTCAAGCGTTTTCACTGTCAGAAGGTCGATCCAGGAAAACAGACTACAACCACGCTTTCCTACACCGCTTGCTGCCGAAGTGGGGTTCTTCAGCCTAGTGCTACTGTTGGTTTTCTCAGCTGCCACATAGATTACCACTTGCAATCTCTGGCGAGATCCCAATCCTTTTCTGTAGTCTGAGGAGGAAGGAGGTTGAGAGAGAGACAAAGTTCTGGTCCATGGTGACCTTGACTTTCTTGCTTTGAGCGTCCCAGAACCTTAGTTCTAGTGTACAGGGACAGAAAAGAAACTGGGGTGGGGTTTTTTTTTCAGAACTTTAAATGAAATCAACTGATGTAATGAAATTGAAAACATAGCTCACAAATGCAATAAAACAGTATTTCTTGCTGCAGTTGCTTAAATACAGCGTTTTCATTCCTTCTGCTAGTCAATCCTGGCCAAGCAGCAGAACGGTTTCAAGATTCAGCTCCAGCAGCTGGAGGATGACAAGCTGCTCAGCCGCCCAGCTGCCCAGGGCAGTTTCTTAGACAACAATGAACTTGTAGAGAAACTTGAATCAACGAAGTCAACTGCAGCAGAAATACAACACAAGGTAATAACAGCTGAACTATTTTTAACAGCTTAAAGTCACCTGTAAAACATGTATTATTAATTAGTTTTAGTGAAATATTTCTGTGAGCTAGGAATAGTCCGATTCCTGTCTGTCTAGCAAGTGCCGTCCACCCACATATTCACAGTTTCATATCTATGGTATGTAGTTGTCACATAATCATTTGTTTCTTTTTGATTTAGGTGCTTGAGTTAGTACTCATAAAAGTAGTATCAGCATGAAACATGCACAAATGTTATTCATATACGATTGCCATGTTTTCACAAGTGAACAGGCATATTGCTGCAGAGAACAGTCATTCCCTAACGACTGTCTAATACAGGAAGCTTGCTCACCTTAAATATTTGCTACTGTCTGAGATAAAGTCAGTTTTCTAGAGTATCTCCATATTCTTTTTTCTACGGATAGAAACGTTTTGGTAATTGTGTGGGATAATCATGGCACATTAAAAAATAAAGGAGACAACTGTCATCCTATAGATAACTGACGCCAAAGAAAATTAAGCTCAGATTAACATGACAAGAGAGCATTGCAGACCAACAGCCATAAGAGTGTCCATTCTTTATTTCATTAGCAATAGTCTGGACAACATCAACCCCATCTACCAGTTTTCACCGAAGGTAAAAATTTCTCTTATTGGTTTCAAAGTGCAAGGAACAGAATTCTGCCTCCAGCAGTGACGCCCGATATATTAGTTATTACTTGTACCAGATGTTTACATTTGCAGGGCTGTTGTCTGAGAAAGGAGAGCACGATGTGATCTGTAACACGGCGCGTTCCCACCCGTCTCTGTCGGCTGTCCCCATACTGACGGTGTTTTCTGGCTGTGCATGTACAGCTCACCTTCCTTTTGTTAAACCGTCCCACAGGGTCAGGTAGGAAGAGTTTTGAGGGATTCACTGTGGCAAATCTACTAAATGATCTAATGCTATGAGGAAGGGAGATCACCCACTCCAAAATTACCAGCTTGCTCAAGTGAGGGGTTCTGCCTGCTGAGTTGAAAAGGGAGCAGCGGAGTATTGCTGTTTGCAGCCCCCACCCCTGGCTTGCTGAAAGTTTCCTCAAAAGCCTCTTGGCAGAAGGGCTTTGCATTTGAGACTGCATTTTAGCTCTTCTTAGAAGCCCACAGTCAGAAACTGATTATTTTACTAGTAGAAAAGCAAAAGAGCAGAATTCAAATAAATAAAAATAATTTTACTTATTTTCAAAGGAGTCTTCCACAAAGCAATTAAGCAGGCTGAAAAATCAGGGGATATTCAGTGTCGTATCTCTAACCTGGCAGAAGCTGTCACATATTCAACCTTTACTTTCATGAGCCAAGGACTTTTTGAAAAGGATAAGCTCATTTTCTTGGCCCAAACAGCTTTTCAGGTGAGGAAAAATTTTCAGATCGGTAATGCTGATATTTACTGGGTTTGCTGTTTCTTCACTAGAAGGTGATGCCTCTGCCCAAACAAGTTATCTTGTTACCATGTGGCTGTGCAGTTTCTTACACGGTGTGGCTCCTGCTGCGGTATCAATAATAATTGCAGAAATTCCAAAGACGCTTTTATGTAATTCTTTTCACTTATAATGCTGCAATGACTCTATGAAGCTACGCTGAGGATAAATAGCATGACTTAGCTGCTTGTGGTTGGATAATTAGGGTTGAAATTGATGTGGTATGTAAAGTAAGAATTCAGTTAATAATACATATCCATATCACATTCAGGCTGTTATTTTTCCTTTTAACTTCAGCATCTGCATGCCCTGGAAAGAATCAGGGTTCAGTTGTGCTGGGTGGCAAGAGCTTGTTCCAGGTTGTATCACAGAGCTGCTCAGTAACGGAGGTAGGAATTAAACTAGAATCCAACAATTTGGAAAGAAGGTAAAAAATTATAAATTGAGGAATCTGATTTGAGGGAGGAGAGGAAAAAAATTAATCACTCCACACAGTGTATAAATAGGAGTTAAAAGCAGACAGAAATGTCTGGAAGAGAAAGGAGAGAAAAGGGGAGAAGGAAAACTGGTAATTTCTCTGCATCATGGTGCAGATGGGTTTATTCATCATATCTTGTGTTCCTTAACTTTTGTCTTTTCTGTAGCAGTGGTACTGGAATGGATCATGAAGAATGGAAATCAGTATGCCAACCAAAAAATAAGCTTTATCTCAATTACAGAGTAGACAGAAACCAGAGTAAAGGGCAAAATAAACTTCTGATTTATTAAATACATGTTTAGATGGAAGGAGAGAGGGCTTTTAATAGAGGAAGAAAGGTGTATTTATATCAGAAAGGAGAGAGAATATATGGTATCATGGCAAAGGTGTCTCTTTTTCCCACTCTATGTGGTTAAAGTGATACAAGACCTAGAAAAACTCATAGAACCTGAGTTTTCTTCAGTATACATTCAACTCATGTGCCAGAACTGATTCAGTGTAAAATAACCCCAAAAAAAACACCAAACAAGAACCAACAACAAAAACCGCCCAGGATTTGCTAATTTCCCAAAGCTTTGTGACAGTTTACAGTCTGAAGAGGGATTAGAATGGTGATGGAAACATCTGTGCACTATTTGTTCTTCTCTCTGTCTTCCAAGAGATAA
This sequence comes from Balearica regulorum gibbericeps, assembly GCF_011004875.1. Lineage (NCBI taxonomy): Eukaryota > Metazoa > Chordata > Aves > Gruiformes > Gruidae > Balearica > Balearica regulorum. Next base: position 133,553,610 of record NC_046185.1, on the reverse strand, counting down.
AAGGGATACATAGAGATAATTAGATGGGATTCAGAAATATGTCCTTTTTTGGTAGTATTAGTATAAAATAATTTGTGGCCAAGTTTATTTAAGGTTAACTTCAGTGTGCAAGACTTGCATTTTTATGTTTGTTTATGTTCCCAGAAGCTAAAGAAAAATAACTGCTGTTGTTGGTTACTTCATCTTAAAATTTGGGTGAATTCGTCTTTCAGTATGTGAATGTTTTTTATATATCATATATATAAAATATATATATTATATGTGTAAATTCTATATATATAAATGCAGCTATATTTTTCTGCTAAACGGTTTTGACTGACAGGTTGTGTTTGGCTTTCATGGTGTCTTTTTTAACAGGTAAAGGAAAGTTCAGCTCTGTGTGCATGTAGGAATGGTTTTGAAAGAAATATGTGACAGCTTTTAGTGACTGCTACCTAAGAATATCATTCCATTTGCAATAGATTTCAAATAAATACTTTAAAATATCATTAAAACAAGATGCAAACTCTTAGAGTGTAAAAAAAATGCAGCTGTAGGAATTCTTGTTGCTTTGAGCTCCCTACTTGGCGATACTTTGAGCAGTGAATGCTTTGAGGCAGAAGCGGCTCTGAAGCAAGTCTGATGACCTTTTTCAATTTTGTATGCTGTTAAGATTCTCCTAAAAAGTAAAGAGATAAAACTCCTTGAATTGGATTTCCTCCTTCGATTCAGAGTTGAACACACTTACAAGACTCCTGTTGACTTCTTAACTACTCAGTCATGGAGTGCCATTAGGGGAGGTTGGGAAAATTGCTTTTCAGTTCTAAATCTTTTTTGATGTTATTTCTGGAGGCATGCTACAACTAGACAATTTCAGATAAAGTCATACCTTCCACCAAATTTTTGGTAGAGTAACAACTCCCTTCAAAGGGGAGTTTTCTTTGCTTTTTGAGTGTATTTTTCCATAGATTTCACATACTGTGAAGGAAATTCTATTTTACCATAATTTGTCCAGTCCCCTAAAAATACAATTTTGATCTTCATACCACTCCTTACTATAGCAAATGCCCCATACAAAGTTTCCAGTTTGTCGTATCTTGATGTTTAACAGTAAGCAGACAGTATGGCAATGCTGATCAAAGTAAACTCTTATCAATAATATTATTTTTGTGTATGTGTTTATATAGATATATGTAATTTAGTATTTGAAGGTAAGTCCGGAGTCCCTTGTAATTGGTTAAACTATGTTTTTTTAAGATAGCCCCAAAACTATCAGTATTTGTCTTCCTGTTTCAGTCTTCACGAAGAAGGTACATCATCTGTATTTATGTCTTTGGCAGGCTTCCAGGCTATGGCAGTGATGGATGTGTTCAGGGGGTTAGATAAAGATATTGAAAGATCCATCAAGAGGTGGAAGAAGTGGGTGGACCCAGAATGTCCAGAAAAATAAAATCTCCCCCGGGAATGGACAAACAAAAGCTCTCTTTAGAAACTAATCATACTGAGGGTGCTCTGTCCGGACAGAATGACATACGCTTTTAGGTATGACATGTGAGGGTATGTCTTTCGGGGCAAGTGTGTATGAAGGTGGCTTGTATGTGTCAGCACGGAGAAAACTCAGATCTTAAGAGGCAAGCAAATAAATTATAAAACTGGGTGATCATCCAGAATTTGAAATCAGTGACTGTGATCCTTCTCAGCCTGTTCTGCTGATGAAGAGTTTATGAACAGTTAGGGTGGTGAGACATGAGTCACGGCATATTTGGGGAGCTATGCTTGTGATTTCATTTAGATTGCATACAGGTACCCTGAGGAGAATGCTCATTAATAAATGGAAATATAGTAAGCTATGATGTTAATAGCTCACAGTGTATTTCTCAGTGTTAGTTCTCATTATGGTATTAGGGCTGGTAGCTAACCCCATGGGATGACAAATTTTCAGGTCTCCCTTCTTTAAATTCTGTGATACCAAGAAAGATTCAGTTGTGGATACTTATCAGTCTTCCCTCAGCTGTTTTCCAGTTGTACTGTTTTAATCTTTTGCTCCCCAGTGATGTTCTCATAGACCTGATCCTTCACACCCCACCATCATGGCTTTTACTCATTCACATGCCTTCTGAGAAGGCAGTTTTTCTGTCCTGAGTGTTTATTCTGTCCAGCTCCCCTGGCTTTACGTGACAGTGTAGCCTGCATATAATGGCTTCTTTATTCAGTTATTGAAGAGGTCCTTTTCATTCAGAAGATGCTGCTTTCTGTTTAGTGGTCCCTATCCCACAGAGAAATGGGAATGATCATCTTCTGTCTTGCTTCACTACCTGCCTCCCCTTCTTGCCTGCAGTTTACTTCCCAGACGCTTTCTTTAATGAAATGACTGTTAGACCATCACTGTCAGCCACTCAAGTCTGAGAATGGTGCAAGCTTGAAGCCTGTATCAGGGACCATTTTTGGTGTCTAGTGCATGTTTTCTGTATGTATAGGAACTTTGTGAAGGAAAACCTTGGCTCGAGATATATGGAAATCACAAGGATGGACTTAGCAAAATCATATGAAGAGAACAGTCCGGCTGCTCCTGTGGTTTTTATTCTGTCTCCAAGAGCAGACCTCCTTGAAGATATTGAGACAGGTAAGCCTCTTACTTGCTTCTGGTGCAAGGATCACTCAACTGTCCTACTAAAGAAAGAAAAATTGAGCTTGAAAGTGAAATGGAGCATGCAGGGCTAGAGATGTAGATAAATTAATATACGATTATATGCTTGTGTGTTATGTGCCCATACACATACATGTACGGGTGTATTTTTACTACACAGAACAAAGCCTTCTGGAATCATTTGTCACTACAACGGAGTACGCACTATTATGGGGAAGTTGGGCAGGGTTTATTTTCAGCAGAAGATTCAAGTTCTAAAGGTTCTTCCACCCCCATCATATTCATGGGGTGGATGAAAAGTGTAAGGCCATAAGCACTACAGTATGAAGAAATTTTTAGACCAAGCATTCCTCTGCTTGGCATAATGCAGGTTTCCTTTGTACTGTTTTCTACTTTTTGACTAGATGAGGGCCAGAGGGCAATTTTCTCCATGCTCATGTAATCTTGTGCCCCCTGTGACTAAATAATGGTCATTATACAAACTATATTCAATTGTATAGGGCTCTGTGGCTTTATACTTAGGATTACTATTCCCCACAGACAATAGTGAGAATACCAGGTTAATACAGCTGTGACCTCACTGTGCTCAATTTAAACTCAGGCCTCACAAGGTGAGAGGCTTGTGCATTTACCCACTGAACCAATCAGTTAAAAAACTGATGTGATATCTACCACATGTTGCTCACTTTTTCATAAGGGAATTGCTCTGTACCCCCCATAAGAGTTTCTAAAGCTCAGTAACAATGCCGAGCATCTATCAAAATGTCAAAAGGTTCATTATCTTAAAACCAAGGGAACAGATTTCTGCAGGCTTTTTCTAATACCAGCAATAAGGCCACTGTTGAGAGCTCGCAATTTTGCTTGTTGAAATTGTAAGGGTTTAGTGAAGTGCTTCAGAAGAAGTAATATGCATTGCACAAGTGATAGTGAAATTAATGGGAGCATTATCATTCTTTTTCCTTCCTGCTCTGCTAATTTTCCTATCTCCTCCCCCGCTGTCACTCACCCCCAATTATTTCTTTTACAGGCAAAAATCTTGGGTTCACTATAGACTCTGGAAGATTTCATAACATCTCTTTAGGACAAGGGCAGGAGATGGTTGCGAAGGAGGCACTGGAGAAGGCCGCCAGACACGGCCATTGGGTTCTTCTCCAAGTGAGTGTCAAGCAGCCTCCCCGGTGGGGGACTGTCGCCTCAGTTGGAGGGCTATTCCCAGAATACAAACAAAATATGTGGTAGATTACAGCAAAAGTTTTAAACACCTAATAAGCTTGTTCCTTTTTGCTTTTGCTTGTAACAGGATAAACATCACATTAATAGAGTGTATGTCGTGTTTTTCTGAGCACTGGCCTCACCCTCGCAGTAGGAACAGGAGAGATAAAACAGAAAGCCTCTGGTGGGTAGGTAGGACTGCCCTCAGGCATACACTTCCCTGCGTAATTAAGAGCTCCTGTTCCGTTCACTGGGCCTTAATGGAGACTTTAATAAACCAGGTCTGACTCCCCTTTGGGAAGCTGTATAATTAGCTCTGGAGTGCTGCTCTTCCGAGATAGCAGCCGCAGCTTTGGCCAGCGTTGTATAGACCGAGAACCCACTCTGCAGCAGACGAAAAGATCCGTGCAATACCCTGGGGAGCTGCGGTTCCCAGCGTCATGACGGAGCTGACAGGAGCACCGCAATTGTTAATGCTGCTAAAAGAAGGTGCTTCCCTCCCACCGTTTTATGCTAAATAGCCAATGGATATTTGTAACAAGCCCTTTGTCCTGAAGCCAGACAGGAAATGCATGTTCCAGGCCTTGATATTAAGGAGGTCATGGGGACCAGATGATTCCCTCCTCTTCTGGTTTTAACCTCAGCAGCATACACATTTCGGCTGTCAACCAGGTTGCCGGCAACATGTGAAGATGTGGGCTAGACTCAGTGCAGTCTGCCGGCTGAAATAAAATCAGCGTGGGATTAGTGAGGGGCCTTGGTGTGCTACACACTGTGTGAACACACACAAACCGACCCCTTCGTCGGCACTGAAACTGGAAGAATTCTTTAAGAAGGTTTTGCACGAGTAAGCCAGTTACTCTAGTCTGAAAATAACCTTGCTTTTCTGCTCGTGAGTATAGAAAAGTTGTTGTGAAGGAAAGAACAGGGTTGGTTTTCAGAGGAATTTTGGTTAAGTTGCTCTGAGGACAGGGCGAGAAAATGGGAGGTGGCAGAGGCCCTAAATCAGCGGCGCTGTGTATCTGAAGCCACAGTATTTAAATGAAGAACATCTGAGAGGCTTTCTGGTGTTACAGACGTGCTCCATTTTCCAGCCCATTATGCCTGGCTTCTGAGGGAGGTGACAATTTTGCTGTGAAGATTTTTGATAGTGAAGGGATGGGGAAAGTCCAAAAAGAGACTAAATAAAGAATTTGGACCAAAGCTGAAATGATGCTAAACCACCTAGAGCTAGTGGGGTTTGGATGTACTCAGTGCTTCTCAAGCTTCAGTCCTCTGGGGTTTGGCCCAAATACCTATATGTTTATGTTTTTTAAAAAAAATCCTGGAGCCAAAGGTGAAGTATTTTATTATGCATTTTGTTGGAGGCCAGAGGATGTATAATTAGATATTTTAAAACCCCTACTATTCTGACTAACATGGGAAATACTTGAGACATTGCTTTAGCTTCAGACCCATGTCCTTGAAGCAGGAAGGAAATTTTTTACTGATGTCAGCAAGAGATAGGTCAAGTTCGGAGTACGAAATTCCTGCTGGAGGTGAAGCTGAGGGAAGTCCAGAAGGTGACAGAGCAAGAGGTAGGACAAGTACATTGTGGAGTAAACAACGCAAGGTCTGAAAAATGTTAGCAAAACCAACTGGCTTAGAGGTTTCAAGACTGACTTGAATTTTTTTGGTAACAGGTTTAATTCCCATGTCACTCTTATGTTAGTTTCTCAAACTCAGATATCTGATACATCAAATGGTTATTTTGTTATTATATTAAGGCTTGAATCACTTTCACTTTGCAGTAGATGGATGTAGCCTATATGAAAATGCAGACACCGCCAGGCTGCTGTCATGTAATGTGATACGAAAGTCTCCCTCTCTTTCCATCCCCCTATTCCTTTTTCCACATGTCAAGGGACAATTTGGGAATATCCCCTCAGCAGGTCTCCTGACAAAGTGATACAGCAGCCAGAGCGTGACTGAGGTGTCACATTCCTTGGCTGGTGTATGGAGTTGCAATTCCTCGTGCGCTGCGTGGAGGTGGAAGCCAGCCCAAGCAGCAGTTTCTGGCACTGCAGTGAAGAGCCAGAGAGAAGCTGTAGGGCTGAGCTGCAGTTGGAGGTGAAATGCTAGTTCTGTAACAAAAAAAGTGGAGTGTGGGCTAACGGAGGGGTGAAAGCAGCTGTAGCCCAGCCACATTGTAAACTTGTCTCTTGATATTCCCATATTTCACCAATAGGTTCTTTGGAGGCAGATACTGTTCCATTATAACTAATTAATCTATCAATGACTTTCCACTGTCTTTGTATATTAAGAATCTTAAAGACAATTAGGCTCTGAAGTTGTATGAAACATATTTTTTTAAGGAATAGGATAGCTGTAAACATTTTTCTTTGTCTAGCACTTCTTCAGTGTTGCTCCTGGTATGCACTGGACATGGTTTGTCTTAGGTCCCCATTCTACAGGGAATTTAAGTATTAGAGTCCAAATACTCTGCTGAGTTATGCTTATCTTTACATAGGATAACATCCCCCTGCATGCATCTAGGTCACTTAACCCTGAGGTTATAATATTTTTGTTAGCTTCAGAATCAAGGCCTGAAACTTTAGAGACTAATGGTAAAAACCTATGTTATTGCAACAGATATCAAGAAATGGCACAGTAGCTAAGTTTATTCTTTGTATTATCAATTTACTTAATAGTAAAGTGGTGCTTTGAATTAAGTAACTTGGCTATTTTTTTATTATAAAGCCACAATAACAATGTCTTAAGGGTAACAAATTTATTTGTTTTCTCACAATAAACATATTAGCTGTTTTTCAACAGAATATTCATCTAGTAGTGAAGAAAGTCATCCTGATTTCTGTGTCTTTATTATTGCTGAACCAGCTCCAACCCCAGAAGAGCACATAATTCCTCAAGGAATTCTAGAAAACTCGATTAAAATTACCAGTGAACCTTCTACAGGGATGTTGGATAATTTGCATGCTGCACTCTACAGTTTTGACCAGGTAAAAGCAAGATGTACTTTTTTTCATTAATTTCATTAATTTCTTTTTCTCCCCATGGCAAGAAGTGATAACGTTGATGAGCACTTTGTAGGAGAGCAGAACTTTGGGGTCTTTGTGCTTCCAAACTAACCTGGCAGCTGCAGGGTGCCAGCCCTCTGTGCCCTGCTCTGTCTCCATGTTTCCCATCAATGTTGGGCAGGAGGAAACACGTGACAGTAACGTGTACGCTTGTATTATTAAATATCTAGATATAGACGTGCATAGGTGTGCATTTATCACACCAGCTTTAGCCATCTGTGCAGTCTTATGAAAAAAACTGTCCATGCTCTGAAGTCAGAGCTCTTTCATTCGATGGTACTCACTAACTTTTGCTCAGCTCTAAATTTGGTTTGACCATGTCCGTTCTCCTACAGAGTGGATTTATGTACCCAGATGTTCAGGCAATGCCTCAGTACCCTGTGTGTGAATTCCTGTAGTTAGGCACAAAGAAAGGAATTCATGAGCAAGGGTTACGTGCCGTTTGTTGTTTTGTCTTTTGCTCTTTCCCTGCATGAGGTTCTGCCGAGCTGCTTGGTGGGTGGCGAGAAGTAGGAGAAAGAAGATGTGAGAATGTGGAGGACAGGGTGTCACTAGACATGCATAGCCTCTTTCCCTCCAGATCCCTGGTTATCCCGGTCTGTTGCCCCGAGGAACTTGTAGACAGAACTTCAAGCTCGGTGCAAGTCAACTTCCCCACAGCTGCGAAAGCACCGGAGCAGCAAGCTTATTTGTGTCAGCAAAGCAGAGTCTGATAAAGGCAACTGTAAGTGTACATGTTAGCCTTCCAGCAATGTACTAGCATGAATTTATTTGAACACAGGACACAGGACGGCAGAGCTTGGATGTGAAAAGGGCAAGAGTTGCCTTTAAAGGGAATTCAATTAAGCAATGCCCAGAAAAAGAGCTGTGTGCTGAAAGAGCCGTGTCAAAGCTACCTTGGCTGCAGGTGGATCAGTTTTGATGGTATGAGGTGATTCAGAAAGATTCTTGTGAGAAAGGGAGAATGGCCCTGGTTTTGTGGCTAAATGAGCAACTATTAATGCAGCAATTTTTTCTTTTTTTCATAACTTATTATAGTAATATTTTTAATGGAAAGCTGAAAAATCTAGAAAAAGTTTTTAAAAAAGGCAAGTCATAGCATTGTTGTCCCACTTCAGACTGTCTTCTGTTGAATATCTATACATAGTATGTATTTTAATTAGCTATTTTCTAAGCTTGATACTTTAGAAACTCTTTTCTCCCATTTTTTTGAGCCACAGGTTTTTGAGGCTTACTGCAGATCCCTGAGCAGATAAGGTCTTTAATACATTTCTGGTTAAGGTATTTTAATTTTTTGGAAAAAAAAAAAAAAAAGAATTGTAATAAGAAAATCAAACTATGCCTATTCTAAGTGGACTAAATTTCAAGTTTTGTGTATTTCTTCAGGATAGAAGCTTGTGTTGTATTTTGCATGGTTAAACTCAGGATTCTGACTTAAGGAGGGTTTTTTGTCAGACTTAAAATCCTTCGTCTTTGCTACCTGTTGTTCAGTTCAGGATGACCTGTTTCCTTTTGACAGGCAAGAGTTTATCCCTCTGAGTTTCTTTTGGCACATCCATGTTTTTATGGGTAACAGAAGTCATTTTGTTATGTCAATTACTTCTTAAACTAAAAGGTAGAATATAGACAACTGGCAGAGAACCAAGAATGAATTTCTGCAGGTTTTATAGGAAAATGGAAAATAGTTTGTCTCAGTAATTTAAAAACCAGCTGAAGCTCTGCACAGAATCTCATTTTGCTGAGATTCTATACTAACACTACCAACAACAGAGGCAAAAGAAAAAATATTCAACTTCACTTTCAAACATGACTTTTTGAGAAACAGTCTAAAATTTGAAGGAATAGTATGCTTTTTAATGAATGTTAAACTGGCAAATTTTCTACTTGGAATAAAGTCTATGGGTTATCTATGTTGAGAAACTATAGCGAATATTTGAGCAATATTTATAGAGTTCTAGTTAAAGTCTCTATTTTTATTGGTTTCAGTAGCACAACAGTTCTCTTTCCTAAGGGGTATTGGGAAATAAAAAGGTAACCGTCCACACTTTCTCTTCTGGGAATTACTGCAAAAAATACTGCCTAATAGTCAGTCATCACTAAGAAACCTGTTTCTCACTCTCCTTCAAACTCGAGGCTTGTGAGTGCTCCCTTTCAGCAGCCGAGGCAGGCACAGCTATCGATAACACTGCCGGCTGTTAAACTGGATGAATGGATTCCTTTTTTCTTTGACAGCATACCCTTGAACTGTGTACCAGAGAAGGGGAATTGGAAAGCATCCTTTTTTCTCTGTGCTACCTTCACACTTGCATTGCTGGGAGACTGAGGTTTCTCCCTCAGGGCTGGAATGGAAGGTACCCGTTCGGTGCTAGAGATCTGCATCCGTGTCCTCTGCCGTTATTTAGAGACCCGTAGGAAGGTAAGAAGTAGTGGGCAGGTAACCACGCACCAAGGTCATTTCAACTCAATTCAAGAGAGACACAATTCTTCTCTGAATCTGTTATTTAAGTAGCTGGTATTCTATGATGCTGCCGCTGAGTAGGAAAATAAACCAGATCAAAGGTGTGGCTGGTTTTTTTTTCCTGGCAGTGGATGCTTGAACTTTCTAATATAGGTCAAACCAGTTCCACATCAGTAGCTAAGGGGGAAAAAAATGCCCTTCATTATGTTAACAAAAACAGTGGTTTACATGTGCATATATGCCAAATTCATTAGGCGGGTAATGAAGCATTTGCACAAATGTAATTACATACAGCAATTCTGACAGTTCATAACACTGCATTAATAATCACTACAATTAGTTCTGATGATGGAAGCAATTTACAGCACGTCACATGTATAAATAATGGTGCATTTCCTGCATGTGTCATTATTATGTATTAAGGATGCCACCTTGTTGTGACTTTCTCAGTAATGTTCCCCTTGAGTCAAAGTTAAGGGTAGATGAGTGATTTTATTTCTGAGCTGCAGCATATTTCACACTTGTATAGTTTAAATAGTTGAGGTCATTTGTGTAAGTTCTGTATATGCAATGCCTAAATAATAGCAATAATTATTTATTACTGAATTATATAGGATAGTACTGAACAGGTCCTCCCATTACAGTAACTTAAAGAAATTTAAGAGATATTTGTAAATAAAAAAGAGAAGGAAATGTCACCCCTTGATGATATGGTTTTCTTCATGTCTCCCAACTTGTATTTACTCTTAGAAATTAATTTTCCTTTTTTTCTTTTTACTCCTACTGACCTTTATTTAGCTAATAGGACATAAAACTGTTTTTCCTTTCTGCAGTACTTGGTGTCATATTGAAATAATTGCTTAATTTTATAGTGATGATTTAATAATGCTTCCCATTTAGAAAACAAGTCTATAAAATCAGCTTATTCCAGCCCTTAGTTTTCTTCTAATAAATCTTGCTGCTTTAAGCTCAGTTCTTTTCAAACCACAATTCATAAACTTGATAATTAATTTTGCTAATTAATGAGAGGGAGGTTTCTGATGGCAGGGAGGGCTGGAAAGGTCTGTAAGAGCAAGAATTATTTCATCTCTCCTCTTGGTAATATTGCTTTTTGGCCCTTTTCATTGTATTGGCTAGTGATTCATTACCCTGTGGCTTTATAAGCAATTTTTAACGTAGATATTGTAGAGAGAAAAGAGATAATAGGTTTCTAAAATGTGACTTTATATGTATATACACATGTATATATACATACATATTTCAAAATAAATAAGATTTCCCAACTCGGTATCCTTCAGGGACAGCTTTGCTTAAGAAAATTAGAGATTGACCAGAAACCATAAATGGGAAAACTTGAGCTACCCATCAGCTAGTAGAAATTGCTGAAACTCCATCATCACTTGTAGCAGTTTGTGGTGGTTCCCTGTGAATATTTAATCTTCTTGCATCTCAGTTTGACTTAACCCAATTTCCTGTTGCTAAGATGAACTGTACCACAGTAACCTCTGATAGTGAAGGTCTAATCCTACCTCATCGTCCCGTTCTTCCCCTCCACCTTCTGATCCCCACACGCATGTTCATGGGGTTGTTGTTCAATGTTGTGTGGCGACGTGGACTGCAGCCTCGCCATGTCCATCCACTGAGCAATGGATCGGTGGGTTTTTGAGCACAACAGACCGGTTTTCTATAGAGTACAATGGCAATTACGCAAACCTGACAGCCCAAAATATTTCTAAAGCAAAATCCTCAGTTTTCTCACACTAGCAAAAATGTGCCTTTTATATTACAAGCTTTGATTATCCCAGTGTAACCAATGCCCTCAGAAGTGTGCAGCTGAATGAGCTTGTACTGAATTGGAACATCGATATAGTCTTCTAAAAGACAAAGGAAAAAGCCATTTCCTGAGATAAATATATATGAAATTAGAAAAACATTAAATGTGTTTCTTTTGCCAACAAAAAGAAAAGCAGGTTTATTCTAACTGCAAGTCTGTTTCATTCTAAATCCAAGTTGTTGGCATTTTTCACAGGGATTCTCCGTTCAGGCTTCTCATCACCAGCATGCAGTATTGCTTATTATATTCCAGTAGCTTTTTTTTTCTTCTTCTTTTTTCATTCTCTTCAAACCAGTTTAAAAGAATGATGGATTAGTTTCACATATTCAAAATGAAATAAACTTGTAGCAAGCAGGCTGGAATAGCTGCAGCTATTTTACTTGTTCTGTTCTGTCACATCATGCAATATTTAAAGCCTATAATTAAGTTTTTACTTGAACTGTTGGGAGGCAAATACTGCCCCCAAGGGTGTAAAGGTTCCTGTCTGGAAAGGCTTCATCACAAACTGGCATATTTTGCAAACCAAAGGGTAGCAAAAAGAAGCTTCAAACTCTGTGAAGCCAAATAAAACAGAAAGACAGTAGTTCCTTGAATAAAATGTGTTCCCACTGTGAATCACCCGCTATAACAGTGGCATTATGACCGGAGTTCTACAATAAACATAATGCTTACATGATGTGGTAGTAATGGGATTAATATTAATTCAATTTTTAGCGAAGTTCTTGAATACATACCAAATTCAAATAATGTAGAATTTCAGTTACTGAGTGTTTCCTAGTGAGGAGATATAAAAGACTGCAATCAGATACAAGTTTTTTATTTCTCCTCCAAGAAAGGCACAGTAGGTTACCTTCCTGTCACTCATGAAGATTATGTTTTTAAAGATCTGTATGGGAAAATACATACACTTGTTAATGAGTTATGTTCTCTTACATCATGCGGTGTTTTGAAAATGTACTTTTCCCTTAAAAGCTTTTTATAAGGGATAAGGTAGAAAAAATGACATAAGGCTCAGATGACACACTTCAGACTGTTACTGAAAATTAGTCACAAACTTAGTATTTTTACTCAGGTGTTTATAGATACCTTCTCACTGGATTGAAATAAAAGAAATCTGTGTTTCCATGTAGTTATTTTCTAAACAAACAAAACCCAGCAATGTGAATTTATAACCATGAAGCTTTCTGAAAGGAAGTGTTTGAATTTCTTTTGTTTCTCTTAACAGTGTTTATTGTGAGCAGCTTTGATTTGTCCTTTAGAAAGCTGACTTTTTTTATTCAGTGATGCATTCTGTTCCCAGTGATGCATCCTGTTGCCCCAGGCAGGTTCCATGGGAAGACCTGCGTTACCTCTTTGGTGAGATCGTGTACGGTGGCCACATCATTGACACCTGGGACGTGAGGCTTTGCTGCATATATCTGCAAGAATTCATCAGCCTACCCATGGTAAGAACTTTGATATATGCCTAAAGCTCTTAAACACATATATAATATTTTCAACCTAGGAGAAAGTCACCTTTCAGAACTGGAGCCTCGTGGGGAAGACCACAAGCTTTCTCATCTATGTGGCCCCACCTGGCTGTGGAGGAATAAATTATCCAACTTGTAATGAGCACAATGATTCGTCATGAGCAGATTCTGTCTGCAAGGGTTTGTGACTTGGCATATTGCTTGTTTAAGTACTTTTGCAAGCAGCCTTACTTGGCAACTTGAATTCAGTGTTTTGTAATGCTGCCTGTGTAGCCAGCTTACTGACATTAGGGGATAGTATATTTAGGTTTCTAGTTTCCTAATAAAACTATTCTCTTTCACAGTGCTGCCATTTAGAAAGGTCTGGGTGGCATAGGAAAAGATCTTTTATGAAACTGCACTTTAACCAACCTAACTGATAGACTCACCAATTGCAGCAGTCCAGAATAGCAAAATCCCCAAAACTTACATCTACTCTTTGTATGTTTTCTTCTCCGGATAAATAATAGAGTGGGAATGTTACACATTTTCTTGGATTTTCTTGTTTCCAAAATAGGAAAAACAGTTTGTAAGACTGTTTCTCGTTTTCCACCACCCTCTCACACATCTGTTTCTGTAGCTTTGTCAGATAATCACCAGCTGATATATACTGAATTATTCAAATTGTGCTACTGAGGTTTGGTCCTGGACAGCAGTGTAGGTGGAGCACCCATGAGTCCAAAGTGTAAGATTGCCAAAGTTGCTTCTAATCAGAAACAGATGTCAGAACTTTTAAGGATACAAAAAGAAAATGTTGCTTTAATGTTAGTTCTAAAAATCCTTGCATGGAAACAAATCTATTTTCACATACACACATTTATATAAAATGTGTACGTATATATATGTGTGTGTGTGTATATGTACATATAAAATAAAAAAACCCTAGCAGCTGCTCCTAAGCTGCTGAACTAGTCACTTTAGAGAATTGACTGTACACAATTTGCTAAAAACAGCCGAGACATTTTTCAAGTGCCCTTTCCAGACTTGTTATTTTTCATTGTCCAAAGGTAAAAAGCTTATTTGGGAGGAAAAAAATAAAATAAAATTAGCATGTTACATGTGAGCAGGCCATTTGCGGAGCCTGGCTAACTTGGGCAAAGTGCACTTTTCACCCTCAGCGATGCGGCTGCAGCCTGCCTTTTGGTCGTGAGCGAGATGAGCTTGCTGGTGTCTCCTCGGTCCCTAACAAGTGGGTTTTCATATGTCAAAGAGCCACACTCAGACGAAGGCAATTGGAAGTAACTGCTCAGAAGAAGATGCCCAAGAGTAAGTTGCCATGGAGATGGAAAGGCTAAACACCACTGTACTCCTGACCTCGGTGGAGGCTGATTTCTCCAAATGACAGCTGAGGTCATGGGGGCATGGTGGGAAGCTCATCCTGCCGGCTCCGGCTCTGCCTCTAGCCTATGGATAAGTAAAGAATTACTGCTTCCAGTTTAGGCAGTCCATTAACCTTCACAAGCCTGAACTTTCATTCAAATAATTGTAAAATAAGTATAGGTGGTGAAACCTGAGGAGAATCACTGCTATTTGTATGGCCTTTGGAAAGTTTAGGGACCCAACCCCGAGCGCGGATCTGCTGGTATTTTAAACAGTGAGATATCCTTCCAAGCTTTTTGCCATAACTGGAAAATGTTAGAGCCCCAAATTACCAGCAAAACCAGAAAATCATTCATTTACTGGCAGCCAAATGAATGCAAACAGGACGGCAACATCTTTCATCAGGGCTGACACTTTGTGTTCCCTGGACAGATTACCTTCTCGTTTACCTATTCACATTGCTGATGAGTTCTTTTAGCTCTAAATTCGTTCCACGAGGTGCATTAGAACAAACCGCCATACATCAGCTTTGCTATACCTGGCCTGGGATCTGTCGTAAGGACAGAAGGGCGGTGAGTGCTGCTATGAACCCCTATAACCCTCAGCCTCCCTCTGTGCACGTGACTCCCAAGAATAGAGTAAAACCTGTTTTAAGTGCCAGCAGAGAGACTGCTAAGTACAGATTGTCTGACGGAATTGATCTTCCACTCAAGGTGAATAACAGGGCTTTTTGCAAAACCTCAGCACTACTTCAAAATGGCGTCTTAAGACGTAGTTTATTGTGGGTGAGGTTAGCGGTGCAGGTTCAGGTGCAGGTAAATGGCTGGTTGCAGAACCAAAATTACTTCAGAAATAAGTACTTACTGGTGTTATTGTGAGCAGCAGCTTGTTGTTGACTGTTCTAAATGCCAAAAGCTGTTAAATTTTATTGTGATTTTGTGGAGTGGACCCTGCATTACAAAGAAATAGCTCCTGTGAAAAGTACCACTTAGAGCCAGAAATATTTTTCAGCAAAAACAACTTTCAAGTCTGGTCTAAATCCCAGATATTTCTATGACAATAAGTTCAGAGAAACTCTTTGAATCCAGTGAAGTCCTTACAGTGCAGGAGCTGGGGGAGCCTGGAAAACAAATGTGACTGCTACAGTTCTCTTTCTGTGCTGTCATCAGTGGGGCAGCCCACTCACCAATGTTACATCTCACCAAAGCCCTCTGTCTGCCTACTTAATTCTTGACCTGCTCCAAAGTCCTGAGTCTTATTTTTAATATCCTAACAGGGGTAGGGCCTGACTGCTCTGTAGGAACAGTGCAGTTAATAGTATTTGGGTCAATATTGAGCTGATTGAGACCTTAATTTTTTCTGCTGTGAAGATTATCGCTGCTATCTCATTGACGCCAAAGTAGCAGTACAAAACCCATGCAAGACTCCTGCGTTTGGAGAGATGTAGCGGAGTAGCATGTTCTTCCTTTCTGTTCCAGCTCCTGGGTGTCAACAGCCAGGCAGAAGAGAAAGGAAGGGACATCAACACATGAAGAAATGTCCTAACTGTCAGCTGTTTCTGTGGAAAGTGAATTGGGATGACTGTTTTTCTGACAAGCTAAGAATTGCACAAATACTGACGTGTGTTCTCCCATTTCCACATTCCATTTACTTGTCTCGTTGACCTGTTGATCCCTGTAACCTCTTTAAGGTTATTGTGAGCACAGTGTGTTTGTGCAAAGCCCCTAATTAATGATACACCCAGCAGAATTAATGTTGTGGTTCATGTGTTATTGGGTTGGGGGGTTCAGGTGAGTTGGGGCTGCAGTCCTGCCTCTCCCACAGGTGTCCTGTGTGGCTCTGTCCTCTGTGTGTCAGACTCGCATCTGAAAAATGGCATCACAATCCTTGCTTGTCTTCTGAGGAGTTGCAGAAATACAGTACTTAAAATACATTAGCCTCAGCAGTGGTCTTAAAATAAACTCAGAGCATCCTCATGAAGGAAAAGGAAGCAGCAACAGCATTTCAATACTGCAAAATGAGAACGTTGGAAAAGTGTGCAAATAGTAACTGTGCTAAAAATAGCTTGGTAACCCTGTTCCACTACATCAGAACATGTAGGTGTCATTTTCATAGACTCCAGACATACTTCTGAAACTTTGCAGATGCAGAACAATGTTTCAAGAAGTGATTGACAGTATTATCAATAACATTATGGATTCTTTTACTGAAGCTTGAAGGGGAACTGACTCTGGCACCAGGTTTCTTGGCCCCATCAAATCTGGATTATGCTGAATACTATAAATACATAGACAAAGTGCTTCCATCTGAAAGCCCTGCACTATATGGACAGCACGCCAATGCTGAGATGGGATACCTGACAGCAACATCAGATAATCTCTTCAAAACTCTTTTGGAAATGCAAGCCATTAATTCATTCATAGGAGAAGGATCAGGCCAGTCTGCAGAGGAAAAGGTAAAGTTCTTCCTCTGGTGCATTTCAGTGCTGTTAATGACATGTAGAGGACACATCTTTACTGTGTTACTTCAGCAAAAGACTTTGTTTCTAGGGAAAAAAAGGGTGCATCAAATTAGCAAAGATCAGCTGAGTGTTAATAGCAGTGATGATAACGCGCCAGCCTATGCAATGTACCACACTAGGGAGGAATACGGACTAGAGGAACATCTAACCTATTATACAGACTGTTTCTTTTTCACTTTGAATTTAATATGGGGTGGGAAACAAGGGATGAATCAATCTTGCTTTTTTGTGTTCTTTCATAAAGAAGTACAGCAACACTAACTTACTATAAAAAGTTATGGTTGGCTGAGTTGGTGAGTCTAGTCTTCACCTCTGTGCTTTGTTCCCATCTCCTGCGTGCTAAATCCCTTTTGTGTAGCCCGTGGTCCTGGGTTCTTTCTGCCACATTCACAGCGCAGCCTGGCAGTGATGTGTAGGGTCCCCACGCCAGGAAGGGCAGCCCAAGCACGGTGCTCTCCCACCGGTCCCCTTCCTGGGCCCTTGATCTGAGCAGGCGTCATGTGGCTGCTCCAAGAGACTTCCCCTTGCAAGCAGCAGCTGAGGAAGAGATTTTCAGGGATTTTTAGTTTTCTGGTAGTCTAAAGAGGTGAAATCTGGGCAAGGAGGCTGTCTGACCATCTCTTAGCCTCAGCACCTCTCTTGTACCAAGTCTGGAGTTCAGCAGAACAGTAACGTTAATACCTATAAGCTGTCAGATGCTGGGTTGAAGCGACCAACCCTAATACAAAGATAAGCTGTGTCACTTAATATGGAGTTAACTGGAGCACTCTAGTTCTGTTTACAGTCAAGATATCTCAGATACCCAGATAGCTTAGTACAGCCAAATTTATTCCAGAAAAAAGTAAAAGACTGGGATTCAAGCATGGAACAGTACTGGTGCTTAATAGATTAAATGAATAAAGGATGAGCAGGAAAGGAAAATGTAATCAGAAATCTCAGCTAGTTCTGTTCTTAGCCCCTGCTGTCTTCTGTACCTTCCTTTCTAGAGTGTAGACCTGAGAAACTATGTCCAGATGCCCCAAAAACTGGCATATCATGAGACTGAGCCTTCAACTCATCATCCTTATCAGAGTTAATTAAATTCCCCTGTGACTGCCACTTTTGTTCCAGAACTCTCAATCTCTTTCTTTACTCCCTCCTTTTCCTCTGGACACTCTTTTATTTTCTGTTATCACCATCAGTTCATGGGGGTTTTGCAGAAGTGAATATGAGAGCTCTGCATGCAAGTAGCCAAATAGTGCTTCATTTCCTGGGGGGGGCTTGTGCTTTTCACGTTTGATTCCCATCCACTTTAGTAAGTGTGGGCAATTACACGTGGCATTCGTCACTCGTTCTGCGAAAGGTAGGGCTGAAATGAAGACTGAGCTGCATTAATGTTGTGATTTCAATTCCTGCTCATTAGTACTGTTGTAAATTGTTTTTCATTTGTGCTCTGTTTCAGTTCCAGAGCAGGTCTACAGGGAGGGAGAGATACTCTTTTTGTGGGTGAGACACATCTGTGCATGTGTGCCTGTGCTGTATTTCCCCCAATGCCTGAGAAAGTAAGGGCTGTGGGCAGTGGAGGGGGAGATGGAGGCTATTAGGTACTATAGAAATACAAATGACTAATCACGCTTGACTAAAAACCAAGGCAATCTCAGGGTACGTCGTTGTAACAGCAGTCATCCCAAGCCCAGGGAGGATGTGTTGGTGTGCTTTGGGGGTCAATGTTACTTGAAAATGTAATTTTCAGTGTAATTTTCAATGCTAAATGTAATTTAGCAGCTAAATAGAAGCTGCAAAGTGTTAGCTGGTTTGCAGTCATTTCTCTCAATACTGTTGCCAAAGAGACAGCAAAGGTGGGGGAGCATCTCTGTTTTTTATCTGCCTAAGAAAATGGGATGTTTGTGCTCTCCTGAAGAAGACATCAGACTTGAAAGTAGAAGAGTCAAAAAGAGTTGATTGCAGTGATTTCTAATGGCTCTGTTTGTATTGGCCTGGACAGGTAAAGAATGTTCTGGATGATATTCTGGACATGCTTGCTGAGGAATTTAACATGGCAGAAATCATGCAGAAGACTATTGCCTGGAGCCCCTATGCCCTTGTTTGCCTTCCAGAGTGTGAGAGGATGAACCTCCTCCTTTCAGAGATCTGTCGGTCTCAAACAGCTGGACCTCAGTCTGAAGGCAAGTGACTTTTTTTATTAACAGTACTGTTACTCTTGTATGTATTTTGGGGCTTTTCCTTGCTTTTTTGGAAATGAAAGAATAGCTATTCTTTATGATGCCAATATGCTTTTTTTATTGTTCCCCAAATAAAGGAGGAGTTGATGTTCTCTCCTCGCATGGAAGTGCTGCAATCCACACTCTTCTATGATGCTGTGCCAGACACATGGACTCAACTAGCATATCCATCCATATACAGCCTTTCCCAGGCTGTAACAGTATCAGGGTTTAGCTACTATGCACAGAGCTGTTCCAATGATCTAAACCCAGCAGCTTTGTTCCTTTTTTTTTTTTTTTTTTTTGTCCAAAACTTCTCTTAATGCAAGTCAGTTTTACTTTGAAGTGAGTTTTGCAGAAATACTAAGCACTTTGCTAAAGCGAAGGCTCCATCACCTCCCTTTGTCACAAGTGCTAGGGGTGTTCAGCATCTTGCAGGATTCCTTTTCCTCTGCCCTGCCACTGGCAATATCCATCTGCAGGCGGTTAGATGTGGAAAAAATAGGCAGTGGTTTTAGTCTCTGTTTTTGGAAATCCCTCTGACATCTCACAGCAATGTGCACTGCAGTTATTCAGAGAGTCTCTGTCAGACTCTTGCGCTCCTGACTTGTACTTTGCTCTGGCCTACTGGGAGTTCAAATGCACCACTGGAGATGGTATCAGACAATTTGCATTTAAACAGCTACCAGCTGTTCTTACCGATTTTTGGCAGTTTCTGAAGGTGTGTTAACGTGACCAGTGGTGACATTCAGGATTCTCCCCAAGAATACAAATTTTACATGACTGTGTAAAACTCACGTTCTCTGTTGCCAGCAATCTGTCTTATGCTGATCACCTCCTGCAATTAATTGCGGACATAACTAGGTCAGGGAAAGAACAAATTCCACTAAAACCATGACCTTATGCTTACGTAAGCATATACTTTCTGGCCGCTTCAGCCATGTACCTTCTCTGTCAACAACGGGACTCTTCCACTTTAAGTCTGTCATTTATTTTGTGTAATAAATGTAATGCAGTTTAAGGCAGAAACTGTTGCTGCTTCTCTTTTAGGGTTACCGATCTTCTCATGCGATACGGAGAACTTGAGATCTGGACACAGGACCTTGTGCTGCCAGCAGTGGTGTGGCTTTCTGGCTCGTTAAATCCTCAGTCCTTTCTGACAGGTAAGCAGTGATGGTTGTAAAGAACCAGGCATATTGTTTCATTGCCAAACATTTATTTTTTACCATTGGTGTTTTTTATGTTTGTTTGTGATAATCTTTGGAGAGTTAAGTAGTTTAAATAAAAAGATAAAAATCAACCAAATACCAGAACAACCACCTCCTGAAAGCAGGTGGAACAATCCAAATTCGTCTTCAGTCTCCTCAGAAATGTGAAGATAAAGCAACTGAGGAAATAAATGCTGAATTTCATAGTTTAAAAAAGGTTAAGAGTGCAAGTTTTCCTGCTATTATTATTTAACCAATTCAGTGAATATGTCATGGTACCATTCTGGTTTGTTCCTTATTATTAACACAGTTACCAGGCTAAGTAAAAAAAAAAAAAAAAAAAAAAAAAAAAAAAAAAAAAAAAAAAACACCAACAAAACAAACAGTCTGCCAGTCCTCTTTGCGTCATTTTTGCCCCACTAGGGGATGAAAAAATCTTCAGCAGCATATTGATGTCTCACTTCTCGCCATGATCACAACACACTGAAGCCATATGACAGCCCAATAACAGGGTATCTCAAATTCTGCATGGCCACCAATGACTCTCAGATAATCCTTCACTAGCCTAGCAGAAAGGTGGCTAGCAGCTCCTCACAGGACACTTTGGCCAGGCTGCCATCATTCCCTGGAGAAGATGGGCCCTGGAGAAGATGGGCAGTGGGGGCCCAGGAGGCGTTTGCAGCGCAGACACTGAAGCGCCTCTCCCTGTACTTGGAAGCAGAAGGGGATGGCAGCATGAAGACTGGCAGGCAGCTCCTCCTCTCTCTGCTGCTCATGTCGAGGTCTCCAAATGGTGCCCATTTTGTGCTACAGGCACAGAAACACTCCACTGTACTTTTTTTTTTTTTTTTTTTTAACTCCTTTTCCTGCCACTCTCCAAGCTTTCTCTTCTGGGCGCTTGTTCCTGTCAAGGGCTGGGGGGATGTAAGGACCATGCAGGCTAGAATAGATGTCAGCACAGGCATGTTCCGAACGTGGACACAGCTGGGGAGAAGCGATGTCTCTCGGGCAGCGATGCAGTCTTGCTGCCCTGCTGGGGAGGGGGCTGGTTCGTTCTGTACTGTGCAGAATGTTTTGTTTCCAAACAATTGCATTCACGCAGATTTTTTTGCCTTCAAGTAATGATCAAAGGGGAAAAAAAAACCAAACAAAAAACCCCAGCTGAAACAAACCCCAGTCTCAGGCTTGTGCACAACAGGCCCAAGAGGGGCATGTTAACAGTTCCAACATTAAAATTACTCTGGATATTGAATTATTGAAAGTATCATTTTTTAAAGCTGTAATGCAGAGCATGGCACGCAAGAACAACTGGCCTTTGGATAAGGTGTGCTTGACTGTAGATGTGACCAGAAAGATCAACGAAGATTACAGCCACCCACCAAGGGAAGGAGGCTGTATCTGTGGGCTTTTCATCGAAGGTAAGAAATAAACTTAAATTGCTTGATTTCAATAACCTAGTTCAGGGACCCTAGCTTCCTTCATTAGGTAGGTAAGTTCCATCAGGAGTTGGAGTAAAGTGTTGTGATCCTATGAAAAGCACTGAGGAAGTTTAGGAATGGTGGTGGATTGTTGGTGTTGGTCCACATTGACTTTAAATTTCATACCAGCTTGGAGTCCTAATCACTGACTACATACTTCATGCATTTAAATAACTGTTAACTGAGTCTGAACAAGGTCTGCATTGTAGTAAAGCAGCAGCTCTAATCTAGTTGAGGTTTGGAAACTTATTCCAGAGACTTTAAATTTTACCCTGATACTGATCACCTAGAAATTTTCTGCAGCTCTTAAGAGGTGCAGAAGAGGCTTAGTAGTTACCAGATGTCGGTACCTTGGATCAAAACATCTACACAGTTGCAGTTTTAAACACCACTCCCCCCCCACCCCCACCCCAAAACCAGCTATTTTCAAAATCATATTTCTCTTGTTTTTTCCTCTACCTTGGCAGAAAGTTGTTGGTTCTAAATAAACAGATCTAAACAACCCTGAATTTTTCATTTGCTAGGCCATAATACTTACAGGCCGTTGGGGAGACATACCAAGAAGCAAGGAAACACAGACCCCTGTATTAGCATGAGGTATAATGACCACCTAAGTGGGTGATGTGTAAGTATGACACGAGATTTTTTCATCTGGGTTTCCAAGCAGCCACTTACTGCAGTAGCTGTAATATGGTTGTAGGCTGTCCCTGAATGGAAATCGTGTTCATCTGTTGAGCTGCAACCCCTCTTTTAACAACTTTTAGAGGATAAACATTGCACCTTGCTCTTTTGCAATTGTGTTCTCCTGAAATTGAAGCGTCTAGTTTAGGAATGACAATTAAGGCCCGCAGTCAAAATGAGATCGTAGTTTTAACTTAGAAAGGCTGTCAACTAAGTTACAGCTAATTAGAGGAAAGGTGAATGACTCCAACAGGCAATTAAAGAAACATCATCATTACTCGTACTCTTCTTCACACTTGAATATAGTAAAAGGAAAGCAACACTTTTAGAAGGGAGTTGCTACTACAACAGGTAAGCCCCAAGGGGAAAGTCAGGGTGACAGACTGGAGCAATGACAAGCATGGCATTTGACTGTTGTGTTTTGAAAAGGTAGCCTGAATTTTTCAGAGGATTTTTTTTTTTTTTAAACATGTCACTCAAAGGGCAATACTGTTCATTCCTCCTCTGGACATGAGGAAGGTATCAAGGAACCTTGTGAGCTGCAGTTGCTGTGTTTCTATGTTTGTGTTGCTATTTGCAAGTACAAACTTTTCTGTTGCTACATAAACACTCTTAAAAGGCACAAGCATCTGCAACATTTTTGGATGCTGGTTTATGTTAGAACAACACAAAAAAACTTAACACATCCAGCAGCTTTCAGAAAGTGCATGGTCCTTCAGCAGCACAGAACTCATCTGTCTCACCTGTTTGAATCTCAATTACCTGTTTGATATCTCACTATACAAACAGACGCTAAATACTCCATTGTAGTTCTCCAGCCTTTGGAATACTTGACTATGAAACTAGTGGAGAATTAGGAGAAAATCTGAGCACTTGACTTTGACAGGCACACTCACTCACAGGCATACTCTAAGTCCCAGCTGTAAGTAGTTTCCAGTCCCTGCTCTCGAGAAAAGGACATGCTGATGAAACCAGAAGTCCAGTCCAGGCAGATGCTACGTACTCGTACATTCAGGCAAAGAGATAATGCACAACAGGCCAGCCACAGTCTACATTAAATCTGCATGTTCAAATGTAGCTTTAAGTATTTAACAATAAGCACCCGCTTAAATCCAAATTATTCTGGTCTTGCACTACAAAACACCACGTAAATTGTGTGCCTACATTTATTGCAGGCACCAGGAGGGACATCCAGCTGGGGACCATAGGTGAAGCCCAGCTCAAGGAATTGACTCCAGCAATGCCAGTCATTTTTGTATGGGCTATTCCAGTGGATAGAAGGGAAAATAAGAATGTTTATGAAGGTCCAGTTTATAAAACCAAAAGCAGAGGGCCAACTTCCATTTGGACTTTCAACGTGAAAAGCCAGGAGAAACCAGGTAAATGGGTTCCGGCAGGAGTGGCTTTACTTTTGGGAGTTTAGTACTAAGCTTTCAGTAGTATGTGCTGCTTTCTCAATCATCTGCCTTGTAGTTAAAGCAAAAGGAGATAGATATTTTTCACAGTCAGCTGGAGCAGGAGATTTGCCTCACAAAAACACAACCCTTAGTGTTACACTTATGTGCTTTATGTTGTTATTTCCTCATCCATCAGTGTTGTGTTCATGTGTTTCTCTACATAACGCTTATTGATCTGCAAGCATTCCTTCATTACACCAGCTATAGGAAAGTAAAGCGAAACATCAGCATCTGGGTGTAGACTGCAAAAATACTCCTCCTGATTTTTCTTTATTCTCTCCACACAAAATGAAATGCGTATCTTACAAGAATTTTAACATAATCATATTGCAATGCAAACATATTGCATTTAAACAAAGTTGTTTGAAAGCTTGGTTGTACATAGGAAAAAACATCTAAGTGTGAACTGGATTTAAAAAAAATAATCCTAAACTTTGTGATTTAAACCAGTTAACCAGTTATGATTGCTGTAAGGTAAGTTGGTTCAGGCAGCAGGTACATCAGACAAAAACTGCTGGTGAGAAATTATTTTTCTTTATTGGGATGATGTTTAAATTTTTAATTTTTTTTACAAAACACTCTTCTACTTACATGTTTCAGTGATTAATTGCACTTTGGAATTTAAAAAAAAAAAAAATTCATCCTCCCATTGGCAGGTTGCATCAGCTTTGGCTGGAATATAATAGCATTCAGATGAAAGTACCCTTCCCTTCTTTGCAGGGACAAGTTCCATAAGCTGAAGGTGGAGGAATAGGTTCAGAAAGCAAGGGCTGGAAAACTGAATCTTTATGGTCAAGTTGGAACACAAGGGGTTTTTTGGTTTGTTTGTTTTTTTTAAAGATGGGGTATACTTGACAGGTAGTTGTTAAACACCCTTTCTGCAAACTTGCATAATGATATAAATAAAAATATTGCTCAAATTGACCAAATTCTCCATCGTGTGGTTGTGTAGCTCTATTA
Source organism: Balearica regulorum gibbericeps (assembly GCF_011004875.1). Taxonomy (NCBI): domain Eukaryota; kingdom Metazoa; phylum Chordata; class Aves; order Gruiformes; family Gruidae; genus Balearica; species Balearica regulorum. Next base: position 133,529,069 of record NC_046185.1, on the reverse strand, counting down.
AAAAAATAACCACTCAAGGTTCAAGAAAGTTCCATTTCACTTAAGGTGTAAGTCTGTGCATGTAGATTTCTCTACCAAAACATTTTCCAGCAAGATCTTTTGCATAAGACCACATCAATCAAAAAGTTCCCAACACAGAAATGCATATACTATACTCTACAATGCTATCTTATATAAAACATAGTTATAACCTTCTTAAGTCAAAACTTGTCAACATATCAACCAGTTGCAGGTACAGCTTGAGTTCAGGGTTCTCAATTGTCATCCACCAGTTGTTTTTGTAAACTAGAAGACATTTGAGAAAACAGTGTTAGTGTTTTTTAGGAAACTCCGGTTCCCCATAAACAGACCATTTCCATTTCTGAAGATGACAACTTCCAATCAATCAATACTGATTCCAAAATACGGAAAAGCATTTCAATTTCTTAAGCAAATGAGTTGTTTACACTGACAATATGACTCACTTTAATGAAGCTGATTTCAGCCTAGGGAGAAATCTCAAGTCCAAGAGACTTCTTTTGTATAGGTCCAGGATTTGCCCCAGGCCACAAGAGTCAAGTATTATTTAAAGGGCTACAACAGTTTGAAAAGGAATGACTGTGGGGCACAGTCCTCACCTTTCCAGGTACTCCTTGACGTTGTTGTAGCCGTAGAACTTGGCCAAGTGGATGAGCACGCCCGTGGCACAGCGCCCGTCCTGCCGGCGGCAGTAGCTGCAGTTGCACACCCCGCGACAAGGAGGACAGATCCAGGCCTGCAAGGGAGTGAATGTGGGAGGGGGGTTGAAGGCAAGCCATGAGTAAGGTTATGTTCACCTTCCTGTTGCTCAGACAGACAAGAGTATGGCTTCCTTACTGCGTGATTGTTCAGGGCTAGGTTTCAAAAGCCTAAATCAGCCAGCCAACCAGCCTTGCTAACAGCTTCCAAATTCCACTGGATTAAAGAAATCATTAAGTACTACCCTGTTTGCTCGAATACTTCTTACTCTGAAGTCTCAGGCTCTCTGATTTGTTCAATATTAATTTAAAATAGACTAACAGCATCTGTAATGCCTAATGATAACTCATCCTATGTTAGGCTGACCATAGTGAACTCCCCAGAAGATGGGTATCCACCGTGACAAGTTTCTTTGGCTCTGCCCGCTGGCACAGCCCGATTCCCGAGACTGAATTACCCAGCACGTACATGAAGGCAGGCATCTCCCAGCAGCTCAGCAACAGAACAGGGAGTATAGCAGCCATTGCCACACTGGGCCAGCACATTGGAGCCGTTGTTAGTTCTTCATTGTCCTTCAGAAGAGCCCAGAAGCCCACATCTAAAGCAGAGGCGGGGGAGAGGAGGTCTCAGAACAAGCTGAGCACAGAGCAAGCTATTCTGCTGAGAGGTCTGCATAGCAATCTTGCCTCATTCTCTGGCAGCAGCCTGTGCTCCCTCCTTGCTCAGCGCCTTGGGGGACAACAGAGAAAAGGGAACCAACCCTAAAACTTGTAGGTATCCTTCTCCTTTTTTCTCGTATTTAAAAATTAGAATCTAAAACAAGGAACCTGCTTTGCATGCTATGTTACTGTGTGCACTAAAAAAAAAGGGTACATTTTGGCATCTTTCTGAAAGGGGAGAGATATTACTTTTCTTAAAAGCTCTCACCCTTTCCCTCCACTATCTGGTAAGCAAGTGGAGCTTCAAAGCATGAAGCCGGATGGATTGTAACCCCGGTTCAGCACCTTCCACTTGAGTTCCAACAAGATCAGCATCAGTTGTAACAGTACTATCTTCTCATGGCAGAACGCTTTGACCACCACATTATCTTGAGCATATACTCATCACAGCTTACTAACAAAACCATATTCATTACACTTTCTTTCCAAGCCCAAGAAGTGATACTTACTGGATCAAGCAGTGCTGATTTCACATCTTCCCCATATCGATTTCGAAGACATGGTCCACAAAACTGCCCCCTTACTCCTCCACAGCCCTGGTTGCGACAGATTGTCTTCGTATCAATTGTCTTTTGTCGACACTGGTGGCAACTACTACCCTGAAGTTGGAAAGGAGGAGAAATAAGTATGTATGAAGGACATCTTCAATGCTTGTTGCTGAACTTTCCTAATATATCTGCTGATAGCAAAGAACAAACTTCAAACCAAAGTCAAATTCAGCAATGAAAACCTCAGTAAGAAGAACCCTAAGTTCTGTTATTATGATAAATTATGGTAAAAGTTAACTGGAAAGATGCTAGGGATTTTACAGTGACAGCACCCAGCCTCAGTTGCATTGAGAGTCTCAAACTACATGAACGTCATGCCGTAGTTGTGATTCTTTCCTCTACCTAGGAAAGAGCTAAAACTGTTCCAAAAAATGACCTTCTGACTTATCTCTGCAAATACAATGAAGCATAAAATATACAGTAACCTGATCATCTAGATCTTTATGACAATTAATAATACCTAAATCTGGTGAAGGAAAGGAGGAGGACTTCCATCAAGAGCTTTGGAAACTACCCGTACAGAAATGTCGTTTCCAGGGGGTACAAGGAGCAGCAGGCATCACTATTATTTAATGGTACAACCACCACAACATTTATATTAAGTGAGAGTGAGAGATAAAAGGGATGTCAATTCTTACCAGTGGTGAGTCATAGCTACAGCAAATTCCACTTAATAACTCTATGGCAAGAAAGCATTTATTTGCAGAAGCAAAAAGCTGGTGGGGCGTATCAACCAGCATGGGCAAGCCCATAGAAGCCTGGCAAAGCTTCCAAGTTGTGCTTGTGTAATATAATAATGCAAAGCTGCACTCTTCAGAATCTCAGGAAAGCATAACTTTTAGCAAACACCAGATGAACTGTTAGGAGACTTTCAAGTTCAAGCGAATGGAGACACTAAAGAAAACAGCAGCCACTTACTAGAACTTTGTCATAGATTTTGTCTTTAACAGTGATTGCAATGTTGTCCAAGTCCTCCTCAGTAATATCTTCTACTCGACGGTAAGAGGAATACTTTGATGATCTCCTCCTTTTGCGCACTCCACAATTTCCCTGCTAAACAAACTTATCTCAACACCTTTTGTTTGGTGTCATGAAGACTCTGTCACCACACTTGGTGACAAATTCTTTCATTTATAATGTGTATGCAGTGTAGAGGGGGCAGACTACAGGCTCATGGACCACATGAAGAACAGGGAATAGCTGTTCTTCATCATAGCTGTTCAGTCATCACTGTCTTTCTCTCCCTCTCCTCCCTAATCTTTTCTCTGGTCCATTAATTATTTATTCTTTTTATATGTTCCTCCTTCCCATCATTGCTACTTCTATTTCCACAAATTCCTAACATGTTTTTCTGCTACTTCCTTTTCTTTGCATTCCCTGCACACCTCCACTGCAACTCTTCGCACTCCATTTCTTCTCTTTCAAAATAAGGAAGTATAACCATCTGCTTTCCCATGCTTTGCTGCTTCAATCTCCTACCATGGTCTCTAATTGCTTTCTCCAATGACAATCTCTGACCTCCTGCAAAAAAACCTCTACTGAAGTTTTAGGTTAGTCTTGCCATACCCAGCCCTTTGTTATTATCCTGTTTGTTATCTGGAAGAGAACCCTGTACTCACTATTAAGCGCTCTTTTTTTCGCTTCCAAATATCAATCTCTTTGACCCCAATCCATGGATTGTCATTATGCCCCTCAGAGTTCAACTCTCACATACAAGTCTCAACTGATCCTTAGCCTTCTGCCTACCCCACACTTGACATCTAATCTGTCCTTCAGCCTAGATCAGCTCTGATCTCTCCAAAATAGTCATTTACCAGCCCAGTGCTACTCCAGTTTTTTAATAGCCAAGTTCCCTCTATAATGCTTCAACTATGCTGAGCACTCATTCCTATAAACAGAACTGGGATCCAGCCTGTGCCGATAAAACTTAAAGAGTCTTCTTCATAAAGACTATACAGTAAATATAACCAAGGCAAATGACCACCATAAGCCAAGGGAGGGAAAAACAAATTTGAAGAAATGGGGAAGAACAAAACCTGCAGCTTTTGAATGGCTAGACAGTATGTTGGCAGTTTTTTGGCGCAGATTCCCTTCATTTGTTCTCAGTTCGGCTATATTACTCCTCTCTGTCTTCCCTCTGCTATTTCCAGAGAAGGATCTTTACTGTCACCTCCACCAGCCCCACTGCCTTGCTACTCGAAGGCCTTCTACATTGTGGGCTCTAGTAATTTTCAGATAATGAACAATTAATAGATCATAAGGAAACTGCCTTATTATGTTCGGACAACACAGGTCACAAATAGAGCCCAGTTAACAGATGACAGATGAGGCAGGAAGGCCTGAACACAACTTCTTCTGTAGCTAATCCCAAACCAAAGGTTCTCACTAACTTTCTGTAGGATGTGATGTCTGCTCTAAGTGCTGGCCAACAATTTAAATGTTTCCTAATCCCTGACTGCTGGAGATATCAAAGTCTGGCAAATACCACACTGAATCTCTTCTTTAAGAGGTTTTGTTGTCTATAACTATGGAAGTGTTCTGCAAATTTGACAGCCGACACAGTAAAATTTTCCAAGGCAAATTTCTCTGGTGGACGAGCATTTCTGGTTGGGTTCATGCGACGTGTTATCTGGCCTTCAGAAAATGTCCTCCTTGGGATTTTCCTCTGTTTCTAGAAAGAGAAGAAGATTCCAGTAACTGTCCTTTCAGTTACGTTTGTAGTGTTAAACACCAAAAAAAATAAAAAAAAGTCTGTTCCGCATTTGTACTATTAGGAATTAATTCGTTCTTCTCCCACTCCTTATTTGTTAAGCCAAACTTCACCAATTTCTAGTATATTTAGAAGTGTTCTCCCCACATGCTATACCTGTAAAACACCGCACTTTCACAGTCAAATTCTATTGCAATTAAAATCACAGAACTATACCAAAATTTTATGCATGGCATATCAAGGTAGAAGCTAGTTCTCACTGTTCTTCAGCAGCTAAATGTTTAAATTTTCCCACTATCTGAATATACCTTCAAAGAATAATCCAAATACCAGGTTATTCTCTTTTTATGTTTTTCAAATTGAACGGGCATTAATAAGCTGCTTCTCCTACTTTCAGATTCCTAAGACCTGGAAATTACTAGGAGGCACAAGATACCTTCTTCATATTGTCACACCTGCAAATTACTGCATGATTGAATTCATGCCATAGAAGTCCTGCATAGACACCTACCACAAAGGCAGCTACTAAATCTGACCCTATAAACAAGATGTAGGAAGAAGCAAGTCTGCTTGGTCCCATACTCTTTAGCTATTTCCTTCAAAAGTAGCGAATGGCATATTACAAGGAGACAGGCTGGAAGTCAAAAACCACGTGGAAGAGTTAACTAGAATATGCCTGATGCCCTCCCCCTTCCTCAGGTAAAGATACTAAATAAAAGTAGCAGGTTTACATATGTACTCAAAGGATCTTTAAGTTTCTGTAGCATTTAACTAGAGCTAGCAAGGTTCCAGCCTTTCAAAGACTGTATGATTTGGCTTCACCTTTTCACCTGACAACCACCACACCAGCGTTCCCACATGGGCTTCCCAAAGACATAGCCCTTCAATTTTTCCTCAAATCTCTTCGGTTTATAATGTATGTGGAAAACATTACTCTCTATAGAGAGCCTAGAGGGGTTCTGCTCTGCTTCTAGCCAAGAAAAGTCAGTTGAAATAACTACAGCATCATTCCAGGTTCATGTTGAAGTGGTTGAATTTTATCAGCATAGCTCTACTGGAAAGTGTGAATTTTAAAAGAAAAGCCTGCAAGAGGGAAATTAACGGGGAAGTTAACAGGATCTAAACCCACCGGAAAGCAACTATTCTTCCTTATTCCTACATACACAGACATTTGCCTGGTATCTCAACTGTATTTCTGGGGCAAAAATGGTAAGCATCTCACTTTGGTCTCCGTATTTCTTTATAAATTATCTTATAAAATTCCATTTCCTCACATAACCTCTGGTACTTAAATATTGACCAGTAACAAATCTATACGAATAAAGTGACCAAAACGAAAGAAAACTAAAACAGACTTGGTGAAAGCATTTCATCAGGAAACACATGAATTCTAAGTCTGGTAAAGACGACTGTGACCCCTAGCCGGTACCGGAGACTTACCGAAGGAGTCGAGGCGGGTGTTTTCACTGGGAACAGGTCGGGTATGGAATTCAGTTCTGCCAGCAACTGGGCAAGCTGAAATCAACAGTGAGGCTGCATTGAAAACTCACTGCAAACTTGCAAATAAGCAACACCTATCATCCACTCTTCACATCCACTCCAAATTATATCTAAATACATGAAGTGCGTGAAACCTTTCTGGAGGCACTTTAAGTGGGGCTCATAAAAAGGAGTTCATTTATCCTGAATGAGCAAAACTCCGCAGGCAGTACTAACTTCACAACTCCCATGAATTCTTACTGGTAATTAGAATTAGCTAGAATTAAATCAAATCTTGTCAAAACAGCACTGAAGAAGAGCATTACAACATGGTTACAATATCTATGACCGATAATGTGAAGTTCACAGTTCACAGGACAGGAGAGAGACAAGAAAGACAGGGTGCCCTTGGCCAGAAGGCTCTAAGAGGCTCCCCGTGGGTTATTTTACTGCATGACTGCTGATACACCTGTGCTTTTTGCCAGGGAACTCAGAGTGTCCCCCCTGAGCAGTGGCATTGCAGCAGGGAAACTGCCCGTCATTTTTCAGTGGTCCTTAGTAGCAATGACTAGGAACATCCCTTTTTCCAATCACGACAGCTAGCGCTGATTTCACAAATGCTGCAAACCACAGCCAGTAATGCTGCATACCCATTGCTTTGTGCAGACACACACAGTAACGTGGGTACACCCTCATTTGCAAAGTCATAAAACAACTAAGCCCCACTGGCGGTTCCTCTAACCATGGTGTATGCAGCATCAGAAGCACTTCAGCAGGACGACCTGTTGCACCACACAGGAGATGTCCCAGAGGTACATTTCAACAGAAGCAGTGTCCGACAGGTCCAAAAAAATACTGACCTGTTCTGGAAGGCCAGGATGAAGCTATCTTCTGAAAAGCCAGCAACAGCAGGCTGCTAGCTGTCTCTCAGACCGCCACACCAATCATGAGGTTAAAAGCTGGATACAGCGTTTCTCAGTAAATACTTCAGTGTGTCATTTATTAAGAGCTATTTAATGTCATTACAGTACCACAACTAGGATGCCAATGAATTTTGCAAAGGTTGAGCTGGAAGGAATAGTGGAAGGTGAGAAGGGTGGAAGAGCAGCAAGACCAACACAACAGCAGGGAGTATACAAGACAGATTAGAAACACAGGTACAAAACTAAAGCAAGTTTTTACGTGGGAGTGGCAGGCCCTCCAAGAGGTGTACTTGAGCCCCAAGACTGCTTGGAAGCTGCAACTTTTTCTGCAATGTGGTAAAACTGAAGAAGCCACTGAGGATCCAACATCAACTCAGATTTGCATGGCAGCATGGTAACTGAAGAGAGCAGGTGGCATTTTGGACAATAGAGGAAACAGCGTTAGGGAACGATCAGTGTCTCTCTTTTCCACGCCTACACGCATACGTATGCACAGTTTCAGTAGTCACAGAGCAAAGCATAACTGTAAACATCACATCCCACACAACTGAAAAATTACATTTATCACCCTTAGCAGTTTTTAGCTGGCTTTCCAATCAGTAACTGCAGCAGATCTGTCAAACACAAATGAAAAGCACAAACTCTATTGTGCAAATGACACCACAAACCATCTGAAGGAACCAGCTGGTTTTCTGACATGTTCTGAAAATAAGACTGCAATGTGGGCATCTGTAACTTTGTTCACATCCACATACAAAATATTTGGTTCAACTCTGGTTTTAAACCTGAGCAGACTAGTCCTACTTGAGGATATTTCAGGGGTCACTGTCTGAGTGCTGATGGTGCTGTAGGGTTTTGCCAGGTAGAAAAATTCAAACACAAATCACCATGAGATTTTTCCCAAAGTCCCAGCACAGCACCAGCAGGGACCCCAAAATTCAAGTGTGCTGAAGCTAAGTACTCAGCTGTAAATGTCAGAGAACAAAGCACCGCTCGTAGGTCTTACCATGGCTTTATTTTCTTTAATATTCATGGCTCTCTTAAGCAGAGCACTAGAACTTTCCTCCTGTGTTTCTTTAATGTCTTCTTCAGACTTTGAAGCAGAGCTCTCTAGTTTGTCCCATTGCTTGCAGCTTATTTCTTTTGAAAGAGGCGTGAGGGATTCACTGTCCTTTAGAGGTACGTTAGAAAAATTCTCTTCAGGCACTTTTTTCTCAGACGACTTTCTGGGGGGAAACTGCAAGGCAACACGAAGGCCAAAGCTTCTTCTCTTGGGGGAAGCTTTCTTCTTTGCCTCTTCCTCCTCTTCTTCCTCACTACCCAATAAATTATCGCGTTCTTCATCACTCAAGTCCGACTCCACTGCCTAGAGGAATGGAAGAATCCCACGTTACATTATTGGCCATGATATGAGAAAGGTAATTTTTAAATCACTAATTCTAGGCAGCAGTCTCACCACTCGAAGGCACTGTCATAAATTCATCTAAATCAACAAATATTTTAAAAGTTCGCAGAACACAACTTCTCCCAAGACGAACACAAAATCCACACATTAATATTGTCCAGGATACAGACATGGCTGTCTTCAGAGGAACAATCTTGTCCAGCAGCCAGTCTACAAGCAGGGGAAGTTGTTCTCATTTCTAATATGTGATGTTACATTAAATAAAACTTTTTTTCTCTTTTAAGATAACACATATTTTTCTTCAACATAAAGAACGTCACGGTGTATCAGAAACACTCCTACTAAAACATGAGGTTTACACAGAAGAGACAGAAAAAAAAGAAGTCTACATATACATTCATGCCTTTACCAGAACTCCTTTCTTGTTCGCATCCACCTCGCTTGAAGTGAAGCCTTCAAACACTTCCGTTTCAGAGTCAGTGTCTTCAGTGAAAATCTTCTGCAGTTCTTCAGTGAGGTATCTGGACTGAAACCGAACCCCCTGTAAAAATACCAGCCCGTAGCTGTGAGAGACAGTCAGATTCAGAGTAGTCACACAATCACAATAAACAGGTTCTGAGGTTGAAGCTGGTACCAACTAGATGGTATATAATGTGAAAGCACTTTGCAGAGAGCCTGGCAAAAGAAAAAAGCAGACAGTCAGACTTTCAGCATCAAGTTATTTTAACTTAGCAGGATTTTTTTCCCTCATTTTGAGTGCAGAACTTCAACTGAGCTGCTTCTTGCAGGGGAAACTTTCTTCTTCACCTCTTCTTCCTCCTCTCTTTCACTGCTACCCAACAAAAATAAACCATCAGTTTCCTTATTTGTAAGTTATCATGTTGTTGTGTATCTTTCTTCTGTGTGTAAAAAAGCAGGCCTTAAATGGCTTTGTACTGGAGACCAAAACCAAACCACAAGCACAGCAAGAAAGAGCCCTCCTTTTTTCATTTAGCAGTGGAAACACCACTCTGCCCTGGGCTTGCTGCAGCAGTACTCACAGCTCCTGGAGATGGAGTCTGCTCCTTCTCACGCTGTTACACCATCACTGAAGTGACAGATACCAACACAAAACCCCAGAGCTTTGACAAGGCTGACTAACATTCCTCCGGCTTCCAGCTGCTCAGCTCTCTCTGTTTTAGTGGTGCAGTTTATCATTCAAACGTTTTGTGTTCTAGAACACACAGATCCCAAATTTTTGTTTGCAGACTAGGAAGTAAAAAGTCAGCCCGGAAAAATAGTTTAACTAAGATCTCATTAAAACACTCTTCGTGATATGCACATTACGTACCAATTAAACACAATGCATTTACTAAATCAGAAATATATTTCCATACTTCTAATCAGAATTAGTAGAAGACCATCTGTCAATTTGTCCCTGTTAGTCTCCTGAAAGACTCACAGATTCACAGATTGGTAGGAGTTGGAAGGGACCTCTGGAGATCATCTAGTCCAACCCCCCTGCTAGAGCAGGATCACCTCGAGCAGGTTGCACAGGATGGCATCCAGGCAGGTTTTGAGTATCTCCAGAGAAGGAGACTCCACAACCTCTCTGGGCAGCCCGTCCCAGTGCTCGGTCACCCTCAGAGTGAAGACGTTTTTCCTCATGTTCAGATGGAACTTCCTGTGTTCCAGTTTGTGCCCATTGCCCCTTGTCCTGTCACCGGGCACCATTGAGAAGAGTCTGGCCCCTTCCTCTAGACATCCACCCTTTAGATAGTTATAAGCATTAATGAGATCCCCTCTCAGTCTTCTCTTCTCCAGGCTAAACAGCCCCAGCTCTCTCAGCCCTTCCTCATACGAGAGATGCTTCAGTCCCCTCATCATCCTTGTAGCCCTCCGCTGGACTCTCTCCAGTAGTTCCCTGTCTGTCTTGAACTGGGGAGCCCAGAACGGGACACAATATTCCAATGTGGCCTCACCAGGGCAGAGTAGAGGGGGAGGATAGCTTCCCTCAACCTGCTGGCCACGCTCTTCTGAATGCACCCCAGGTGGGTTCATAACTCGTTCATGGTGGGAAGATAATCCATGGTCACATCACACCTGCCTCTTGAAAGTCAGCAATGTTCAGTTTGTTTCCCCAATTTTCCTCTGCTATTTCTCCCTCCCATGCGAGATACAAAAATGACCTTTCATACGATGCACTTGCTAAATATCTTTATTCTTCCTTTCAATTCCCTCCCTTCCCTGACTTTAATTACACACTTCTTTACGTGAAGATAATATTTGGCGAAAAATAGATACAATAGATGAGTGGAAAAACTTACAGGGGAATGGAAGGGGGGAGCTACTGCATATGCTGTTTCTTTACACTTAAACATCTCCTACAAATTGCTATGGGTAATTGGAATGAGTTTTCTCTGAGCAAAATTACTTTATTCTTTTGTTGATAGCTGCAGTGCAGCTGCTTGAGAAAGGAACAAACACAATAGGGAAGTTACTTTAAAGTTAAATTGCATTTCTTGGAGGGAAACTGAAGATTTTATGCATTCTGTGTTTTCATCACTAAATTCCACAATGAAGGTTGGGGAGTGGGGGTGGGGAGAATAAGCTGTTTGTTAGCTAAAGTGACTAAAAACAACACACCTAGAGCTATGCTGTTACACCTATGAAGAATGGTCTACACAGGGTAAAATGCGCATCAGGGATACCTACAGGAGAAACGGCTGAAACTCAGCAAAAGAGCAGAGATTATGGAAGCAGGATTGCAGAAAGCCCCGAGGTCACTACTTGCGTTTGCGCATCAGCATCCAAGGGAACACCTGATGCACTAACATCCCATTCACCACCCTGGCAGGGCAGCTGCCTTGCCTCCTCTCTCAACAACGTCTCACCAAAACCTTTTAGTTTCCTGCACAAGTACCTCTGGTCTTTCTCAGCAACAGTGGTGGTTGACATCATAAATGGATGGAACTCAGGATAAAAAAAATCATGGGTTTATTGTACCATTTAGTGGTAAAGGAGTTAAACTCAATACTGATGGAGATTTAAAATAGTTTTCAGCTCAAGGGAAACACAGGAATGATGAGGAAGGCTGCAGTGACAGCTGTAAATTTCAAACAAGTCTCGCTGGGATTCCTAGTAACGCATGTCAAATTAACAGTACCTCGCTCTTCCACAGCATTTTTCATCAGGGGATTTTAAAATGTTTTGCAGCAAAGATCATTATCATAATCTCCATCTCACAAATTGGGAAACCAAGGCAGAGAGAAGTGAAGTATGGTGCCTGCAGTCCCCGAGCAGGCAGCAGAGGCAGAACCTCGGGCTCCCTCCACCACCATCACCACTCTCCTCATTGATCCTTCTTCACACTCCACACAAAGCCACAGATACAAGAGCAAGCTACCTCCTGGTTTTCTGAAGTTACCCGTACCGCTGTCTAACAACACAATAACAAAACAATTCAGAGCCAAGTATATTTCATTACTTTTAACCCATCGTCTTCCTCCAGAGACAGTTGAGGATCTACTCCCAAAGAACTTCTACACTTTGTACAAGCCTCTCACCTCACCTATGAAGGCTCAGAAATAGCACATACTTGTCCAAGCCTCATTCTGTCTGTTTCTTTTACTAACACTAGCCATATTCCTTGTCTTCAGCAACTCTTAACGAGGTACTGACCTAATGGAAAAGAAAGAAAAAAGAAAGAAAAAAGAAAAAAAAAACAGCAAAAGAAAAAAGAAAAAGGAAAGCAAAAAGAAAAAATAAAAGCAAAAGAAAAAAGAAAAATTAGAAAAAAGAAAATTAAAAAAAAAGAGAAAAATTATTAATGTAACAGAAGGACTCTTTTGAGAGCACAGCTGAGAAGCGTATCTTTTAGCACATTAGCCCATATCGTTCAAGTATGTAATTACAAGCTTCTGAAAGACTAAAACCTAAATTTTCTGGCAGCCAAGACCACACACCAGTTCTCTTCCTTTCTTGTGAATTCAGCTGGTACTTCCAGCTACAAAGTCAGAGAGTGAAAAACATCAAATCATTCTGCTGATCCAAGCTACTTCACCATTAAGAGAGCAGAGAACCAGCAAATCTCACAATCGAAGCAGGAGCTGATGGTTTCTGTGCGTCACCACCACTAAAACAGCAGTTTTAGTGCAGAAACAGCACTGATACAAATTTCTGGAAGAAATACCTTGAAGGCTGCATACTGACAAACCCCATCTCTTACCATGCATTTCCACTGTCTTATGTATCCAGAGCACACCAGCCCAGGATGCTAATTTTCTCTCTCCTGTTTGCTTCACTTACCTACTTCACTTAAAACTCACCTTCTAACAAAAACCACTTTCCTTATACTATGGAAGACTTTTTAAAAGCAATCACCAGAATCTACAAAGGATAGCAAGTGTGTTTACATTTATTTTTAATATGAGGACTGCAGATTATGGGGTTCGCTGCAAGTTATGGCTTGCGCGCAGCCTTGGCACAAGCTCAGAGTACTAACGTACTGAAATAGTGTAACTGGGCCACGGCAATCCACTCCTACCTTTTTTCCCGACTCCGGGGAATCAAAAATAGCATTGCTGTCCTCGGACAACAACCTCTGTCTGGAAGCATCATCCTGGAACCCAGGAAAATCTTCATTGTCACTGGGGGCATTAAAAACGTCAGCCACTTCCTTGGGTATCTGTTTCTGATTCAAAACGAGACAGAAGATACGAGTCAGATAAACCAACTTAATACGAAAATTAAAACTGGCAACAGTACAGCTTATTTTTATACTCCTATGCAAGTACAAATCTGTATCACAAAACATGCTATGCGTAAACTGTACCTCATTTAGCTAAACTCCGGGAAATTCTGTACAGACGGTTGTAATCCCTAAATACAGACTCCAGATTTGGGGTTAGGGAGGAGATGCGATACGCAGGGTGTTTAACTCCACACAACAGTACTTCTCAGACGTAAAAAGTATGTGCACACATCTTTGCAAGCATGTGCTCAGGGCACCTTTTATCCATGGTGAAACCCACCATCACTCCTCCTCTTACAGACAACGATGGCTCAGAGGTAACACATCTTCAAATATCTTCGATGCACAAACGCAAAGAATCCTTACCATTAGATCCTATAACAGTACCGTTACATATTTTAGTAGATGCTTCGCTAGGTCCAGAAATAAAACCAATGCAACTCACTTTCTGTCATCAGTACTGCTGCAGAGCTTTTACCGTGACACTCGGTAAGAAAGTGAAAACCCATTTTAACCAAGAACATTTCTCGTTTGCTAGAAGCCCACAATGTAGCCTGCCAGGAGGAAACACTGCCAACGGCACGCAGTGGCACCTTCTGAGGTGACCAAGGTCACAACTTGAGAGTTCAAGAAGCCCAGTCCCAGCATGGAAGGAGACTCGTACCACCGGAGGTAACCATTCCCCCTGGCCACATACTTCACCAAGCACTTGGGATAAGCCTCTCCACGTAACAGGCCGGGTAAGGAAGCTCCCACCTAGGCTGCTTTAGGATTTGGTGTACGGAAGGACAGGATGAACAGATCTAGCCTTAAAAACCGAGGTAGAAGGCATTTTGCCATGTTTCAGAACATGGTTTTACACATCCCAGTATCATTTGCAAAGCCATTCTGCCATTCGCAGAAATGCTCGGGGAGAACAGTGTTCAAATCTAATTGCGGCTTACCAGTACCTGAAGGGGCCTACAGAAAAGGTGGTGAGGGACTGTTTATGAGGGAGTGTAGTGACAGGACAAGGGGTAATGGGTTCAAGCTGAAGGAGGGTCGATTTAGATTAGATGTTAGAAAGAAATTCTTCACTGTGAGGGTGGTGAGGCACTGGAACAGGTTGCCCAGAGAAGCTGTGGATGCCCCATCCCTGGAAGTGTTCAAGGCCAGGTTGGATGGGGCTTTGGGCAACCTGGTCTAGTGGAGGGTGTCCCTGCCTGTGGCAGGCAGGGTGGAACTAGATGATCTTAAGGTCCCTTCCAACCCAAACCATTCTGTGATTCTATGATTAAATCGCTCACCAGCATGTGGACATTTATCTTCTACATCCCCAGGGCCATGTGTACACGTCGTACGCACAAGTCTCTGTCGTTTGCTGTGTGCTAAAGCTGTACACGGATTTCCCACTGCGCTCATTAACTCTCAGAAACATGAGATCAAGAGCTGCCTGAGAGGGGCCAGTTCCTTGTCCGAAGGAGATGGTCTCCAACTCCGAACGTTCAAGAGAACATCCCCGAGACGAACTCCAGAACCGAGAGCAGCCTGCCCTTGCCCACTGTCATAGACAATCATCAAGAGTGCTCGTACACGGCCCTGTATAATGATTTATTTTTTTTATTTGTGCCAAGGCAAATGGCCCAAAGAAGTCTCATTCTCCAAAAAAAACATTGCTGACAAAATTCCACTTCCATTAAAAGAGCAAGCAGCACCTTGACCAAAGCTTCGCTCTCTGAAATAATCCACAGTAATGGGCATACATGAGCTTAACTTTATTCTTGCTCTGTGTTTATAAAGCTGATGTAGACTGATGCAAAACTGATTTACTGTTGCTTAAGCAACAGCAGAATGCACCTCTGAACAACTGACCCTCGCAGGCATATAATGGCACGACCCGATGCACTGCTGCAGGAGTCGTGCTGTCCGCCTTTGAACCCCTTTGGATATTCCCTGACCCCCACATCTCTTACAACCAACAGCCAGAATCCGGCTCCACTGCTGTGATGGAATTCACTCAGTACAGAGCAGCGTTAAAAATGAAGCATTATGCATTTTAATGGGAAAACATACAAGGAGCTGTGAGCCTCGTTGTTATGAATAAATTGCTTCCAGGAGCTACTGCATTAGCTCTCGTGCTATTGTACAGCCGAGTTAGCCACTGCTGTGATTACTGTATGCCTAACTAATTTCTTCTTCTTCATCTATTACTTCTGCATCTGCGCCAGAGGAGCCGTGACGGGGGTGTAATTACTGATTTTGAATGGGGGGGGGGAAGAAAAAAAGTACTTTCCCAGTAGAAGACCTTTTTTTGATCTTCATGCCTTCCTAAACACTAAGGTACTGATTTAAGTAACTTACTGCAGAACTTCCAAGATTTTCAGTTTGTGACTTCCTCCCCACAGCCCAACTACGAAGAATCCCATTCAGTCATTGATGAGTCCCCACTTCACCGAAAGGCCTTAGGTTAATAACAGAGAACACCAAGCAAATATGAAGTGGACATACTCCAGGAGTTTAAAAAGAGCACCCTCATGACCAAGCTTCCTCACTGCTGGTTTTTCTACACCTGGATTTCAGTATTTCTACACCTGATATCACAAGTCAAGTTTATTCCCACCAGAAGTCCATTGCCATCAGAGGACAGACATTAGATGAGCTTGCACCAAACACCTCTGCCACGATGGGCTGGTTCTCTGTTACTTTGTGTGTAGTCCTGGAAGCCACAGACATTTTCATTGTTAACTTGCAATTAAAATACATTCAGAAACTGATTTATGATCAGCATCAGAGCCTAGCATTTTAACTTTATCAACAAAGTAGCATATACCAAGAAAGAAACTAAATATTTACCTAAACACAAATATAAAAATATTAATGTATTCTAAGCACTTGAAAGATACAGGCACTTCAAAGGAGGATCTTTTTGCTACTAAATCCCTAATAAAGGCAAGAAGGCAGAGAGGCGATGAGTATTTCCAGCTTGCTCCGGGAAAATATTTCAACATGAACAGACCACAGGTTCAGACACAGTGCTCTGCTGAAATGCTGCAGAGATGTGAGAAACACAGCTTTTTGTAATGGGTATCTTTAAAAGAAAAAATACTGAAAATCTAGTAAAAGCTGGAAATAATTCACAGCTGCTGAAAAAGTCAAAGTCTCTAGTAGGAAATTTTATACCTATTGAGCTCAGTTATTTTTGCACAGAAAATGCACTTGTTTTAAACACCCACAAGGTACTTTTCAAAAGCAGCAGCAAACATTCCCTGCTAAAACCAGCATACAGTCCAACAATTACAGAATAACCAACCCTAACCATGTTTTTTCAACAAAAGATCAAAGTTCAAGATGTCCCCATCTCTCAGTTTCTCCTTCTAGAAATCTGACAGAACACCGCCAGCACACCCAGGAGCGCACAGGATTTGTTGCCGGGCTGTGCGGAGGAGAGGTACCGTTCCCGCAGAACCAGGAGCAGGCAGCTCCTGCATGCCTGTGGGGGCTGGCAGACCCGTCACCGAGGGCCAGGGGTGATGGAGACAGAAAATGAGGCCGGGAGGGATGTCAGAGTTGTTTCAGCGATGCTCCTGCACTCACCACGTGTGTTAGGAAAAGTAACACGCCTGAGGTCCCCATCGGTCAAAACAACATTTTTCCCAGTGCCATCCCCATCAATTCTACCTGCCATGTTAGGCAAGGAGAAAAAAAAAAAAGCCTGGTGTGAGATGTTTTCCTTTCCACGTCAACAGAAGACTTCTCGTGTCTCAAGTGAAAAAGCAAGTTTCCTGATACCAAAGCCAAAACAGATGCAACGCACCCTTCTGCAAGGCAGCACCATGGCAGGCTGCGAGGAGAGAATGCTTGCGTGCACGCACACCTGCAGCTTCGGTGGGAAGCATCAGAGTTATTTCTATGCCATTGTCAACCATATTTAATTTTTTAAGAGGTATTTGTACATATCATTTCCATTGTCAGTTGTCACACTAGCACATTCTTCTCTGACAATGATGGAGCAGGAGAACATGCTGTGTGAGAAAGCAAGGATAGGTGTAATTCTCTATTTTTTCTCCTACCATGAAAAATAAAAAACAATCAGTTGGGCTGTTTCCCCCACATTCAAGTTTACCCAATGTATGGACATTCCTATTTGAAGCAGAGGACAGGTAATTTCAGTAAAGCTCCCACTTGCTCCTTATGCATGTCAGTCAAACAGAAATAATCCCAGTTTAATCTCAAATGCATATTCACACAAACCAAACTGGTGCAAAAATCACACCTTCAACTCACACTGGAAAACCTCTTGGCTTCTCCCGGGCTTAGTATGCCGGCAAGCCCAAGGCACGCCACCCACAGGTTATAGGCACTGGATTTGGCTCACAGCCCCGAAATAACAACCGAACAGGGAAGCAGGCCAAGGCTGACAATTATGGGCAGCGCTACAAGAATAAAGGGCCCCAGTCAGAATGCTGATAGGTGCCAAACCAAAAACCCCAAACTATTTAGAAGTTGAGATCCTAGTCCTTCCACTGGAAATATAATGGCGAACAGCATTGTATGAAAGCTTAATTTTAAACATCATACAATCATGTAAAAGACATGGAAGGCAGAGAGAGGCAAAGTTACGCATTACAGCACGGAAGGATCACACAACTAGCCACACGGTCAACACGACTGTCAACACCATCCAACCAGCCTGAGACCCAAGGGCAACAACCTTCCCCTCAAAAAAAATCTAGGAAGACAAGGAAGATCCCAGATGATTCTGGCAATTTCTCAACAGCGTCAGAGCACAAAAACTTGAAACCTTCTGGGCAGTGAAATATATTCATGGCACAAGTGGCAGCAGGGTGAAAGGCAAGTGATAAAATGAGGAACAAGTGATAAAATGAGCAGTCATCACACAGCTTTACGATCTTCACAGGGATACTTTGATTCCACCAAAGGTGAAGATGGATGATGCCTGAGCCTGTAAAACTGTCACAGCAACAACTCCTGGGACTTGCAGGGTGGTTCCCCCTGCCCCCACAAAACGTTATGGTAATTTTTACCCCAGTGGACCTACTGCTAAACCCAAGTACTCCCTGAAATTTTAGTAAATTCAGCTATTTTCAGAACAGCAGAGTATGGCTTCTACGTTGCTTTATTTAAACTGATAATTCAATAAGCTAAAACCCATCAAGCTACTTTATCCTAAAAGTATCCCCAACATAATCATGTGGCAAGTCATTTAAAATGTTACCTTCCATAGGCAACATCTACCTGGAAACTATCCCCTACTTTTCAGAGACGTGAATACCAGCGTGTTGGCACATGAACGCAGTCCAAACACTCTGTCAACTGCTACTATCTCTTCTTTTGTAATATCTACTCTCTCGCTGATCCAAACAGTAGTAAGAGCTATTTCTGAATTAATCCTGCATAATTCAAGAGCATCCCTTTCATCTGTGGTGGTGTCTAATTGCTTTCCGAGCCCCGGCGTTCCAAGCAAAACACTTTTGTACAACACCACAGGCACATAATGCGGCGTTTGCTCTTCACGTCTGGGCTGCCAGCGTCCAGGTTTTTTGGGTGCTAAAGCTCTGACAGCCAGCACCCCTTCAACAAGCTCCGTGTACTGAAACTGCTGTGCAAGGACCTTTTAAATTAGACCCTGGGCTGGGAAATGGAACTGCAGGTCTTGCAATTCAAGGTAACTTTGTACTGCTGACTTCCTTGGCAATTGCTTTCAATGGGGGCATGTCAGCAGATGACCCATGACTTCGGAGACGAGGAAACCTCCACCACCATGTCCTCCTGGCCCAGCCAGGACCAAACCCACTGCTCACCAGCGTGCCAAGAGGAGTGAGAGCCAGCAGAAGGCCTTGCTCAGCCAAAAAACAAGCTCCCACAAGAAACAGGAGAGCACTGAGAACAGAGCGTGTCCTTCTCCCTTTGCTGGGCCTTAAAAGAAACATGATGTACAGTGATTTAGCTGTGCAGTAGAAAGGTGACCAGCAGATAGTACAAGAGGCCTTTCCTTAAAGCACCAGAGGTGAGAAGCACCATTCGCTTGTGTTGTGCCATGTCAATCTGGTTTCTCCCAAACTGTTTTACAGTGCCCTTATTTCCACTCTGCTGATGGAGAGCCTGAGGCCATAGAGGATGAAGTCCCCGAGAGGACAGATGTCCTAACAAATGTTTCAGTGTTTCTACAACCCTCCCGTTCCACAGAAACCCACGTAAAGCCCTAACCTTCCACAAGCAAGAGTTGATCAAGATGCTGACTTCCTCCTCCCTCCCTCCCACCACCCCAGAGACTCACCATACCACCTCTCCAGACTTGGAACCGCACAAGCAGCCTGATGCATCCAAGCAAATGCCCAGCTTGGACCAGACCGCAGTTGGGTGCGCCGATCAAAGCACGCCTGCGTTTCTCCCTAAGCCTCCAGCCTCAGCAATACTCACATGTATTCACACAACTCAAATATGTGTTTGTGGCATGGCGGCATTTCCACAAAAAAGAGAACAGAATTTAAAAAAAAAAAAAAAAATTAAAAAAATCAGCTATTTCAAAAGTGACATCCCGAAGCTTACAGAGACTAATTAATTAACAAAGCTCCTCCCCAATAAGTTAAGCGCAGCCCATCAGCCTTTATTAGGGACGTTGCAGGACCCAGCACCGCTGGAGTTTCCCCACGCCGATGCCGAAGCCTTAAAGGCGGTTTCCACCCTCTCTCCCCGGCGCTTTTGCAACCCCGGAGCCGCCGCGCCACGTGGAGGGCGCTCGGCGGGACCTCGGGCCGCCGCGCTCGCCGGGACCGTGTGTACCGGGCTGGGACCGCGGCGATCGGCGACGCGGAGGGTCGGAAGAGCTGCCCGCCGCTGTCGGCGGCGCCGGGATCGGCGCCGCCGACAGCGGCGGGCAGCTCTTCCGACCCCCCGCGCCGCCGCGGGGAGCGGACAAAGGCCGCCGGGAAGCGGAAAGCAACCGGGCCGGCGCCTTTCCCCCCCGTAGGCCAGCTTTGCCCGCCCGCTCCGCTCAGACGGCGGGCCGCCTCACCTTGCCGCGGTTCGCCGCCGAGCCCGCCGCCGCCGCCGCTGCCGCCGCCCCCCGCCGCCGCCGCCGCCGCCACCCGCGCCGCACCATGGCGCGACGAGCCGCCCGCCCTGCCGCGGGAGGAGGAGGAGGAGGAGGAGGAGGAAGGAGGAGCGGGGGGCGGTGGTGGGGTGGAGCCGCCCGGCGGCGGCGGGAACGACGGGATGGGGACGGGGCACCCCGTGTGGCCTGGCTGGGGATGGGTAATAGCAGTCCGGGTACGGCCGCGGAGCTCCTGGTTCTCTGGGTCGGGTGGGTGAAGTGAGTGCTTCCCCCCCTCCCTTGGCACCCAGCAGCTTCGGTTCTTCCCTACGCACGGCAGCAACTGAAGGGAACGGTCTTGCCTGGGAAAAAAGCTCTCATCCTCCAAATAATTTAAAATGTTTGCTTCTGCGGTACAGGTGTGAAGTGTAAGCCTTTGAAAGACTCTTAAAAAACAAGGGGGGGGGGGGGGGGGGATGGGGATGATGTAGCTTTAAATGCTTTGTGTGAGCGTTCCCCAGCTTCCCAAGTTAAGTGCCCTTAACTTACTGTGCAAGTGAAATCTTAAGGTGGACGCGATGGGAAGCAGAGGAATAGTGTGGCCAGCAGGACTAGGGAAGTGATCGTCCCCCTGTACTCGGCTCTGGTGAGACCGCACCTCAAGTTCTGTGTTCAGTTTTGGGCCCCTCACTACCAGAAAGACATTGAGGTGCTGGAGCGTGTCCAGAGAAGGGCAACAAAGCTGGTGAAGGGTCTAGAGCACAAGTCTTATGAGGAGCGGCTGAGGGAACTGGGGTTATTTAGCCTGGAGAAAAGGAGGCTGAGGGGAGACCTTATCGCTCTCTGCAAATACCTGAAAGGAGGTTGTAGCCAGGTGGGTGTTGGGCTCTTCTCCCAAGTAACAAGCAATAGGACAAGAGGAAATGGCCTCAAGTTGTGCCAGGGGAGGCTTAAATTGGATATTAGGAAACATTTCTTCACCGAAAGAGCAGTCAGGCATTGGAAGAGGCTGCCCGGAGAGGTGGTGGAGCCACCATGCCTGGAGGTGTTCAGAAAATGTGTAGACAAAGTACTTCGGGACATGGTTTGGTAGACATGGTGGTGTTAGGTAGGCAGTTGGACTTGATGATCTTAGAGGTTTTTTCCAACCTTAAAGATTCTATGATTCTATGATTCTGTTTTCTTTCAACTGAAGTCAAGAGTTCAAATTTCAAAATATCACAAATGGTGGAAAGTAAATTAAATTAGAGAAAGCAAATTGGAGAAAAATGGGTATATATCCATTTTAAAGCATTTTTCCTTCAAGAAATGTGCTATGTTAATATATTCTTCCACTCTTCAGCTAGCAGAAAGAAAAATGAACACAAAGACATGTCAACTACTTTTCTATTTTCCTCTGAATAACCTATATTCCTCAATTAAGAATTTTATTTTTTATTAAAACCGTACAACACTACATGTGTCCCTTTATTTAAGGTGGGTGTACTAGATTAGGCACTTTATCTTATGATTACTCAGTAATTCAGTGAGAAAAGCAGCCCTTTGAGCAGAGACATGCTCCTGAAGAAGGCTGATGGGTTGGAGGTCCATGGACAGCTTCCCCTCATCCCGCTGACACTGAATCTTCACTTGCCCAATGCCGTGTGAAGCATGTCCAGCAGAAACCTTTTGAGACAGTATTTTCCTGCTGCAGCTTAGGTTATGGAATGGTGCGCTTTCCAATATGGTTGTAATTAAGTTAACTCATGTGATTAGGGCACACTTTGTACAGATCCCTTCCCTTTTCCCGTTCTTGCATCCAAACATTTCTCCCTTGATGGGCCTGAGAAGTGTCCGCTGTCTTGGAGTGTCAGGTGCAGGCCTCCTCTGATGGGGCTATTGCCTACTGCTCATCATTCATCTCAACAGGATGGCCCACGGGCAAAGAGCCCTCCTGGGATCAGCAGTGAAGTACCTTCAGTGTTTGCAGTGCTATAAAATAAATGTGTGTCTTTACCGTTCTCTCTCTGGGATTTCAGAAAATAGGAGAACACTTGATGGCTATGTCTGAATCGGAGAATGCCAGGATAAGGTCTGGGAGCATGTTCCACACCCAGGTTTCTGTCTAGCGGTATATGGGTGAGCTTCCACAACTGGATAGTTGGACCAGGACAGCAAGAAATTCACTTGCCCATGTAATCTGGCTTAAATAAGCCCATAACTGTCTTTATAATTTTTGCATTGATAAAAGCAAATCAGATGAACCAGCTGCGTTCCTCTGTAGCTTGCCTTCAAACCCAATTGTGAATCGCCACACTAAAAATAAATTCAGATTGTTTTGACTATTTTAATACTTCCTGGATGCTATCGAATTAAATGTTATATGCATGTTTTAATTTAGGGGAGAGCTCCAAAATGCGTTGTGCAGTCTGCCTGCTACAATGAGTTCCCAGGCCTGATTGGGTATTTTAAATGCTGTACTGTAAATATTGACTTAAAATAAAAGTCAGAGAAAAGTAACGTTTTTGTAGGAAAGTGAAGGAGAGATGGGAAATGGTCCTCTGCTCCTCTCTGCACAGCCACCCTAAAATGTGAAAGAAGAGCCTCTGCGAGTACCACGGTATCTGATCCTCAGTGTCCACATGATGGACTACCCATTTAAGTACTTCCAAGCCTTTATATTCCAGCCATGCGGAGAGTATTTGTTAGAAGGGAATGTGAGGAAAGTAGTTACATGCAAACAAAGAACCGTTTAGCCAACGAAGGCTACGTAAATACTGGTTTGCATTGCAATATCTGCTATAGAGGCACCTGCACTTGTCACTCAGGCTGCAGGAATAAGAAGCTTTGGGGATGAAGTGGGGAGGATGGAATTCAGCAGGAGACAAAATGCGGGAATTATGTATAATATCAGCAAAATTGAAATGCGGACTTTTTAAACAGGAAAGAAAAAAAAAAAATCTCTTGTGCAGTACATTCCTGAAAGACATGTATTTTATGTATTCCACTGCTGACCCTGGGTTTGGTTCTTTCACTTGTCCCCAACAGTCTGCGTTACGAAGCACTTTGTTTGTTAAAAGCTGTCAAGATGCTATTTTGGATTGTGAACAACAGATTTGAAATGATTATGTTGACTGTCCTGTGCTAAATTAGAGTGAATAAAATTGCATTCCGTTACAATAGAGATGTGCGGCTATTATGCTGTTACAAATACATTATGAACCGCCTGGTAATATCTCGTGCTATTTTATGCAATTTGTTGCTTTGTTTCTCTTTTTTCTGTTAACTTTCCACTTCATTTTGTACTTTCACAATCCTTCTCCTTCCCAGCATTTTCAAGCCCTTCGTGTCAGCTATTGCTCTTTATGTTGCTCTATTAGAAGTGGTTTTTTAAAAATTTCCTTAGTTTAATTTGTCTGCAGCTATACCTCAAATACTTCTCAGTGTGGATTTTCCATTGCTGAATTCCTGCCCATTTACTTTACCTCTTTTCATATTACTTCAAAGTTTGTTTTTTCTAACCCCCAATAGCTTTTGTGTTATTGCCTTGTCAATAGGATCTCATCTGCTGCTCAGATCAGGTTCGGCTGGATTCTGGGTGCTCTTCAACTTCAAGCTTATATATTAAGCCTGAACTATTTTGCAATGGCTGGGTCCAGAGTAGCTTCTGACCTTGCTGATCATCCTGTGAGAGCATTGCTGATAAAGTTTCAGTCCGGGTCTTTGCCTCCTAAACAATATAATGAAACTCATAACAATAAGTTCTGTCTCGGGCTCAATGTGACCATTATAGTCAGACTATAACTTTCTGAACAGAACAAACGTGTACTGAAGGAATTATGAGCTGCTCGAAATGCGTATCAGGTATAGCAGATCCACCAGTTTATGTGGACCACCTCGCTAACATGCTGATGCACAGTAAAATTACAGGACGGGACCACCATCTCTCTCAAGTGAATTCAAAATTTGTTTGCCATTAGTTTCCAATGAATAGATACCACTCTAGGTTATAATTCTGGACTTCAATGCTGTGAATTTACCAAGCTGGATAAACGTTAAAATCAGTCCTCGCTCCTGAGCTCTGTTTTCACTGCTTCCTCCAACAGTCTAATTTGGGGGGCCATTGTAATCATGACTGGGGGCTTTGCTCCCATCTTCCTGCCACCACATTTCTCTGAGACCTGTCAGGCATTTTAAGTAGCACGCACTTTCCCACACTTCTCAATGAATGCTGACATACCTAACTTAAAAGGATTACTTTCTGCTGAGAGGAATTGTAATCCTCTTTTTCTGCTCTGCAAATCCTCTAGTAAGTGAAAAAGAAAGGCCAAGATCTGTTCTGCTGTGCAGGGCAAATCACCATCTCAGAAGGTATAGAAGAAAAAAACAAATCTAAGATTTACTTGTGGTCACGCTTGTCCAGAAGCTGTGTCCCTGACTATTAACTCATTGGCATCTTCCATCGCTATTTTTGGTGCTTTGATATTTTCTGTTTTGATTTCTAATAGCTGTATGAATACAGGCACAATTGCTACGTGAATGGTGCCCTGGACAAAACACTTCTCTCAAAGGTATCTACAAAGAGCTACAGATACTGAATTGCCTTAAGTTGAACCCAGTTTTTAATGTTACATATTATGTTAACAAACCCCAGAAATGTACTTTTATATACAAAAACTAGTGGTTTTCCAAACTTCTTAAGGTAAATTTGGAGAGTATTTTCAAAAGCCATTGCCGAAGATGCAGGTGGTGGTGAAGGTTTGTGCTGTGAGGGTGGGGTGTCAGTGGTACCTGGCGCAACAAGAGCACGAATGTTCCTACTACCTTGATTTCCACCCACCCATCTCAAAACCTTTCCTCACACCTGCTGGTTGTTGCACAAATTGGCTTGTGGGTGATGCTGAGTGCAAAGTTTGGGTGATGTCACCCTACCGTCTGAAACCAAAGCCTCAGGTTATTCTCTTGCAATAGTAGCCTGGATGCTGCCTAAGAGAGCCTTCCTTGGGCTGTCTCATAGCTCCCTCAAAAGAGCTGCAAAGTTTGAGGCGGGGGGGAGAGGGTTTACCAATAAAGTTTGCATTGCTGAAGGTTTCATTTTCTTATTTCATATTGCAAACCAGTATTTTGTTTCCAGGCTTTCATAAAGTAGATGAACCAGGATTACTCTCCCCTCCCCCTTTCCATTCCACTTACTAGACATCAAGCTGGACTTACCAGGTGGATGAACACCAGCTTCCAGCTTCCTCGCAGGAGGTATTTTCCTTTCCACTACACTACTGCTGCAGCGAAAAATCCACACTCCAAATTTATGAGACGATCCTTGGCATCCTTTTCTTTATCTAATTCTGCAAGTCTCAGGTCAAGGCAAACAGCCATGTCCTTTACTAATTCATCCTAAAATTCTTTGTTGATATTTGGAGGTGTTACGTGTTTGTATTAATTCTTAGCTGTATTTCAACCCACTCTGATGGATGGCTGCTTCCAAACTGCCCGTGAGGGGGCTGTGTTTAGTTTTAGCTAATTCCTCTTTGGGTAAATTCTGCATCATCAGGAGAGCTGGACCATTTCGGGTGGATATGGGAAATGCCCTTCTCTCCCCTACCTTCCCAGCCATTCATCTAGGACAAATGAGTCTTATTTCTTCAGAGAATGAGCTTTGGATTTTCCCTTCTGAGGAACTGTTGTTTTGTATCCCATGAGCTAGGATTATCTGACCTTTCCCCTCCTTCTTTCCATGGATTAAAAAAAAATATATGACAATTCCCAATTTCATCCACGTTCTCTAGGTGGTTTACTTCCCGATTCTTTCTCCTATGTTATCCTTTTAATTTCTTTCTGAGGCTGATTTGTCACTTCTGTTAATCCTGCTGAAGATCATCATTGTTAGCAAAGTCCAGGCTCACCGAAGTTTGCCTGGCAGAAATTTCCTCAAAAAATCAGCCACATCCCTACCAATTGCCAGTCCATTTTGGCATCTGAAGCTGGGAGAGCAATCTGCCCTGACTTCTCATACCCAACAAAATCTTTGCATCAGAGCTCTTCTCGTCTATGAAAGGTCACTCTTCGTGACTTCTTGGGACGCTTCAGGCTGCTATTTTCATTGCTTTAGGCAAGTTCAATTTCCATTTTAAATATATTAGTCAATATATGAGTTTTGCAAGTATTTCTACCACCTGACATAAGAGTTTCTTCAACTCAATTACATCTTGACTCAATGGTTTTTTCTCCTGGGCTTCTGGATCTCCCTTAGAAATCACCTGCATGATTTAAGCAATGAGTTGAAGGCACAGGGAATCACAGCTTGTTTCATTTAGAAGTAGAAAATGAACATATGTGCTAGGTATTTCTTCGTTGCGTTCCAGTTTACTTACAATGCACTTCGTTTGGCTGGGATAGGGTTTATTTTCTCCATAGTAGCTGGTATGGTGCTGTGTTTTGGATTTGTGCTGATAACACAGGGATGTTTCAGTTACTGCTGAGCAGTGCTTGCACAGAGCCAAGGCCTTTTCTGCTTCTCACACCACCCCACTAGTGAGTGGGCTGGGGGTGCACAAGGAGTTGGGAGGGGGCACAGCCAGGACAGCTGACCCCAACTGACCAAAGGGATATCCCACACCATATGATGTCATGCTGAGCTTATAAAGGTGGGGGAAGAAGAAGGAAGGAGGCGATGTTCAGAGTGATGGTGTTTGTTGTCCCAAGTAACCGTTACGCGTGATGGAGCCCTGCTTTCCTGGAGATGGCTGAACACCTGCCTGCCCATGGGAAGTGGGGAATGAATTCCTTGTCTTGCTTTGCTTGTGTGTGTGGCTTTTGCTTTATTTATTAAACTGTCTTTATCTCAACCCAGGAGTTTTCTCACTTTTACCCTTCTGATTCTCTCCCTCATCCCACGGGGCAGGAAGGGAACGAACAGCTGTGTGCAGCTTAGTTGCTAGCTGGGGTTAAACCACAACACCCTTAAAGACCCTTTTTTTGCAATAAAACAGGAAAAAGAAAAAAAAAAAACAGACTATTTTATTCTGCACAGTTCCAGTCCATCCACCCCATCCAGTTGTCTACCCAAAACTAGAGTTGTCTTTCTATCTTTTATCTTCCATTCAGGCCATGTGTCCTCACTGCTTTCTACATCTAAAACCACTCAATGTCTCAGTCCTGTGTTTGTATTCAAATTCCTGGGAAAGCCTCCCTTCTTTCCTCTAAGATAGTTTTTGCACTGGCATTTCATACGGCCAACACTTTGGCAGGTGGCCTCCATTGTGTTAGCTTGTTTAACCCATAAAAGGCTTAATCACTTCTTTTACATAGCATGCCTAGAATCTGGCTAGTGGACCCATCAGCTTCAACCCGTATTAGACACACTTATTAGCAGCTAACAGTATGTTTCAGCGTCACATACAGCGGCACTTGCTATGTGGGTTTGCCTGTGAATACCCCATCTTTACACTAGTGCTGAGAATATAGTGAAAGGAAGAATTTGTTTGCTGTCCAGGTAGTTTAAATTTCAGATGAAGGAGGCAGTGTCTCCATTCTGACATCTGCCCCTTTCCTTCTCCTGACCTCCTTTGGGAGCTCACACAGGAAAAAATATCTAAAGTACACAAGCTGCAATGTAATATTTTGAATCGCACTGCACATTAAATAATGTATAATAAACAGGTATACCATCAATGTCTGGAGCCACAAGGGTAGCGGAGGCAAAGACAAAGTGTAAAGCACTATGAGGTAGCAGTGCTGGGTTTTGCCTTCCCATGACACAGAGCATTGTGCCACCTGGATTCTCCCCAAAATTTAAATTATATAGTGTCTTATTGCTTTCCACAGCCATGAAACTGAAAGTGGAATTAACTTATTACCAGGAGTTGCTAACAGTGTGCCATTTACTAAATCTTTGCAGCAGAAGGAAAAGGAGCCAAGAAAACATGCCAGAGTAGATTGCACAAAGCGCAAACTGAAGCTGGAAAATTGGGCCACAGCAGCACGGATCTGGAGGTGAGGAGAACTGGGAGATGGAAGCGCAGAAGCAGAGAATAGGCTTCACCTCTCCTCTTCTCTGGCAGCCAAAGCAGCACATCCCTCAGGAGATGTAAAAAGGATTCAAGCCTAGCCCTGCCCATGCCACCACCTTTCTGTCTTGCTATGGCAGCTGGCTGGAAACTCATGCTAAAGGCTGCGCTCCCCTGTCTCAGAGGGGACAGTGGGAGGCAAGAGGTTCCCAGGACACCCAGCTTCCCCCGCCAACAGGAGAGAAGGGTGACCAGTATACTGACAGTCTGCAACACTACCCCAAGGGCCATGGCACGCTGCTGTCCCAGGTCTCAAATGGCTTAGGTGATGCGTTGCTTTTGCCCATTTACCTGTGGTTTATTTTCTAGCAGCTATGCCTTGATGCCTCTGTGTGAGAGAGACATTCTCTTCAAGAAGTCCTTTTATTAATGGCTCACATTTAATTCTAGCAACTGGGACTAAGGTGGCTGTACTTTGTAGTAAGAAACACTGGCCCCCACCCAACTTTTCATACACGTCCTAAATTACTTTACACAAAGCACAAAAGTGGTACTTATGCTAAGGCACCTTCTTACAGCCCAGTCTTGTGGGAACAGCCTTATTTCCCCAGTTCTCCTGGAGGTGGCCTAAATTCTTGAGGTGCATTCACAGCCTGCTCGCACCAGTCTAGAAAAGCTGCATCACTAACAGTTTCCCCCTTTCCTCCCATACGTTGGGCAGGATCGTCCAGTGACATTCTGCAAGCACCACACACCTGCTTGGGACATCATAAAATCTTCACCCAGATGTCAGCATTTCAAGCTGATCATCATGCCCCAAAGAATTAGATGGTAGAAGACTACTAGCATGCAAAGAAGCTGTGTCTCAGGTATTATTTCTTGGCTCTTGGAAGCTGCCAATGGGTAAGTGTCCATAGACTTCTCTCAACCCTCTGCCAACACCTGTACAGCATCTGAGCGAGGTCCTTTCCTGCTGGTATACTCCAGAGAGAAGCAGACAACGGGCTCCCATGTGCCCTCAGTGGCCCTACTGCAGCTCACTGAAAGCCTGCAATTATTTTGGGAACACTGCCCTTGTTTTGCTACCTGCAAATGAACCGAAGCAATAACTCCCCCCAGTAAGCATCCATAACTATGGGTTCAGCGGGTGACTCGCCACTTCCAAAGTGATTAGCCAGGGACCTGTAACAATCTGGCTGGGTATCGTCTACCTCTGGCCCTTTCCACCCAAGTCTGTTAGAACTGTGTGAGCCAAAACAAGCTCCTCACGCAGCTTCAGAAGTACCATCTACTCATGCAGAATGTCTAGGCTCATTGCCGGGCATCCCATGTCTTGGTGAGGCACTGGAACAGGTTGGTGAGGTACTGGAACAGGTTGCCCAGAGAAGCTGTGGGTGCCCCATACCTGGAAGTGTTCAAGGCCAGGTTGGATGAGGCTTTGGGCAACCTGGTCTAGTGGAGGGTGTCCCTGCCCATGGCGGGGGGTTGGAACTAGATGATCTTTGAGGTCCCTTCCAACCCAAACCATTCCATGATTCTATGATTCTAAAAGTTGCACAGGTCAAGAATTTATCTTCTACAATAGAAAACCTGGAAAACATTGTCTACTATACAAATTAATCTAAATCCAGCTTAATTCTAGCCCATGGAGCTGTAAGTGACTCCAGCGATCTCTTCAAGTCACTTTAATTTTAAAATCAAAAAGATCTTACAAAAACACATCACATTTCTTTGCTATTCTAATGATGTTTTAAGAGTAAATTTTGAAAGGCAGTAACAGCACTGAATGCAAGAAGCCCAAACCCCTGCAAGAGCCCACAGTACCTAATCAGTACCTGGTGCTGGGTGCTAGGGGGTAGTTCTGTCCCTCGAAGTCTAAGAAAAGGAATATGTAGATGCAGTAATCAATAAGCAGGAATGAGAGGAAGAGTCACAGATTCAAGAGATGTCCTGATTGTATTTGTGCTCCCAAGGGGAATGTTTTGATATGGCTATCACATTGCTTCTGAGTTTCTTTTGATCCTGAGCACTAGGTACCTAACCTGGGGCACTGCTGCTGTTCACACTGCTGACTTTACTGGCGGGCAGGATCCTGTGGAAAAATCTGTGGGTGCAGTGTGAGCGCGGTGGGACTCTCTACCTTGTCTTATAAAGCACAAAACCACACTCCCCATGATTTGTTGTGTTTTAAAAATCTTTTCCTGCCCAATCATTATAGCACTGTGGCTCAAGGAAGTCAAGAAATAAAAACAGAGTGTAGTATAGGAATAGCTCCTCTCCTTTCTTTTTATTTTTATGTATTGATAACTAGAATTATCCTCTCTCCATTGTATCAGTGCAAAGATGCCCTATCTGTAGTAAATGTAAACAGTTAATCCATTAGTCTGAAGACTTATGAGTGTATCTATTAGAGAGAGATAGGTTTACACTACAATACAATTAGGACAGTACTATATATTTAAGAGTCATTTTTTAAGATCTCTTTTTTTTTTTTTTTTTTTGCTTTAGTTGTTATAGGAATGAACTCATTACAAATAAAGCTTGCTCCACACTTCAGAGGAGGGTAAGGTAGTACTAAAGTGAATTGTATACACCTCTCACCTGCCCTCACCAAAAGTATAGTTCGAAGGTTTGGTGAGGGGAAGCCACAACTTCTACAAACAGACAGAAGCTCCTGCACACTACCGGGGCACAAAACCTCCATTCCAGGACTCCCTGTGCTGTTGTAGCATCCCCTCTTCCTTGTGTTTTCTGTTGAGCAGCTGTCACCCACAGTTTGAAAAAAAAAGAATACATCCCCTTCTCTGGAGGAGATGCAATAAAGGATGTAATAAGAACAAGGAAGATTTGCAGATTCAAGAGGTGTTGTGACCTCACTTACGCTCTCAAACCACAAAGTTTCCCCCCATTGGAGCAAGGAATGGATGCACAGGACAGGGGAGGCCTGTTGATACTTCCAATCTTTTTCAGACATTAAAAATGCTCAGTTGTCCTCAGTGACCCCTTGCCTGTATGCACACATATTACACTGAATGTATTTTTGAGCAACTTCTAGGGCAGCAGGTGCTGGCTGAGTCTAGTATAGAGAGGATCAGGCTGGAAGGAGAACAGTTTGAGGGAAATTAGAACACAAGCAGAAATCCAAAGAGAACGGTTATGTATCCTTGGTGTTTGGCTCATGCTTTGCCTACATGTTATAGCATTACATATGTCAGGTTAGTCAGAGAGCTCCTCGTGACAGGGACAATACCTCCTACGTGTTTAAACAGAGCCTAACAAGATAAGGCCTCAAGGCAACTGGCAGCACAGTTAAAAACCATATATCGAGGTTGATTGACAGACCATGGAGAGACAGATCACTGTGCTTAGATTTCTTTCAGGAAGCTCCTGTTACAAAAGTGGCAAATCAGTCACCGAATCCACTAAATCCCTCAGGATAGAAGATGAGCCCTTTGCTAACATGCCACAGCGAACAGCAACGAGGGCTTGAAATTTTTCCATGGGGAAGCATGCCACGAAAATGGTGGTAATGCCTGGCTTGGCCGATCCCCAGGACAGGCTCTGCACCTACTCTGCTCGAAGAAAGCAAGGACCCAGTTGATGGCTGAGGAACAAACACTTCTACCGTCTTTATGGAACCCAAACACTTGGCTGACATCAAATATTTATTCTCAAATACTACCTCCCTTGGAAACCAGCAGAAACACAAAGAAAATAAAGACTATTTCCCTGTAGTAACATAGAGAATACAAGAGTGGGGGCAGGTTTGCATGAGCACTAGCTCTCTGCCTTTCCCTCCTTTTGTTATGCAGCTTTGGTCCCATTCCAGCTTGGCTTGCCCTCCTCTGTGTGGCTGGCAGGCCACTAGCTCTCTCCCTTGGTAGGATGTGAAGAAAGTGGGGGCTAGCCTAGCCTAGCTGGTTTTTCCTTCCTCTCTCCACTGGTCACCTCCCCTCCTGCAGAAACACATCAGCCCAGTGCCCCTTCCCTTTCTTCTGTCATGGGTTCTTGGTGGCAATTCTTCTTTCATCATCAGGAAGGTAACTGATGCAGCTAAACTGGGAAAGTGGGACTTTGGCAGACTGAGAAGAAGCCGAGTTCTCACATCGCACCAAAGAGGAGGCGGTGACAGCCACAGCAGAAGTAATACATCTCCTCAAAATGGCTTAGCACCAGCAAAACCATGATTTGAGGAAACTCAAATTTGTCAAATTTGTCTACTGGGGTTGTCCTCACTCAGAGGAGAGCCCATCAAGAGGGAAGATGCCTTCAACATAACCTGGTGGTGAGGCAACCATCGCTAGTGCATACATTTTCCCTCTGGTCGTTGCAGTGCTAAGGTGCATTTACAACAAAGCTTGTTGAGCAGTGAAGGCGCAAGGTGGTCTCCGATGCCAAAGATATGTCATGGCTGCCTAAGATATTTGGCACAGTCCAAAGAAACACGAGTTCCAGCTCTGCTGGAGCAGAAGAACCAGGAGTGTGTGTGTGTGCAACCTGCTGAATGTAGGGAAGCAAAAGGTACATTTAGCAGTATATTGAATAGAGTAGGAGGCATGAAGATTTGTATTGGCCTAAACATACATGTGTTGCAAAAAGTAAAGTTTCACTACTATTTTCATAGATATCCTTCAAGAGTCTATCTGACTGGCCATCTCTTGGACTCACATATTCTAGCTACCATCTCCATCTTCTTCCTCCTGCCCATTTCTGGGTGAGTTTCACTCATTTGTTGAAGGGAACTGCTTCTTTTCAGGAAGCATCATGTTTTATGTGCTTTTGATAACCCAGAAGAAGGGACGGTGCATTGCAGTCACCACCACCCATTGTTGCATCTCCCAGGAGATGACCGTTTTGTCAGCTTCTCCCATGGCAGGGCACTAGGTATGAGGAATACCTTCAAGGCTCTTACTAGCATGCGGTATCTCCAGCATTATTACCACACAAATCTTTCCTAACAAAAAAGAGACCAATCACCCCGAAACCAGTTCTGTACCTGTACTTTAATGCCTGTACTTTGCACTGGAACATGGGTTATAAAGAAATGTGAACAAAATGTATTTGCTTTTCGGTCTAGCAAGCAACTGCCTTGAGCCAAACAAATAAAACACATTTTTTAAAAAGCCTTTTGCTTCCTGTAGAATACCGCTTTGTTTGCCATCATTGTTTGGAAAATAGGAAAGGGCTTATCTCTCCTTCCCAGAAACTAGTGCAGCTATAGAGGAGCTCCAGAAACTTGTCAGTCTTTACTAAGAAAAAAATATTGGTTTAACAGCCCTTGCCAGGAAATTATCTGAACCTTCAGAAAGAGGGAAGGTGTAAAAATTAGTTCACTGGGCTATGCCATTATTTCCTGATTTTTAGTGTTCAGTTCCAATTCAAGGATCTTATCAGGTGTATTTTCAAAGGCGAACTGCAGTAACCTTTAGCATCAGAGCTTTCCCATATTAGATATTTCTTGGTTAGCTGCAAAATTAGCATTTACCCCTCCAGTGCAAAATGTGCCATATTTTTGTTTGATTAATTTGTAATTAAAATTTAAGCGAGTATGTCTGGTTTCTAGCAGATGGAGGCAAAGGCATAGTTTTGACCCTAGTTACAGTTTTGTTTAACCCCCTCCAGAGAAACATAGTTACTATGCATTAATATACAGCCTTTCACCACCAGACCTGTTAGTGTACATTATGGACTAATAATAATAATTATATTGTCAAACAATTCAAACTGCGTAACAATACAAGCTCCTCTGAAATGTGAAGCGCTATAGGTAATGAAACCTGCTTTTCTTTATACAGTCAGCTCAAAGCTTTTTGAGCAATCTGGTGTTAAATAAATAATGGGCCTGGTTGCCCCCTCCTCCAGGAGAAACCACAGGTGGGAGCAGAGTGGGAGGAAAACTCCAGGAACTTTTGCCTTGTCGAGACTGTGCCTAAGCTTTTTTCTTGAGCGTGGAGTTGCTCATTCCCTACATCCCACAGGACATCCCTCTCCTCCCCTGCATGTGGATGGGGGTGTAAAAAGACACTCCCTGGAGGAGATTTTGGTGAAGGTCTCAAACAGGCCAGGAGAGGGTAGGTGGGCTCTTCTTGGCATGGCCGTTGTGCTTGTCATTCACTGGGCATTGCAGAAGGGACAAGCCTGAAGCACAGCATCACTACTATAGCAACATTTGTACTTCTTTACGGGGGTTGTGGGGTTTGACGGCCATGCAGGGCATCCTCTTGACTCTGGGGACATGGCCCAAGCTCTGTGGTAGGACAGGGACCCTGTTTTGACTTTAGTGTTAGTAACCTGCCTGTTTCTAGAGCACAGTTTTGTGGTTCTCTATGCCACAGATCAACTCAGTGTACCTAGATGACTTGTTCTCACTAGCACTTTTTGTTAATTTAGTCCCATTGTAATCTAGAGCTGTGAGAGCAGATGAAGCTCAAAGTCTCCTCCAATTTCAGTACAGTAAAAGCTGAAGGAATCTGGTAGATGTTGTCCTAATTCTGAGCATTTGCTCATGCAGCGTTAGTCCTACGAGCAGAAGACACAGGGTGCAGTGCAGCATGGGCTTGCAGGTGAGTGCTTTGAGAGGCTTTTTTGGTAGCGCGTCATTTCCCAGCTTTGGTCAAGAAGTTGTTTCCCCACAAGTGAGACACTGCAATAGCTACGGTCCGTGCCAGCTCCCATAAGCCGATGCAGCCTATGGGATGACTCTGCCCTGGACCCGGGCAGGAGCACACACAGGCTCTGCAATGGTGGCTGCTAGGATGACAACCTCCAGCAGCGACACAGTAACAAGCAGGCAGAGACAATAATGTCTTAAGCTGCTCCTGCTCTCTCAGACACCGCTGTGTGATTGAGGACACTATGGAAAGCAGACACAGGCAAAGCTGGGCGTATCAGGAGGATATATCATGGGGTGGGAGATAATCCATTCATCGTCCTCACACCTTGTGGAGTGCCCTATGTCAGATGCAAACATGCTCTTCTAGGTCAAAGCCAGCTGTGGAAAGTGTGGTACAAACCCCAGAAGATTCAACTACTTTTTCCACAGACATTTCTTAACCTTTTCCCCACAAAACCCCCCTCTCAGGTATGCCCAGGTAAACTTGCTCTCACCACGCAGGATGAAATTTCCTGGTGCCTGCCTTTGGTTTTTGCTTCACTGCTTCACCTGAGGGGAAAAACACAAAACCAAACAAAAACAAAAACCCTCCCAGGGAGGAAGAAAAGGACAAGCCAGATTCTCCGGGGATCTCCCGCTCTCAGCTTGCGGCAGGCGAAGGGGGAGCCCGCAGACGCCGCGGCCGGGCCCTCCCCACTCTGGGACCGGCTGCGGGCTGAGGCCGCGGGCGGTTGGGTGCTGCAATGGTGCCATCTCCTGGAAAAAAACCCGAAGAGCAGGGTCTGGCCCGGGCTCCGGGAGGTGGGTGAGTGGGCCAGAGCTTCACAGCACTCGGTGTGCGGAGAACCGGCCTGCGAGAGGGCGGGGGCGGGGGGCTGTCAGTGGGTGCCGGGCAGCGCCGAGCACAAACCGGCCCAGGGGCACGTCCTGCGGCTCGGTGGTGCTGGAAAGGGCAGCGTGCGGGAGGAGGGGGCACACGGAAAATGTTAGCCAAGGCAGATCCCAAGGGTGAGCAGGCTGGGTTCACCAGCCTGAAAACTTTACTGAAACTCCTGTGAGGAAGCCTTGGATCTGAGATGCTCAGTTGAAAAACCCGCACAGCTGAACTCCTCTGCTGTGCGCTGGCGTAACTCCCTGGGTTTCGCTGGAACGGGTCCTGTGAAAGTGAGAGAGAGGCAAGCTAGGCCCAGAGCAGACCCCTGGAGTCTTATTTAATCATGCTGAAAATCTGGCTAAGCCATCCCAGCTGGGGCTGAGAGCTTTGGTTACGGAGCAAAGAGGTCCCTGGTACCTGGCCTCTGGTCCCTAAACTACTTTCCCCCCCCTCTCTGAGATACCTGTTGCCATAGCAATACTGCTTCAGGAAAGGATGGAAAGCCTTCAAGTAATGGTCAAACTAGGCAAACTTTCACATTGTTCTTCCCAGCACTGAGCAGATGGAACAATAATTAGTACTAAGGCAAGAAAATAACTGGGATCTAAAACATTCCTAAGAAAAGAATAAAAATCCCAGAAAACCAAAGAGACCTATTAGTTCATTCTGTCTGCTCCCCAGCAGTCAGAAAAACAGTGAGCAACAATTTGTGCTATAGCACACTGTACTGTACTGTATGGGTCCAAATTCTCCTCCTACTTATACTGGTATAAATCAAGAAGCCACCGGAGTTACACAGGTATAAAACTGGCATTATCAGTTCCTGGGTCTCTTTAAATATCACTGAACCCTACTGCTGATTCTTCTTTGTTTGCCTGTTAGAAATGATTGTTAAAAAGGCACATGCATTTATCCATAGCACACTGTATCATGTGAAGGGGTTCTTTTATTGGCTTTGATCTTTCTTTTTACTTTTATTATTTCTTTGAAGAAATGCAGGATTATTACCTCAATCTAGCCAGCTGGCCTGCTGGGGCTCCCTTTGCTACATCAGGGGTTTCTCTTTTTTCTAATCCTCTCTTTATGGATAATCCTTCTCTACCTTCTAATGACTCTTGGCTCAGGAACGTATTTTGTTATTACTACCTGTTGTTTAGAAATTCATTTTATTTGGTGTAGGTGTTGCTAATTGTTGCTAATGAAAACCTTACTACAATCAAAGTGGTCAGGATTATGCTGGTCTTTGTGACAATTAACCCTTTCTTCCTATCTGTTCTGCTATAGATTTTCCCATGCACTTTTCAGTTTTTAAACATCAAGCCTAATTCTTTTTTTTAGGGCCCAAGGCAGAGGTTCTTCTGCACTTCCAGCTAGCATAGGGAACCTTTACTTCCCATGAGAGATTTAAAAAAGGCAGAAGTTGGCATTTTGTAATCTGCAAAAAGTTTGTATGTGCAAATGCAGTGATGTCTAAGGTAAGTAAGTCCTGGACCTGTGCAGGACAAATCTTCAGCTTAGGATAAGGAATGGAGATCTTTCTGTTTTACAGAAATGTAGATAATCTCAAGGTAAGGAAGACCATATACTCTTCAGGACTCCTTGTATTCCTCTGTGTCACATGCTATTTAGAAGCAATATGTATCCCCTTTACACACAGAGAATGAAGAATAAGCCCTGCTTTGAAGAATTTACAGTTTAAAAAGACAAAGGCAGATCAACAGGAGGACAAAGAGGACAAAGAGCAACAGCTGTGCAACATAATGAAAATACAAAGCTTGTCTGTTACCATTCCTTCCTCCCCCTTCGTGCCATTACCTCAGCCTGACCTTGTATCCCACAAGTTCATAGAATCATAGAATGGTTTGGGTCAGAAGGGACCTTAAGGATCATCTAGTTCCAACCCTCCGGCCATGGGCAGAGACACCCTCCACTAGACCAGGTTGCTTTACAGCCACCTTACCAAGAGCAATAGCTGATTCAGGCAGTTGATGCCCCAGCCCACACAGCACCCAAACGATGGATCTCTGTATATTGAAGTGTGTACCAAGACTGGTGCTTCCTGGAGGACAGTGTGATGCAGGACACATCTCCCTGGGCAGAGATGCCCAAGAAGCAGCACCCTTCACTCTATCCATACTTTAGAGAATGGACTTTTGCCTCCACTTCCAAACTGGTGGAAAAAGGGTGAAGCTCCAGCAGCATAAAGAGGAACCTGCCTCTGCCACCCTCCCTCTCTCCTTTAGGAAGGGAGAAGGGAAGGAGCCAACAGCTAATGTGGGTCCAGGTGCATGGCAGTGCCCTGTGTGGGGAAAGCAGCAACTGAAGCCCTGGCCCTTCAGCCTGGAAAACCCAGGGGATGCTTGGTGATTCATAAATCTCACTTCTGGCTCTGCTGAGAGCAACTGCAGGTCATCTGAGGCTACACATCATTCCCACATGGAGGACCCTCAGGGCCTTTTTGAATAAATTTTACCCCAAACAAGATTTGTTTTTAAAAACCTGAGCCTGAATGTCGTTGTGCTCTGAAGTATCTCTGTTTTGAACACCATGGCTCAGAACAGTCCCTAACTTCATGCTTTGTGTGCAATATACTGCATTAGCTATTGGCATGTGAGGAAGGATTCAGCACTGTAAGTGACCAAAGTAAAACAGGAACGGTCCATTATTGCTGCGCTTACAGCTGAGACAAGCAAGCAAGCAAGAAATTAATATTGAAGAGAGAGAGAGAGAGAGAGAGAAAAGGTTGTATCTCAAAGGTCTAGATAGCTTTTGTTTGTTTCCTTCACTATCGTCCTGGTTGCTGAATACTAATGTATTTTAACTCTTTTCATCAGAGTCTAGACATTTCTGAGTTCCTCTGACAGCCAAGGCATTATGGTACATCACCAGGATGTTATTCAGCTGATCTCTCCATAATAAAAATATAAATGTCTTTATTATTTTTTCCAGTCACCATTGCCAATTTTGCAGGGTGCCAGACAACCGTGCTACTATGTGGGACTGATGGCACCTGGCCAGTCTTGTGTAACCATATTATTCGTTTGCTCATTTAGGCTCAAAGCAAAAACAGGTTGGCACTAGCTTTTCAAAGCTGGCTTCAACAAATGCTCCGTTCTTTGAGCAACCAGTGAGCAAAAGGGGAAAAAAGAAGGGTAGGAGGACCGGGGCAAACCAGAAATAAAATTTAGCCCAGAAAGCAGCATCTCAGCTCACTACCTCTCTAGGAGGGTGAGGGAGTGAGTGAGAAAACTCGGGTAGCCTGGATAATACAACAGACCTGAGCCGCTGCTGTGGCAGCTTGGGTGATGCTCCTCATCCTCTCACATAGACCTCATGCTTTTTTGGCTCAAGTAGAGGCACAGCATCAACATAGGTCCAGGACCAGCCAAGCTGCATGTTCTCTGCACTGACCCCAGGCTAAAGACCCTTCTCAGAAGCAGGATTGCAAAGCGGGAACGGCCGCATGGCTCCATCCCAGCCAGCGCTGAGGCTGCACTGAGCCACCCTGCCAGGCTTGAGCACTGGCAAAGCTTCTTCCCTTGGGCATCATGCCACACAACTGCAGGTGACTGCTGGCTTCAGCGATAGTACCGTGGTGTTTGCACAGCAGTCTCAGATATAAGCTAATGGGTCTGGTTGGACCCAGGCTGGTTTGCCTAGAGTCACCATGAGCATCTCTGCACCCACAAGTAAGCCATTGTCGACTAAAAGGATTAAAAGTGTAGGATGGGACACACTTGTTAGCATGAATATAATCCACCTATCTGGAGTCAGAAGGGCTTTTAAATCTGGGTAGCAGTTTTCTTTCATCTTTCTCTCCTTTCCTCGCCATGTTCAAATTCTCTCTCTCTCCCTTTTCTGCCCATTCAGCTCTTCATTACTCAGGGCAGATTCTTCTCCTGCCTTCAGCCCAGCTCATCGCAGCACAGTTTCAGTGTAAGCTTTGGAAACCAGACAATGATCACTACTGCCAGCACGCCCTGCAACCAAACATCCTGTTTCAGGCTAACTGCTGCTAAGAGCAGAGGGCTTCAAAGGGCTCATGGGGGTTTTTTTCTTACAGCTCGAGCCTCTTCACCGAGCTCAGCTGCAGCCAGAGCGTGTCTGACAGACACCTGCAGCTGTGGAAGCTCAGTGAAGAGTAACCAGCTCAGTTTTTGATGCAAACCAGTGTTGGGGAACAAGGGAAAGGCAGCTCAGTGTCATGGCAGGGAGAAAACTGTAGTGCAGAGAGCCAGAGGCAAAAGGCCAGCCTAAGGCTTGGGTTTTGGTTTTTTGTCTTTAAAGACTACTGAAGCAGCAAAATCTATAGGTAGGAGGTTAGTTCAGGCCTAGTTTGCACACACTTCTCTATTATTGCAACTCTGTTTGCTTGGATGGTAATTTTGGAATCTGAAACTTGTCTCCTTCCTCACACCAGCAAAGCTGCAGATACATTTGTTTACCTCATCTCACCAGCTATACTTTTATGTACATACACCAGTGTTCTTGCATTAGAAATTAGTTGTTCATTTTTACCAAGGCAGGATCTTGCTGGCAGGATGCTGAAATCTTTGGGGGGTTGGGTTATTCTTTCTTTTTTTTTTTTTTTTTTTAAAGAACCTGGCTTAAAGGTATGATATGCTCTGCAAGGTGTAACAAACTCCTCAAATCCAATCACATTACCAAATACTTTCTTTGAGCTTAAGACAGTTCTGTAGTGTCCCTGATGATAAGAGTTGCTGCTTTAGCAGAAGTTGGTTTGATATCCTCCTAGCTTAGAGAATATGACCAAAATATTTTTCTTTGGATGCTCTCACAGTGCATTTGTCTGGATTTGAGTCCTTCCTTTTCATGATTGATGGTGCAGAGCAGATTGTGTCATACTCTGCCTTATTCTGCCAGACCTGAATTCTCATCTGTAGCTTCTGCAAGTCCACAAACATCCAAAGATGTGTAATCCATTTCTCTGAGCCTGAGTTGGACCTGAGACACATGACCAGTGAAATCCATGAAGCTTCAGCACATGCACAGCGCCCAAAGTCTGTGTTTCACAGGTTCTTATAAAGATCCATTAATCCCTTACCCAAGCACATTTCTGTGAAGTTTGAAGACTAAACATGATAGACAACTGTAACATGCATTTACTTGTTCTTTTTTACCCTCACTCAAGAACTTTGCAGTGCAACACTTTGGGAAGGTCCTTGGGAGGTCCTTAAATGGTTTTACATCTGAAGCTGAGAAGGATTTGTCCCAATCTCTGTACTGTGGGCTTCACCCCTATAGAAAAAAATGTCATTTGGATCTCAGGAGTTGTCAAAGACAGTCCTGAACTTTGGGATGACATTTGAGCTAGTAAGTGCCTTGAAAATGAAGTCCCATTACTTTGGATTTGACTTGGGCAGAGCACTGCGGGGGGCGAGGGGGAAGGCACTTAGGGTGTTGGCTAGGAGGTGCTGGTAGTCTCTTGTGTTAGGTCAACATTTCTTATGGATCAGTTCACTGCTCCAGCAAAGTTGGCAGTGTCATTAAGGTGTCTGCCTTGATGATCACCTGTTTTTGCAAGTGTCTTTTCTTAACCTTTTGCTCATGTTATAACACTATGGCAGAGGGCTGTCTGTATTTTGGGATCTGTTTCAGTAGCCCATTTAATCTTGTGTACTCCAGGAGAACTACCCTAATTCATGAAAAACTGCATTTTTCCATGAGGTTGTCTGGCTTCAGTCTTGCTGAGTTGTCACTATTTATTTGTTCTCATGAAGATCAGCCCTTCTTCGAAAACAAGCATCAGTGAAGTTTTGTCTTACAAAGGAAGACTTTCAATATACTACACATTTTGTTTCAGTTTAAGTTCCTTGAATATCCAATGAACCTCAAAATGCAGAAACTACTGAAAAATACAGAAAAGACAAATTCATCCAATGTCACCTGTGATTCCTTTTTTTCTTACCACATGAAGGTAAAATGTATAATGAAGTAATACTCCTCCCCTGCCTTCTCTATTAAGCTTGAAAACACTTTAGGACAAGTACTGTTGTACATTGCTATGTCTTAAGGCTAGCTGGAGCAGAAAGCATAGCTGCGGCAGAAATGGTCACCTTAAGCAGCCATTTCATTAAACCTGTTTGAAGACTGACACATACAGCGTTAAGCTTGTATATGCATCCAGCAGATAAAGGTGAAAATCAGTATGGATCTCAGTGGGGTTTTCACCTTGGGTGCAGAATCAAGCATTCATGGAATGAAGCTGGAGACGCATTCATAAAATGTGATTTCCAGCAACTTTGACTAGACATATGGAGACAAAAAACCTAACAGCAGAGGTGCAGGAAATAAAATGTAGCTAATTTAAAATATCTTTTTAATCACATAGCTGGCTTTCCTACATTAACACAAAGGCTTCTGAATGGGGAGATTGTGTTTCCCATAATAGTAATTTTTTTGCTATAAAATGCTTTTTTTATCCTTCTCCACTTCTGGACTAAATGAATGATGTGGAGACACATGACTGGCTTGGTGAAATCAGCCACTTAGCAACACTAGGACCAGATGCCCATGCAATAGAGTGCCAAAGCAGAGCGCTGGCGTCCTCCACGGCTTGGACAAATGTCCGGGTCTAACGACTCCATGGCAGCCCTGTCTGCAGAAACTTCACGGGCACGATCGCAGCCCACAGAGAGCTGCACCCAGCGGCAAAGCCTCAGGTGGCAAATTTGGGTGGCTACTGTATTTCATCCAACCATTATTCTGGTAAAAGTGTTGGAGACTTTTTGCAAGCATCCTGGCAAAAAGCACAGGTTTTGTGTGCTTGCCCCATTTCAGTAACGGTGACAATCAGCCCACAAAAGAAAAAAAAAATTCAAAAGAAGCAGTATGCCTACAGTCATCCTGGTGACAGCAAAGAATTATGTTGTGCAACTTGTGCCTGTTCCATTAATTCTTATTTCATCTTTGTGGGGATTTCAGTGTTTACTCCATAACAGAAATCTGCTTCATGTAGCAGCTCAATAGCTTAATGTGATTGCACTGCAAACCACTTATTTAAACAAAAAAGTAAACTTCCAGCCCTCCTTTCTGGGGAGAAAAGATTGAAGCTGTGACTAAATTAAACCCACATATTCCAAGCAGAAAGGAAATAAAAAAGCTCAAAAGATATTTTGTTTCTAGATTCATGGCTTTTAAGCCAAGTTCATGATATTTGGAGGCTGAGAAATGTTTTTTGAACATCTGATGACAAAGCTTGTATTCAGACCTTACATTTAGTGTTAAGAAAAATTATCATATTGCTAAAAGTAATTCTTAGCAGCCAGTCAAGCAAACCCTCTGCGTGGATGCTCTGGTTATCTCCTTAACACTCACAGGCCTGTCTATTCTATAATGACTGAAGTCACCTGAAGCTCTGAATAAACAACCATTTGATAACAAATGTTTGTGACTGATGCCCTGGGTTGATTTGAATCATAATCCACCTGGAAAGACACAGCCCGTGTGGCTGTATGAATTTTACATTCGGGTAATTTTCCAACACGTGTTGGTTCAGGAGTCAAAGCAGAAGCGTGACCTTTCATCTTCCATTCCTGCTAGGTGAGAGGTGGAAGGATGGACTTCATGATTCAAGCAGTTGGCTGGCACTGAGGAGATCAGGGCTGAATTTTCAGAATCTGCTTCAGATTTTCCTGCTTATCAGTCAGCAAATCCCTGCAGGGATATCTGTGTACGAAATTCTTCCCTACGGCTCAACAACGTGCTCGGTACTTCTGGTTTCTGAGACTCCATGAGAGGTTGTAGTTGGGTGGCTAAATTGTACTTGGGAGCACCGGAGGCACTAAGGACAGCCAGGACCGGGCTGCAGCAGGCAGGGATCAGAACTGGAAGAGAGGGTGAAAGCAGCAACTGTATCTGGAGCTGCCTACCACGTGGAAAAGACGCCAAATCCTGAAGGTCAGGACTCAGACATGTGGGGAAAGCTGTGAAGATGCACATTGTTGGAAGCTCTTGTTGCCACAAACGCTCGTCTGTCACTTATTAAACTGTGAGGAGAAACCTAAATTGCAGCTGAGCGGAGTTACAATGGCTGATTATAATACAGAGCAAAGTATTTCTAGCAACAAAGGCCCTAAGCATATTAATTCATTCAGCTCATTGCATTGTGTGTAATTCTTGCTTACACTTGCTGTCATGCAATAGAGTTAAAATTTACAATCTTATTGATGTGAGAAGATATTTTTATATATACTATTTTGTTAGCCATTTTGCTTCCTAATAATTAATCAAATCCCCAAAGAAGTATCATGTTGGGGAGTGTGGATTTATTTGTGTTATTAAGCTATTCTAGCACAGCATTTCTGTGTGGTAACAGCTCTGTTACAATATGGCCCACTTGTT
The DNA here is from genome assembly GCF_011004875.1 of Balearica regulorum gibbericeps. Classification (NCBI taxonomy): domain Eukaryota; kingdom Metazoa; phylum Chordata; class Aves; order Gruiformes; family Gruidae; genus Balearica; species Balearica regulorum. The sequence goes on along the minus strand of NC_046185.1, from coordinate 133,484,967 downwards.
TTATGACAAGTTACAATTTTCTTGTAATGTTAGCTGCAATTCATCTCAATAATTATGCTAAATTAAGTACTCATGCACATATAGAAATAAACATTAAATACATTAAAATAAAGTGAGAAACATAATTTAATCTCTCTCAAGCTAAATAGAGCAGGGATTGCTTAGCAGTCCTTAACTCACCCATCTAAACCTGGCTGAAGAGCCCCAGGGCCCCCCAGAGCCTTGCTGTTCACATGGCTGAAGGTCTTCTTGACCTTCAAATCCAGAAGCCAGGAGACTTTATGGTCATGCCTCTGCCTGGGGAGGTTGCCTCTGCATCTCTGGAGAAGTGGGTCTGGGGAGAGCCCTGTGCTGCAGCCCAGGGGTTGCTGCAGCTCCCATCCTGCTCAGCCAAGCTCAGCACTGGGACTGGGACTTCTGAAAACTAATCAGAAAAGCAGTGGACTGACCTCAACTTCTCGATAGACTCCACGTCCTCAGCCACAGGTCCATCCTCAGCTGCTGCTCCCATTCAGTAGTAAAAGCTCCTGGGGAAGGCTGCTGGTTCTACGTGAGCGGGAGGAGATATTAAGAACGTACGGGCTGTGTGTTTGCCCCACATACGTGTCTTTTGTCCCTGGTACAGAAAGTTGATTGCATAGGGAAAACAACCCTCTGTTTACTTTTAGCCAGCAGAGATTTGGGCAGAGCCCTGTTGCTGTGATGGGCTAGAAAAATACAAAATATTGTGTCCCATCAAGGAGTGTGGTTTTGTTCATCATGTCCAAGGGCTGAAAAGCAAAGACGATCTGTGCTCACTGCAATGACCTGTTCACCCCACCAGGAGAGAAGGGGGCTTGCAGGGCCACCCAGGCAATGGACCTTGTGTGGAGCTTGCGATTAGGAATGACTACGGTTGGAATGGCATCAAGGACTACTAAGGCCAGTGCCACCGTGCTAGACACTCTGCAAAGGCATAGCATGGAGAAAGTCTCATGGACCCTACAGTACTGGCGTACACCCAGAAGCGGAGAGCATTAGGCATAGCCAGGAGCACTCGCAAGGCATCAGCTGTGTGCCCAAGTCCTAGGGAGGCTTGGGCTCAAGGCACCTCTCATCCCCCCGGGCCTTCCCTTGTGGACACAGCGATATGCAGGGAAAGCTGCGAGACTGGGGAAAAGGGTGGCGAGGAACCTGAGAAGGAAACAGGAGGGAGAATATGTTATCCTATTGCTTTGAAAAGTTGCTTAGCTATCCAGATAGGAACTATTAAAAAAGCTTGAAGGTAGTTATTGAATCACTGTCAAATCCTCTGTAAAAGGGTTATATGCTGCTATCTGTTTTTCTTTTTTTTTTTTCTCTTCTTCTTTTTCATCACTGTTCAAAAGACTTGTATTAAAAAAAAGCTTTCAGATAGGATTATGTTCAGGATGGCACCTCTTTAAACATCCATCACAAAGCATGCCTTGGCTGAGGGTTAGACCTTCTAACCATGCACAGTCTTTGGAAAGGCTCCATCTCCCCCCCTTGAGAATGAAGGTGGTGACGAAAATGCACAGGACACCCTCACCTGCAGCAGGTCTGCTGTGAGCCATTCTAATCAACAGCATGTTTTTCCTCTCTCTCTTTTGAACAGAAAAGAGGTTTCCCTAGAAACCATTTTTCTGGTAAATAAAGTCACTGTTCATAGGTAGATTTGCCTAATACTGCTGAAAATGCTTTAATGGCCTCAAAACATAATGACAGGTTATGTGCCTCTGACTGTCACTGTGGAAGGGAAATGGTGACATAAAGGAAATAAGACAAAGACCACTGGGGAAAAAAAAAAACAAAAAACCAAACCAAACAAAAAAAAAAACCAAAAAAAACCCAGCACCTGGAGATAAGGATTTTCCAAAGATCCCTTGCTTCATGCAAGTTTCCATCATCAGAATTACTCAGTTAGCCAGCACTACGTCTGTCCCCAGCACTACGTCTGTCCCCAGCACTAGTTGGAGTCACAAAGCCACATGTAGTAACTAACAGTCACCAGTCACAGCCACGCCGCATCGTCCCATAGCTACGACTGGGACTACACTGTTGTCCCAAGAGCTGCAGCAGAGAGCTGAGCAGTGCATGACACAATGCTCTTTCCATGATACAACACCTTCTTCTGTCCATGTTTACAAGCTGCACATCATTATTATCATCCTGAATAAAGTAGGGACTTTGGAAAAAAAAAATATTTTACAGTCATTCATGTTTCCAGAAAAAAAATCTAGCCAAATGTCGCTCTGAAACATCTCTTCCTCATTGCCCCACCAAGCTGAAATGAGTGTTGGCTTACTCTGCTTGCTTGCCTGGTAGCCAAACCACCCCCTCAGATACAAAGTACCCTATGCTGCACAATGAATTAGATAAACACATTTCATGAACATGTAGAGATATTTTTTTCTTTTTTTTTTTTTTTTTTCTTTTAAGTGGAAAAACCATTGCTGTGGCTAAAAAAGACTTATCCTCTTTTTGGTTTTGTTTTGGTTTTGTTTTTTTTTTTTAATAGCAATCATATCATTTAGATGCATTTTGTCACCTAAGAACAGAAACACCATCAAAGATGAAGCCTTGGGTGACTTCAGGGCCCTAAATAGACATGATGTTTGAGATTGCTCCAGCTTGTGAATCTGAATCTGTGCTGCCTTACCTGCTTTATTCATCATCACCTACCAGGAAGAGAACAACAAGTTTGTTGAACGTCTGGGGATTATTCTTCACTACCTAATTTTTGCTGTAAATCCATTTTCTGTATGACCTAAAAAATAATAAGTAACAGCATCTTTAAGAAACAGACAATTGCTTGGAACCAGGCTTTGTCATAAGGCACCAAGAGGTCCGTGCACACATACCTTTGCCTAGTTATGCTCTGTTTCCATGAGCATTAGTTTAATTGAGTTAAGAGTCAGACTGCTCCAACACCATACCCAGAGCAAAATCCTACTAAATTCAATTTTCTTTCATTGCCATTCAAAAGTTTTAGATGCATGAAGAGTTTGCCTGACACCAGTTGAGGCAATGGCTTAATGTACTGTGTTATTTATTTATTCCACCCACCCTTCTCAACTTTTTTTTGGCTGTTTACCCAGGTAAAGGCATAATCTTAATTAAGACTGAATTAGGGGCAGAATGGATTCCTGCAGGCTATTTTACAGCATGTGATATAAAGCAGCAAATAAACAAGCATGCTGCACACCATGTCTGTAATTACTGTGCTCAGCTGTATAGCGTAGGTGAATTGGCTTTGCCTTCCCCACGTCTGTTCTCTGCAGCATCTCTGCGTTCTCTGCTGCACCGTAGGATCTGGAAACTCTTCCCGAGATGGGTGACTCTCTTCAGGGCACTCAGTGAACACAGGTCCAGTTGAAAGATCTTTCTCCCTGATGACTGTACTGGGTGGGAGCTGGGCGATGAGCTGGTGCCAACCACCAGCCAGCTGGGAGGACAACCCAGCCTGGCCGACATGGCGAGCACGTGGCAGGGGAACATGTGGCACTTGTACGTCCATAAAACACACGTCGCTGCTCAGGTGCAGGTTCACCTACAGATACTACTGGTGCAACTGGTTTTGCTCCTGACAAATGGCAACTGTTTTGCTCTTGCAGCATGTGTGCTCATCCAGAGATGCCACAAGACTGATACTGGCTGAGAATATTTTTCCATTTCACATTTCTGTGGGAAGCATTGCAATTGTTGGTTTGACCTTGACTCTTTTTGGTACAGCATACACCACACACACTTCAGCTGTAAAAGTTTCTTGTGTCGAATTTCATGTACTGCATAGGTGAAAAGAACTTCTTGAGGATATGTTGCTCTACAAATAATGACATAGGTAATTATAAACATTGTCTTGTCTTTGAGCAAGTAGTCAAGTGTTTTCAGGCCCTGAATTTTATTTTCAAGATTGACCCTATTAACCACTGGTACTTCACATTCAAAAATTCCTAACCAAGTTCTCAGGTCACTCATTTTTGTTTACTGAATTTGATTATTTTGTTTTCCAAACTGAATTTGACTTAACATAGAGACACCTTTGTCATGTAGGTGTTCAGTAGAAAGGAGCTCTGAAATGTTTTGAATCAATTGTGTTTAGATTTGTAGTAAACTTGATTATTTGCTTTCAAAACTAATTAAATCTATTGTAAGAGGCTGAATTAAAGAATCTGTTACCCTTTAAAATTTTCCATTAGAGTTTAACACTGTCCTGAAATACTCTGTGCTTCCTAAATGCAGCTTGGGTATTGGAAAGTATATCAGTACCCAGAAATCCCTATTTCCTTGAGAAGTTTAGAATGTGTTTCAAATGCAAATCAAAATCAACAAAACCATTACATCATGAGCCTTTGCTGATGAGGCAGTTGTGGATTATTCTGATCTTTGGAGGCCATGTGCAAACTCTCTTTCTCCAAACAATAAATGTCATATCGTGCTCCACACCAGTAGCTAAACCACCATATACTGTTAAGCTCCACCAATCCAGAATACAGCAAATTGATTATTTCCAATGTATCTGGAAATGGTGATAGCTCAGCGCACAAGAGACTGAGGTTTACTATTTTTGTTGCAGTTTTCTCTTTTCTTCAAGCTTTGCTCAATTATTTTCATTCCCAGTGCTTGTTGATGCCCATTGTAATGAAATGCCAAAACTGGGTGTCCAAATGCTTTTTCAAATACTGTAATTAACCCTACATTCACATCAAATACATTTGGTGTGCCATCTGTTGCAACACATATAGTGTTTGATGTATCAATATCAATTTCAAATGATCATTTGCACTATTGCTTCACAGGCATCCTCAGCCTTTGCTGTCCTCAGAAGTTTTAGCAACTTTACTAACTCTTCTTTCAGTTGAGTGTAACTTTTAGATGTTTTCATCTAGTCAAATGGAAGACAACTCACTTTTAAGTTATTTCAAAGGTAATTTTTAATTCATCAGTCATATCTAATTCTTTATATTCCTGCTGCATAACATATATTGGACACATTATCTTATTTTGGTTGTGTAATCAAAGTCTCCAAGCAAGGACTTTGCACAGAACACATGGTTTCTTTTATGTAATTGCTATCAGATACAGTTTTCCATAGAGGGCCACGCAGTGTGCCGGTTGATAGCATCCTGAAACAATATTGTTGCTACTGCAGACCTCCACCACTGAGGCAGTGTAATGGTGGATACATAACTACATGATAGGTATATAACTACATGATAGATAGATAGATAGATAGATAGATAGATAGATAGATAGGATAATACATCTATATGTGATAGATGTGTAACTATAAATACATAGGTAAATTCAATTTAATTCATGTAATAGATTAGTTAATTTGCTTTTCTTTTTCCACTTTGGGATCTGACATGAAGGTTAAAAACAGAGAGAAAACCAGCAATTGCACTGAAGTTCTCACTAACAAAATTCACATTATCCACCTAACTTCACACACTTTTAGCAACACCTGCATAATATGCTTTTTGCACTAGACCTCAAACCTCCTCAGAGAAGAGACGAGTATTGTTGTTATTTCCACAAGCGCTGCCGCCTGAGAGCGCGCTGATGGGACCCCTGGAAGGCTGGTGGCAGAGCTATGTGCACAAGTGAGGTTTCCCGAGCCCCAGCCGTACTCACTGGGACACCTTGCCCTCCACAAAGCCTGCAGCTCATCCCTTAGGATCTGCAGCAGGGAGTAGAAGATCCATCATTACGGTCTTCTCCAAAAGGTCCTACTTTAAATCTGGAGTAGTTTCACAGATGTAAAAGCCAGCTTGAATTTTTGGTCCCGTGAGTGCAGGTAGAATCAGACTCTTGCTGACTCCTGCAGGGTCTAGGCAGATGAAGACAGTCTGCTATCAAAATCAGTACTGACACTGCACAAGGCAACTACCTTAGAGCAGAAGAAAAACTTGTTCTCTAATGTTTGGTGACTTTAAAACCATCCTGAGGAGAAGGGAGGGAGATGTTTGTTTCAACAGATTCTTAAAGGTGAGAATTTAGATGGCTAGAGAAGAAGGTCTTGTTAAATGAGCATGGCTCTGAGTAATGAACTAGAGTTAAGGAGTTTAATGACTGCTTAGCTCCTTGCCGGGCTTGCTTTCCTGCTAGGCTGACTCACAACAGCAATCCACCACAAAGGGTGCTGCCTCGGGGACCTTTACAATGAAACCATGGGATTCCTACAAACAATTTACTCTGTGGGAAAATCCCCCACTTGGAACTACTCTTCTTTCCTGGATCCTTGTTTGACTTTTCTGTGCTGCAGCAAGGGCAATTTTTTTTTTTCCTCTCAATTCCTTCACTGAAACTCTGCCTGTGAAAATAGAGAGAACGTGGCTGCAGAGCCGGACACGGATGCTATCGCTCTGCAGCACAGAAAGGGTTCCCGTGCTGATTGAACTGTCTTTTCTGCCACTACACAAATTTAGTTTTCACCATGGCGGATGTATAGAATAACTCCTGGCGATGTTTAAGAGAAAAGAAAGGTAAACTAATTCAGCTGAACAAATGCAGGACTGGGACTGTGCAAATAGATTATTTCTGCTTGGATCAAACTTTCTTATTTTCCTCTCACTGAAACAAGCAAAACAAAAATTCACCTGGCTGCAGACATTCCTTTCAGCTCTTAATGAAAAAGCTTAGGTGCTCCTGAAAGAAAAGAAGGGATGGATTCACAAAAGAGGAGGAAACAATATCCCCTGTTTTCTCAGGAGCTCACTCACTGGTGCATTGACCCCAGAACAAAGGAAATTTGAATTTAAACCCCTTATCATCTCTCTGGGATTCCCCCCCCCCCCCCCCCCCCCCCCCCCCCCCCCCCGCTTATCCTCATACCTTAACCACTGTGCTGTAAGGTATTCTGGAAGCATGCAAACTTCATTAAATTGTGCACCACTTCATAAAAATACATTTATATTTTTAATTTTCAAAAATTAATTAAAAACATTTATATGAGTAAAACAATGACAACTGTTGATTTGGCTCCCAGCTCCATTACCTATGGCCTAAGGCTGCATAGCTTGGAGGAGCAGCAGTTTTTGTGTTTTGGGTTTTTTTTTCTGGAGGCCATGGTTATTTCGTGTTATTATCAGGAATGTTAAGGCATGTATTAGCGTGACCTGCTACAGAGGTACAGTCAGTCTTTCTTGTCACCTACCTGGTGGAGTGCAGGCACTGAAATACTGAAATACTGAAATGCCATCATGCGGGAAAGGACACTGGGGCAGAGCACCACACACACCTCTCGTTTCGTGACTGGTTTGTACAAAGCGCGACAGCTCGGGAGGGGGACAGTGCAGAGTCCTGCTCAGGTGGCTCTGTAGCCCTAACCCAGGCACAAAGACAGTCCTGGGAAATGAGTGAGCAGCCTCAGCATTTACACCAACGTAGGCAAAAGGGGGACATCAATAAGGGGTGTTTTATCAGATGTGGAGAACTCTCTTCTGACATCTGACAGAGTATTCCAGCGTCCCAGACAAACTTGGCATTTCTTCTGGCTCTGGTTCCAGTCATGTGGATGGACAATCACACTCTGCTAGACAGTTCTTTTTCATCTCCTACCTTTTTCTTATTGTTCATTTAGAATTCTGAACTAATAAGAGACACGATTAAGGATCACTACTGCTCTGTGGACTACCTCGTTCCTCCAGATGGTACTGTATGGATATCTCGGCTCCAAGAGCAGGATGGCTCAGATGCCTCCAGACATCTTGGTCACAAACAGTTTGTGCCACACAAGTTCTCTGGTGGACCACTTGCTGACCAGACCGCACAATTATTAAGGACTTTCCTATGTTATGGAGTGAATAGCTTCAGCGATGCTGGTGTTTTACCCAGTGTCTGGTGGACTCAGACTTCCCTGAGCTACCCAGTAGGATGTACACATGTAGCTATAGAATTAGCCTGGATATAGAAATACATGTATGTAATGACTTCCTATTGTATAGTACTTTCAATGCTTAAGAGGTCTATTCAAATACCTAATTTTTTTTTTTCTAAAGATTTCAATTACAAGGGTACAGAATATGGAATAGATGCAAAATATACTAATGCTTTTAGCTGAAGACAAAAGTGGCTTATAAAAAAACAAAATGTGGCAGGAAGCACTGACAACCATGCAATTTGAGCATTGTACAGGAGTGCCAGCAGCAGCAGTATAATTGTTTTTTCCAGTTTTTGTTTGCTCCCCATGCTGGCTCGCAGTGTTAATCTCCATATGACTTTTTTCTGAATTCAAGTAAATAAAAGAAAAACAAGGCTCTGGATGTACACACTGGTTTTACTTGTTTCTTTGTCTAAATGCGAGAGGAGGATGGGTTATGGAGTGATATGTAATATACTGAAAGTTGATCTGAAACTACTTTGCTACTGCTTGCTGGTAGGGGAAAAGAATGTCACTCACAGCTCCTTGGTTGGGAAAGTAAAAACATATTAAAAATCATATTAAAAGAAAACTTCTTCTCCACCAGATAGCCCAAATTTTTCTGAATGCTAACATTTTCATTTTGATAAACAAAGTATGGCTTTTCATTGTTTCAGTCATAAAAATTGAAATTAAGAGAAATTATAATGTTTCGCTCTTTGGTTTGTATCTGAGGTAAGTGCATTTTTTTCCTTTACACATCTCTTGCTTTCCATTTCTTCATCCTGCTCCATCTTTTTTTTTCAAAGTCCCTTTTTTCTGCCCTATTTTCATGAACTTCAAAACCTAATTAGCTCACTTTTATCAGTTTAATTTTCATATTCACACAGGTTTTTCTCCTCTCTGTGATTCCTGAGAAACTGAGCTGAAAACCAGCCACTTAGTTCCAGCATGGCTGTATCTACATTAATATGCCTCGATTCCAGAGGCTAAGCCCTGTAATCGAGCTCCAGAAATACATGTCCAGATTTTACAGCTTACATCGCAGCTAGCCTGTCTAACCAGTAAGTGGGATTTCTAACACCAACAATTTCCCTTGACACTCACTCTAAATGTTAAATTATTGATGAGTCTCAATGACCTTTTTCTTCTCCCTTTGACTCCATATAATTTTTTTTTTTTTTTTTTTTTTTTTGTGGGGAGTTTGCAGGTAGTTTTTGTTGCTTCCTGCTTGAATTTCGATGACCATAAAAAGTGGTGGTGGAGACAGAAGGGTATCTCATGAGGCTTTTGAAGATGCTCTCTAAATCCTGCAATGTTTCTTTTCCTTAGTCCACTGCTTTTTTAAAGAAACTGGTTTTTTAAAAGGAACTCTGCCACTGGAAATATTCTCAATTCAATGAGTAAATAAATCAACTGTAAAACCATTTCTTAAATATGAGTCATTATACACAGGCAGCTGTCAGTGTGAGTTTGTTGTCGTCAATTAGGATGCAGAGACTGCACCTCACCATCTGAATACATGAAACTCGCAAACTCAACGGGAGCCAGCTTCTATTAAATATTTTACAACTTTTACAATTGTAACATTTGGGTTAAACAACTGTTCAGTTAGCCAGCTTTTATGGAATTCACCTTGCAGTACTTATGAATGCCTGTATCAAAGACCGACTTCCAACATTGTTGTAAAGCAATTTTTTTCATTAAATTTGGGTAACTGAACAGTTTTAGAAGCTGTTTCTGAATGCACTGCTGCACTTCTTTTCCTGTCTCAACACCGTGATAGCGAGATGCTGCTCCATTGCCAGTTAGAGACACTACCAGTCCCGAGCACGTGCGAAAGGTTATGCAAAACTTCTTAAAGCAAGAAGTTCGCTAGGAAGGTGGTGATTACCCACATCCCTCATGTCCTCCAAATCAAAATGAACGTGCAAGACTGAAGACTCTTCTTCTTCATTAATATTCCTGTTTTGATTTGCACAGCAACTACTGGAGAACAACTCCATGTGCCACATGAACATTCCTTTTATTTGTTTTTAAAGTCCTGCCCGATATTGCTCCTCTGTGGTGAGAAAGTCAGAGTAATCTCCACTGTTTATGATTATATGGATCTCTTATTTTCCACCCTGCTGTCTCTTTTCCCAGATGGAAATCCTGGTCTCAAGTCTGGGATTTCTGCTACTCTTCTCTATACCTTCTGTTGCTCTGCCTTTGGTGGACCAACTAGGCAGCCGAACGGTGCCCAAGGTACAAGCAGATCTGCAGTCTGCAGAACAGCAAAATAATGGTTTCTGTCTTGCTCGCAGTTCCTTTCCCAGTAATTGCTAACTTTCCATTTGCCTTCTGAGTACTCGGCTATTGAAAGATGCGAACTAGTCACTGTAATCATCTTTCACATGAAGTCACTTGCCCAAAGGTTGCAGCACCTTCACATTGAAGAACAGACTGTCAAGTTGCCAGAAAACAGAGAAATTCAGAGTACATAGGCCTAGTGAATTGGAACTGAGCAGAGCAGAGCAATCCTGTAAGTCTTTAAACAAGGGACATGTGGATCTACAATACCTACTGAAAAAAGTTAACTCAAAGTTTATAGTGCCACTATCCATTTTAGGTCAAATTAACCTCCTTGGACATGAAGGTTTGCATACTGGGGTGACCAGAGATCTACTAGGAAAAGAGTTGAGCGTGATCTCCTCCCAAGTAGGTGCGATTTGGCAAATCCTGGAGATCTGGCATCTACTGCACTGGGGGCAAATGGTTGGTGGACTAAGGCCATTTCTGTCCCAGTGTCGTAAAGAACCCTTCATTGCTGATAAGCTAGAGGATATGCTTAATGAAGTAGAGGCCACAAGCTGACAGGATGGTTGGAAACGGGTGGAGAGGAATCGGCGGATCGCAGGTGGAGTTGGCAGGCGAGGCGGCTGGCCATTAGCCGGGGGGAAATAGAGTGGAGCTGAGCGTTGGCTGTGGCCAGCTGGTGAGAAGAGAAAGGGAGCACAAGGAAGTAGTAAAATCACAAGCTCAGGCAAGACAGAGTTTGTTGTAGAAACGTAAGTTACTCTTGAAACAATAAAGCTTAAAAAAAAAAAATAACCAACCCTGTCAGTGCTGTACATTATGGTAAGATGGTGAGACAGAAACACCCTTGGCCTCCTAGTGCTGTAAGCAAGCGCAGAGAAGTGAAAGCTTCTCCAGGAACAAAGGCCAGACATGAAACAGAAGAGAAAAAAACAAAATGCTTTTACAGAAGGCCTCTGGGCCTGAATTTTCCCTGTTTTGCATTTTACCATCAGTCACGAAAAGTGAATTTCAAGTTCTGCTGAACAAATAGCAATGCATGTCGGCATAAACAGCCATGCATTTAAGAAACAATTGCATTTTTCTTTTCAATGCAAAGTTCTGGTCCCTCCCTCCAACATGTTTTTTTCTCAGTAGCCTGCTACCCAAATCACTAAAAATGACATAATTAAAAACTTCAGTTTTTCCAATATTTTTGCACAATATGTGAGGCTCTGCTGAAGCTGGCAGAAGCCCCGCCTGGCTAAGGATGAGGATACTTCAGATCCGTGAATTCTTCTGAGGTTTTGGAAGAGAAAACTAGTTCTTCTTTGGCAATGATATTTTCTTGGCTTGTTTTATTTAACTTTATAAAAACATGCCTCTTGTTGATTCCTGTTATTTGACTAAAGGAATCCGCATGCTCTAATCTTGCTTTTTTTATGAATTTGAAGAGATGGGGTGGCGGGGGTGTGTGTGTGTGTGAGCGTGTGTGTGTGTGTGTATGCATGAAACAAAATGGATTATGAATTTGAAAATTGCCAATTATGTTGCATCACACAGCTCAGAGCACTGGCACAATGATGAACCACAATCCAGATTTTTCAGCTTAAATGGCTTTACATTCAAGCAAGCAAATTAACCATAAAATAAAGGGGGGGGTTTACAAAATATCCCAAGAAAGAATAAACTGCAGATAATAAGCACCAATCTGGTGTTGAATGCAGCCCAAGATACCAATTGTTTTAAGTCACGACAAAGACAGCTGAATGCTCATCTTGTGGATATAGAGCATGGATGATTGCTTGCCATGAGTATCTTCTCTCACAAATAACAGTTTTTTCGCTCTTAATTTTCTGCTAAATTGGAAGCTAACTGCTTCCCACATTGTCGTCAGAGCACCTGCAGCTGTGCTGGATTTCTGCGCACCATTTCTTTTAGGTAAAACAGCACTCCACTTCCTTGAGCTCATCATTATGTTTATGTCTTCCTTTCATTGCATTGCCGCACTAATGATTCAGGCAGGCTGGTCAGTCATTAAGTGACAAGCAAATGATACCATATGCAACGTGTGACTAATCGGTCTGAACAAATGAAATCACAGACTTGCTTTTCCCATCATTCATTTCACAAACAGTAGCAATGTGGGGCACAGCAGGTAGTTCAGTTAAAACCAGCCTTGTAAAACAAATTTCCTGCAGCCGTTTAAGTGCGCTGTGACGGTTTCGATGCTTTAGCTAGTAGAAGATGCCCAAGGGAACTAAGGACGGTTTGGGCGAGGGGAAGTAGGGAGGAGGAGAAATGCTCAGCACATACATTACTGTAATTAAAGGTTTAGTTACCTTATTGGTTTGGGTATTTTGTTTGTATGGATCACAGAAACGACTACTGGATTACCAAGCCCAAAACATACATAACATACACAATGCTTATCAAGACAGAATACACAGCTCTTTAACTGAAGTTCCCCAGAGATGCATATTTTGTGCAGATCTAAGCAAAATTATTTCTAATAGTTGTAGTGGGAAGACATATATATGCAAAAGTAGAACTTTAATCTTTCTTTTCTCTGTGCCTAAAATGTTTTTCACCGGCTTTAATGAGATATTTTTCTCAGCAATACCAACATTAAAATATTTATATTTAAAATATTGACTTGCATTAAAATATAGTGTAAATATTAGCTGTTTATGTCCAGTAAAGATAAAGGTACAAATACAATTTCATCTGCTATCATTAAAATTTTGCTAATATTAAATAAACGTCCTGAGTAACTAAAGCCATCTCCTGACTGGCTAGTCAAACTGTTTTACTTTTGTTGTGGTTACATGCTACCTCAGAGTTACACGCTGTTGGTATGTCATCGACAAGGTAACAAAAAGGACCTCTTCATCTGATTGTATTAACTTCTTCAGCATGGACATGAAGGGCCCTCGATCCTAAAAGAAGACATTCTTTCAGTCCTTTACTCAAAACTATTTTTTGAGCTGAAAAAAACTCACAGGGGAAAAAAAAAATCTTAAACCAGTCTAATTTTTTTTCAGGTAAGTGAAGAAAATCCGAAAGTATGGTAAAAAGCAAAACGTAGATGCAGTCACTTAGCCCAAATCGAGATTTTGAGAAGTTACAATCATTGTTAATGAGGAGACACAAGAAGAATTTCTTCAGTGGCTCATGTACCAATGGTAGGAGCCTACATAAGAAAGAACTGGACTCATTCATCTCCCAGCATAAATGTCACCCAATAGGTATTTCTCTAACCTCATGGAAATATTTGCATAATTAGAAGGTGAAAAACAATTCTTAATGAGGACCAAACAGTCAAAGGGGACCCTCTTTTGACCTTTTAGGTCAAAGTAGCTTCACAGGTTTCTGAGCTATTGACAATTCAGAGGTGGAGGATCATGAATACTTAAGGATCAATCATCTAACAGATCAAACACAAAGTGGGAGCAGGTGGCACTTTTTGCATATCATAGTGGATGACCACCTTCTGTCACAAAGAGTACAACTGTGCTCATGGAGGCAGAGCAGTTCGAGTGGTTTGTGAAACAGGCGCAAGCAAGCAGTGTGCTTTTTTGTTCAAGAAAGTATATTTATAAATCTGGAATCAAAATATGCAGCATGTCTTTACTGAATGGAGATCTGCTCCTAACTTCAGATAACACTAACTTAGGATAAAAGCTTGAAGTCCTGGTGGACAGTGAAAATGTACGTGTCTTCTCAGCATACTTCCATTGGCAAAAGGCCTTTGTATATACCAAGAAAGGGCTGTCACATAGCTGTAGAGAAGTTATATTCTGTTTTTCTTACTTAAACGCTACCTACAGTTCTGCTTTCCACAATTCAAGACCCGCACTGATGCATTCATAATGGTCAAAGAAGTGCCCTGCAGTCAAATGTCTGCCAGAGAGCACTGTCCAAATACTCAAAGAGCAAATCAGATAAAAAACTAACGTGTTATTTAACAAAACTTTTAAATACCTGTAGGAGAACTACAGGAACAGCCAGCATGGACCAAAACGCACATCAGTTCAGCTCAGCATCATCTCTCCAACAGCACCAGACGTGGATGCCTCAGAAAAAGGGACAGAGCACATTTATTATACTTCTCTCTAAATTCTCCTACCCCAAAACCATTTTTAGTTCAGGGACTTTTTTTGGGCTTCATGTTGTTTCTGTGCATTTGCCCATGGATTTCTGTTTCATGAACATGTCTAATGCCCTGCAGAACAGTGGTAATAAACTAGCAATCAAAGACAATAATAAGATCTAAAAGCAAGTGGAAGCTCAATACATTTAGAGTACAAATTTTTGTAGTTGGGATAGCTAACAATTGGAATGATGCAACAAGGATTGTGGATCACTAACAAATCTCATATCGATTTGACTGATTAATTTCTGCAGAAATTCATTCTAGTTCAAAGGGCTGTTTAGGCAACTGATACGCCAGGTACTGTTCCAGACATCAGATAAAACCAACACAAAATCCAGCCTTTTAATCCATTAATTTTACAGTTGTGAGATGCTTTGCTACTATTCTTCTACAGAAATTTGAAACACTATGCCTTCAGTGGCCCACATTATTGCATGCCTAAGAGTAGGAAAGGACTTCTTTGTTTATATCATATTGTGGCTCACTGCATTATTATAACCCGAGTGAGCTAAAGACAGACTGATTTGGTCCTGTTTATTAATGTCACTCCGGCACTAGGTAGTACTTTCTCACCAATGTCCAAGGCTACAGTTTGCAAAGATGCCTTTCAGGAGTCAAACACTTCAGCAACAGAGTTTTTTTTCCCCAGGGTTGCAGTTCATCGTTTAAGTCATTACAACAGGGAGGAAAAAATATATTGCCTGTTTCTACTGTGTGTTTTCCTTATCATGCCATAACCCAGAAGCCTCTTCCACAGGATGTCTCACTCACATCCTTTTTCTTCAAAGAAAATAAAGGTGTAAATATCCTAATTGCAACAAATATGGGATTTCATAGGGGGCTACATGTTATTCAATATAATTTAGTGCTTGTCTGAGTAAATGCTTATCCAGGCATTTATTGATACCTAGTACAGATTTACAGAGCATGCGAGGACACGTTAATGATCTAGCTCTTCCATATTTTGCAGCTATGAAGAATTTTTTAAATGTTTTATAGAGTAGAACTAATGAAAAGAGAATGGTAAAATGGGACAACACAAGGTAAAAAAAAACCCCAAAACTAAAAACTGAAACAAAACAAAAACCCCACCAATGTTTCTAGCTATTGCAAACTAAAAATCAATGCTCAGATATTTCCTAGTGACTTTTGTTTCTTTCCCTCTTTTCTTTTAAATACTGCCATTAAAAAAAGAATTACAAAGGAAGATGCCCCCCATGGCTTTCTGTCAGATACTATCTTATTTGTATATACTTTTTGTGGTTTAATTACTCCCTTTGTTGTTTTTTTCCCCTTGGTTAAAGAACAAGTCTCCAGATTGTTCTGTGATCTTTGTATCTATGCAGATTAGATTTGGAAATTAAGGAAACTTGCATCAGCTACATAATTAAGTGCATAAAGAGGTCTGCTACACTTTCTTGGGTTTTTATTACTAACAAACACATATAATGTGAAACATTTGGGGCTTTTAGGGTTTAAAGAAATATTTTCTGGGGAAAACCCTACCAACATCAAGTTGTGCAAGTAATAAATTGCAGGTTTAGTAGAAAAGCTTTCAACCTTTCCAGCCTCGCCACTCCTGTCCATTTGGCATTATGCCTTCAGCCCCTCCACCTACATTAATGGAATATATAACTATATTTACTTATGACTGGTTTTGTACGAGCATCCCTGGAGCGTGCTGTACAGAACTGAGCTTATAAACAAGAAGGTTGAGAAAATGAACAAATTAGACTGTATACCTGAGACTGGGAATGCCATGTCATTTGTTCATAACTGTCATGAAGCCTTTCAGTCCCCACAGAGGTTTTTAGGAGGATTTGCATGCAAAGCTGCTATGTTGCAGTTTGTCATAGACGTGCTAATGCACTAATCCTGCAAACAGCTAAGAGGGGAAGTCACAGGTTGTTTGATTCGCCTCTCTTAATGTGTGCTGTCTATCTGCACAAGGAGGTTCAAGGGTGAAAGTTAGCCCAGCCAACGCAGAAATCCTCCTCTTACAGTGAGTTCAGCAGGAAATTTGGCATGTGCCCCCTCCAGCCAGCCAGAACAGTGCTTGGATCAAATGGCGTCTTGCCCCAAGTCATTATAAACAGGACTTGTTAGCAATTCTAGGAAGGATTTTACAAAACATGTCCCCAGATTCTCAGTGGAAAATTGAGACGAAAACCTCAGTTATTCCCAGCCCATTGTGCGCTTTGATCATGGGCTGTGTAGGACACAACCTGGGTCGCTACAAAGGAAACGGGTTTCGAGGCCAGTGGCATCTGAATGTCAGTCTGCAACTGTCCAACACAGCCCAACTTCGCTTACCTTTCCCACCATGGAAGCACCATGCATTCTGCTCTGCTCACACTCTAATTTGGGGCTATTTCACCAAACAGATACTGAAAAGCTCCTTTTTATATATTAGAGCTCAGAAGAGCCAGTTGTTTGTGTGAATACAGCTCAGGCAGCCGTCACAGCCCAAAGTCCCACCCAAGGAGCCCCCTGAGCCCAGGTACCTCACAGGGGAGGCAACAGAAAGGAAAAGCAGAAATGTTTTAGCACAGACTGAAATCCCAAGAAGACCCTGTCACTGTCCGATGTACAGCTCGCATTTCTTCCGCTGCCTCACCATGCCAGATGTCTCACTGTCATATTTCTAAACCACTAATAAAAAGCTCAGTGCCAAGTGCTATACCCAAGAGATATACTTTGACCAGAGCTGCCATTTGAGGAGAAAAAAAGAATGGCTCCACAAATGCACTTCCATGAGGGCGATGTGGAGATTTATCATTTCACAATTTCCTTGTGAAGCACTACATGAATTTTGAAAGGCTCAAAACATGCTTTTAGAAATTAATAAAAATGAATTTTTAAGTACATTTGTATTTATTTTCCCTGCTAGAAACTGCCTCCTGGCTTTGACTTCTATTGGGAAAGCACTGAGACTTAAAGTGCATGTGTGGTTGTTTCAGTCTTAAAGAAAACTTCAAATACATCTATAAAAAACATAAGCTTCCTGCCAGCTGTACGGAGGAAGATCGAGTTCCTCTTCCATCCCTTATGCCGTTACTTTTCACTCTCTACAGGCTTTTTTTAGGACTCCTATTTCCCTTAAACTTTTCTTACATTACCAATATCTCACACTGTCAACCTCCCAATTCACTCGTCTATTTTCTTCGGTCAGTCTGCCACCAGCAGTTCTCCAAATGCTCTTCACACGCTCCTGTATCCTCAGGGCTTGGGCTTCCCAAGCCATTTTAGCCTGTTTTTCTAAAGAAAGGAGACAGATGCCCCCTCCCTGGAAGAGTTCAAGGCCAGGTTGGATGAGGCTTTGGGCAACCTGGTCTAGCGGAGGGTGTCCCTGCCCATGGCAGGGGGCTGGAACTAGATGATCTTTGAGGTCCTTTCCAATCCAGACCATTCTATGATTCTGTGCAATTTTATCATTCATTTACTGCTCAGTTGCCCAATTTTAACTCATGAATTCTTCAGCCGTCTGCAATTGAACTTGATATATAAATTTATCATGCATTTTCAGAAAAGTTGCAGCTGGAGGGAAGGGAGAGACCCAAGTTAACATCTTCCTTCTCTTCCTGAAAAACAGACAAGTGATCTCCACCCCATTGTCCATCAGGTTTGTCCTAACCAGAATCCAGCCTGGCAGATGGGCCAGCACATACCCACCTAGGGATAAGTCACGATAGACATAGCCTGATGGCCATCGGCAAAGAGCTGAGGGTGCTGAGCCCTGGGGGAGGCTGGCAGGGGGAGAACTGGGGTCAAGGACAGAGGGGAGAGAGGTTGAGAATAAAATGGGACACGAGGGGAGAAGAAGCAGGCTTTATTGTAGTGGATGTGAAGGGACTGAAAGTATAGAAATTAACATAAAAATTGCCCATTTAATTAACTGAAAAGCAGGTTTCATTAATTTCACTGTTCACAGAACAATGTGTTTAACAAAGAAATTAGTATTCAGCATCTCAGTGGTTTTATAAAGGTGGGTTGAGAGGAAACAGAAGGAAGTGAATTTTAGAAAAAAGAAAAAAATTATTTTGCTAATGCAAATCTGATTTTAGCCCTGTTGGCAGCACTGAAATTCGCAGCCACATTTACTAAGGAAACTCCGTCCTCATAGAGAAACTGCAAGTAAAAGGGAGCACTGCCGCCTAGCTTTAACCCAAATAGTCAGTACTGTAGGTATTTTGTTAAAATGAAACTCTTGGAAGCAGGAACAAGAAAAAAATCTGAAAAAGTTTTGAAAAAAACTGCAGAACTGGTTGTGATCCTGATGCACTCCCAGAGAACACCTTGAAATCTCTTTGTGAAAACCTGCTGTTTGAGGGAGGCATGAGAGGCACCACCACACAGATGGGGAAGGAAAAGAAAAACCAGTAAGAGGAAAACAAGCAACTCTTCCCCTGTTGCCCTCCTTCCCCAAAGGCAGGGGAAGGGCATCCTTTACAGCAGGGGCAGATAGGATGTACACAGCCCCACTGAGCGATTTGGTGCAGGGAGCACTCGCATTTGTTACTGCTCAAAGGGGTAGTTAATCCCAGGAATTTTGAGTTTCTGGTTTAACTAGTAGATTATCTAACTTGTAGAACGGATACTGTTCTTCAGCAAACTTGTGCTGTGTAACAAACTGGTTCCTGGCACTTTAGATAAAGCAACCGCTTGTTTAATTTGATTTGTTTTCCCTTGAAGATGTATACATGTGTATATATTGCACATACATACGTGCATATATATGAAATCCAGGGTTTTTTTTATCGTAGCATCTAATTAACAAAAATCAACCATCTTTACTGAAAACAGCCATAATTTTACCTAAATACTGCTGCATCTTCCTACTGGCAGTGTGTGACACTTGTAGAGAGGAGCATGTCAGATCTGAAAGCACGTAACAACGTTTGTGCTGCATTATGTGTGGAAAATAAACTGGAAAAAGCAGCTCGATTTTTAGTGTTGTCTGCAAATATTGCCTTGCCAAATTGCATGGAAATGGGCAGAAGGTTTGACATACAATTTTAAAAGGAAAATTCCCTCCAAAAATTAGAGATGGCAGAAAGATATCTTTTTATTTCCTCCTCCTTTAAAAAAAAAAAAAAAGTATTCTCCTTACTTCCCCCTTCCCCTTAAAAAATATTCTCTTTTTTTTTTTCCCCCTCTCCTGACACCCTTTAATTAATGCTCTTTTTTTGGTGACACTACATACTATAGGTTGTGTGGCTGAGTGGATGCCTACCCTGCGGAGCGATGAGGCACCCCACGGAGCACCAGCAAAAAGCCCCAGCGTCTGACCTGGCTGGGCTCCTATGAATAGCTCACCCTTTCTTTATTGAGAAAAGAGATGTGTGAGCGTCTGTGTGTGCCAGATTAAGAGAGGGAGGAGATAAACAGCTAGGCATAAATACAGCATGTCTCAAGGAAATTTCAGAATGTGATAGACATTGCTTCACCCCAAACAGGATTTTATTCTTGTCTGCAAAGCGGCGTGCAATGCCACCAATATCTCTCAACGATGGGCCACCACCACCCCAAAAAAAACCGAATAGAAGGTGCTGGAAAAGCCTTCAGGCTGCTACCTGAGGCCAAGGAGGTGTCGGACCTGCTGCCCAGGACCTTGCCTGCCCTCAGGGCTGGCCTGGCATCCCCCGCCGACCGACCGTGGGAAACCAGGAACCTGGGAGGCAATGGGCTGGGGTGTGGGCTGCGTAGCCAAGGGGTAGGAAGAGACTGAGTTTCAAAAACTAAATTTCTGCTGTGAAAGAGTAAAATCCATAAAGCACTGAAATACAAATGTGTCACTGATGTCAACAGGGACTTGGCCAGCAACTTAACTCACCTACACAAATTTATATGGATTCGTACTTAAAGTTAACGCCGTATTAAGTTTCGGATAACAGCCGCTGCAGTAACTTTCTCCTGACATTGCATCTGATATGTCAAACATGACATACTGTTCAAATAATGCTTTCTTTTTGGTTTTCTTTCAGCTTAATCCTCATCATACCTGGTACACTCAAGGGAGAGCAGGTCAGAGAGATGGAGGTAAAATCGAAGTAATGCCATCTGATGTGTGAAATGACACTCATTTACCCAGGGCATGACAGAGCAGTCTAAGAATTCTAGTACATATGAATAAAATCATTAAATTATCTACACTTTAATTGTGCAAGCCTGTCAGTTGCAGGAGGATTATCTGGAAAGTAAACAGAAAAAAGAAATCTGAACTAGCACTGTTGTAGTCAGTCAAGTTACACTGAAAAAAATCCTCAGAATATATGATGCGGAGCAAAGTTTCAGTTCTTAGTTTCGCTCTTTTAAAAATAAGAGAGCACTGGCTGCCTTGCAAGTTTTAGAGACTGTGGTCTAAACCTTCTGACAGGTCCCAGATGGAAGAAGTGGTGTTAACAGAGCAGAGCTGCCCCTGCCGCTCTGATGCCTACCCAGCCCGTGTGGTGGGAGAGCCGCGTGATAAAGGTTGTGTACACAGAACTGTACACCCTGTGTTCCCACTGTACAACCACCCCGTATTGTACCCTGGGATGTATTCATCCGCCCTGTAACATCCTGTAGATAGCTGTTAAAGTATTAAAACCCTGATTTAACCTCATGATATCTGATAACTATGGCACCAAATGTGAAGGAATCTGGTTGATTTTCCACTCTTAAACAGCACCCTTCCTGCTCTTTTCAGTAACCCAGTGAAGTGGCTAAGTGGCAGATAAGGACTTTCCTGATGCCTTTCCAGAAAGCAGAGGCTGCAGAGGATTATTTCAGGATGCAGCACTGCAGCCAAAGGGCTGACCTATGGTAAAGGCCCTGGTCTGAGGCTCAGGGTGCAGAAGTTCAACTTCCAACTCTGTCATACCCCACAAGAGTGATTTGAGGCACATCAGCTAAAGCTAGTGCCAGTAAAAATCCCAGATGCTTAAAATTAAGGCTTGCCTCCCAGGTCAGCTCTGGCTGTCACACTGGCCAGGCAGGGTGACGGGAGCTCCAGGCACTGGGAAGGGCAGCTCCAGAGCAATGTGGATGCTGACCACACGCAGACCAGAAAGGGGAGGGCTCAGACACGAGCCTCCTGTGCCCGCACACCAGCAGCTCTCAGGCACCCTGCTAAAGAGCAAGCACCGCTGCCACCCCAAATCCCCCACAGCACCTATACTCCTTCCTTCAAATCAATAAACCTGATCCAGAAGTGCCAGCACTCTCCATCTTGCATCTGTACCGTGAGAATATCGTGGCCGGACAAAAAGGGAGATATGGGTTGTGTTTCCTCCTCAGTGGGAAGGACATCAAAGCCATACCTGCCACCTCCTTGCAGCTTGCCTGGTCCAGGTGGGACACTCCTCTGCCACTTCCCTTGATGTCAGAGGGAAAGACACAAGACTTGACTTTGAGGTCCAAGTCTCTGGGCACCACCCCAGGCTGGGGAGCCCTGGAGGCTTGACCTTGTGTCCACAGGACATTGTGCACCTCAGGCTGGAGTCAGTGAAGAAATATGGAAGGAGCTCAGAGCACAGGGATCAAACCCCAGGCTCCCCTTGCTCCCTCCCAACACACAGCCAAGAGCCTTACCAGGATGCAGAGTCTGGCTCCCTCTTGTGCTCTCTCCTTTTAACAAATTTAGGAAATATGATGCAGTGGAATATGTTTAACAGGTGGTCTAAAAGCACCCCTGATGTATGGCTGGGGCCCTCACAAACACTGCTGTGAACTTGAAGGCGTTCAGGTAAGGAACTCAGCTTCCCACTCATTTGGGCAAGCACGCTTTTGGACAGAAAAAAAAAAAAAAGTGGAATAGAATAGCCAAAAGAGTTTTCACATTTCTAATCTTTTTTTGCAGAAGACTTCCCGTTGCTGCCAAGCTGTAGCTTGTGACCTGTCAGCCTGGGATGCATTTGCACAGCCGGGTAGGGAAGCCACTTCTCTGCAGAGAAGCCTGCTACAGAAGGTGCACAAGCAGCTCTCTGCCAGCATTGAGGTTAGAAATTTCCAAGGGCAGAAACTGAAACGATAAGACATGACATTTCTAGTGTTTTACAGAAGGTGTCATTGTTGCGCTGTTCTGTTCGACGAATTCCCCACCAGTGTTCAGCACCCTGTGAGTCACTTCAGAAAATGAATCTTTTTTCTTTCTCATTCAGCTACAGCCTACCCCGTACTAAGATCAAGATTAAATATTTTCTCTCACAGAATGCAACTATACATATAGACAAATATCACAGGCTACCTCTCCATTTCCTTGTAAAGAAGATTAATCAAATGTGTGTAATCTCACAGAATCTAACCTTAAATTTCTGGTAATAAAAGAAAATCTCTGCTTTAACCAGGTGCCAATAAAAACCACCTGGGAAGAGTGTGACCCTCGTTATAGCATGTTATCCGCACTCTTTTGCCATGTCCAGCACGCCTGTGCTCGGGAGTGCTTTGATCACGACACGGGCGCTGGGAGTACAGAGGCTCCCAGGAATACGTCTAGCAGCCATCAGGAACCTGCTGGCTGACTCTATTCAGAAACATCACCCTGGTTATCACAAATACTCCAAATATCATGCCTCTCTGAAGAATGCCCTAATTCTTCCTTACAGAATTAGAGCAAGGAAAATGTTAACATATAAAAATAATGAGCACCTAAAATAGCTTCAGCTGCGGTTGCTGAGGAATGGCCCAGGATGCCAAATGCCCGTGTCTTACTGCGATGTTACACACTTCTAGTTTAATCATCACAACCTAGAGTCATCGCTGCCACTGGCGATGTGATACCTTTGTTCCAGTGCTTTTGCTGCAAATGAACTAAGGTTCTGATGATGCCACTTCCCCAAATCAAATTCTGCCATAGACACTCACCTCACTCACAAATGATTTTTGATCCTCCACATGCTTTCAGCAAAGCAAATGTGAAGCCAGGCCATAGAAACAAGAGCAGAACGAGGTGAGGACCACCTTTCCTGGAGAGAAATGGGCTGTTCAATACCAAGACCCTGCTGCCGAGTGGAGAAAAAGTCTGATCCAGTTCCCTGCCAGAACTAAGATTACTCTTTCCTTGTTTGCAGCCAGATTAAAGAAATGGTAAATACCAATCCACATGCTTCTCAGATGTGGAACTCAACTGAGATCTCCCAGGGATCGGACATATTTGCCTATACCTTTTGACAGCGTGTCTCTATAATATTGTATGGCCCTCTCCCATATGATAGGGGGCTGAGTAATGAACAGGTATCATCTATTTTTGGGATCGCTCTTGGCAAGGTGAGAGCAGCTAAAACGCGTTGCCAGCTGCTGGCTAGTGGGAACTTCATGGCATGCAGTCCTCTCTCAAGCAGGGGAGCCCCTAGATAGCACTGCGAGACTCCTCCGCCACTCGCCGACACAGAACTAGCTCAGATGGGATTTTTCTTTCTGCCTTTCTGCTCCCTTTTTGTACAAAAAAACCAAAACGCGACCCAAACGTCAGTTCACGTTACTTGAGCTCACTTCCACGTAATGTATTTGAAATCAGGACAGGAAACATAATCTGATTCCTTCTCAACCTGCTTCAGCTAGAAACCTCTCTTTATCAAGTAAAAGCCAATATGTGTTTGTCATAAAGTACATTTGTATATTACCTGCAGTTCTACTACTATTACAGCAGTTCTGCCTCAGATCGGTGCCATCCTGATATACTCAAGTTGGCCAAACAAGTTACAACCTCTGTGGCTCCTTGCTTTTGGGAGTCCTAAAACACTTTGCTTACACTCCTTAAGTGAGCTTCAGAAAAGATGCTGTAAGACCAAAGCATTGGTCTTCTCATTGTAAAATATCTGGGATAGAAATAGGACTGATGTTCAACTTCTGTTTCCCTGAGGTCCTCTCTTCTCCATACTAGAGCTGAAGATCTGAAAAGCAAGGAAGCAAACAAAAATTACACCGCCACCCCCTAGTGAAATATCTAAAATGACACTGCTGTTTTACTGGCAATAATCGGTTGGGAATGGGGCAACAGTCACATTAGGATATCAGAGTCCTGTACAGAGTCCACAAGTGGTCAGGATCTCCTGCCTGAGACACTAATAGACAATTTACCCTCTCTGCAGGGTATACAAAAAGGCAGGACTGGAAAAAGGCAGGAGGAAAGGACTATGATGTGGAACAAAGGAACTTCAGCAGAAATTACTTGCCTAGGGTGGTAAAAGCAGGAACTAGATTATGATCTTGGATCAATGTCTTGCTAACACCACCAGACATTAAACCTCCGGGATGAAAAGCAAGGTATACCAATGGTTATCTTGCTCAAACGTGCCCACATGCTGATTGCTATGACCTGCAAAATTTTCACTGGGCAAGAGCTAACACGTATCAGGCAAGAGTTGGATTCCTGCTGGCCGCAGAGCGCCACAGGGCTCAGGAGCGGTGCTGCACCCTCCTGTTCGACTCCCCTTCTCCTCTCCCAGCTGCCCTCCGAGTTCCCTCATGGGCATATAATTGTTTCTGAGCCTTTCATTACTCTTCCAGATTTGGTCAATAGTGTCTCAAGTACCTAGAAAGGTAACAAGGGAAAAGACAGGACAAGCAAGCAAGACATTTTTCTTTAGAAACTGGGTTTAAAATGCTTCTTCTATCCCCTCAATTGTACCAGCAGCAAAGTCTTGCTCCCACAAGTACTGCCTGTTACTCCAGAAGTGACTGCTGGCACAAAGGAGAACAAAGCTCAAAAGCAGGCTTATCGTTCCCTGATCTGTCAATCAACTGATGGTGCAATCCCATGCACAAGACAGGACATAATTTCCTAGGTCAAGCGATCTGGTTTTGGGTCACAGTATGCTCTTGCTGGCATTCAGCCTGAGATACTGCAAGCTAGGAATACAAAAGTAAACCCCCTTCTTTCAATGGAGGGATTAAAAGAAAAAAAATAAAACCAATAAATTAAATACTGATAAAGCCCAAACCATTAAGAGCTGGTTGCTATTTTGGCAGAGTAAGAGACCCAGGGGATAAACCACTGCTGACAACAGGTCATTGAGAAAGATGTCAGGAGCCAGACTGGAGACGTGTCTGCCTGCAGCGAGCGAGGAGGTTCCCGCAGCAGAAACAGCCCCCAGAAAGAGGGAGCTCCCTGTCTGCCAAAGCAGGTTGCTCCAAGGAGCCCAAGAAAGGTACCACACCTTTTGCCCTCTTGCAAAACACCCCCTTCACACCTGTGGATGTGGGCTGTGTCATCTATCTCCGTGAAAGTCACCTTCCCTACTCAAAAAACAGCTTTAGTTTCCCAGAGTACACTTCTCAAGCAGCCATCAGCCAGCCACAGGGAGCGGAAGGGGCTGCAGAGGAAGAGAAGCGGTGGAAAGTTCACCAGCTGGGATGGACACCCTGCTTGAAAAGGGGGTCTCTAATCCAGAGGGGAAGATTTTCCAAGTCACCCCGGTTTCCTCAAAAGAAAGTATGAAAAGCCTCACAGCGCATGGAGTAAACAGCCCATGCAAGCAACACCATGGCTGCCATGCCAAGCAGAAAATTGGGTGATTGTCTGGAGACAGGGAGACCACGTGCGCCGGCCAGGGGGGAGTGGTGACGAGTGCGCTGTGCCCTGCCGTGCTCTGGCTCCCGGTTGTGTCTGCTGGACTCTCGCTTCTTTCACGTTCGTTGACTTTTGTTCGGTGTGTAATTGGTTTAGTAAGAGAGCGCAGGAGAAGTGCCAATGGTCTGGAAGCGCTCAAGGATGGGTGAAAAGCAATCTGGGAGGTGTCCTAGTGCCACGTGAACTTGGCGAAGCCTCTCTGCCTCTCTCTTTCTGAAGTTTCTGTGAAACTGGGACAGCAACTCCTCTCTGCCTCCTGGTGCCTTTAGCTGCTTAGCATTTTCTATGTGCCTTCAGCTCCCTCTGAGTAGCACTAAATGAACAAGTTTTATTGACATTTCTTTTAGCTGCTGTTCATAAGCATTCTCCCTCCCGAGCCAAGGGAAGAGCAAGTTTTAACAGTCCCTGTTATCACCCCAGGCTGGTCAGTGACTATCACTGTGACCATCGTCACAACTTCACAACGACTAGTCTCTAGGGAGACCCGTAATGAACTGTATGCGTTAGGCCCAGTAGTGGGATAAAGTATAACTAGCAAATTGTGTGTGCATCTCAAATATGAGGTTTATTACATAGAGGAGGTTTGCCTTGGATGTGAACATTTCCCAGGTTCATGATCTGGCTTAGCATGCAGGCTCAGGAGCAGCTGCATCAGCACAGTGGTGGGAATGACTGATCGGGGCTCTTCCTAGTCCCAACTCACAGCTGAAGTCAGCTCATGATGAAGGTTATTTCCTAAAGTACTTCTCTATTAGTTGTTTGAAGCCTTTTGCTGATTGTGCACAGTTTATCAAACAGCTACAGTTTAAACTCTTTTGGATGCTTCTTCACAACTATGTAAGCATGTGACAAATTTGCTGTCCTCCTACTTGCCAAGTTACACCGAAATCTGATTAGTTTTGACTTTGGTCCTCAGAGTCCCTACAGCCTGCAGCTGCCCCTGGCCAACAGCAGACATGTTCAGCCTTTCTGAATTTTGCTCCTTTTAGCTGTCACCGGCTTATCAAGCAGCAGCTTGTAACACAACCGACTCCCAAATGCTCCTGTCTTATCTACTTGCAGCTCCCCTGTGACACCATGTGGCAGCTCCAGCTGGCTGGCCCCAGCTGTGCTCATGGGGGTATCTGCAGGTATGGGGAATTAGGGGTGGTTTGCCTGGGGAACGTGACCCATGATGTCACAGGGAGAGCAGATTGGCCCCAAAACACCTTCCCCAGGTACAGCACAGCACCCTGCACCTGCTCCAGGGTACACAAGCCAGCACATGAGCACAACCTTGCCTCGTGCCCTGGAGACAGCAGCATTTAAGAGCTCTAAACTCAGGAGCAAGCTGTTTTCTTTTCGTAGTGCAATTCATTTGCAGCACATGGTATTTGGGATCAAAGCCCAGCACTGCTACACAAAGCAGTTTAAGTTGCTCAGCTCTCTTCCTTATCAAAGGTTGGCTGAACATAGCTGCAAACCATCACCAAGACTGCCAGGAGCACACGTACAACAGCACCTTCCAGAGAAACAAAACTGCTCCTTTGATTAAACAGTGAATTCAGCCTCACGCCATTAACTCAGTAGGCAGGGGATTTGGTTGCTTTTGTCAAATGCACCCAGACAACTCTGCGGTGTGTTTGGAGAAGCTGCCCCGCACCAAATGCTCACGCTGCAGCCAACAGCTTTGGATGAGACGCTGACTCCGGGGGCTACTGACAGATGAGAAGGCAGCAGTCTTTATTCCCATCAGCATCTGTCCTAAGTGAATGTGCATTCTCATCATAAAGCCCAAAGACTAAATCCATGGGGAAACGTGCACAAAAAAGCTGAACAGATAATCCCATCAGTCCACTTAAATGGGAATCTGAGTCAACAAATCTAATAAACTGGGGTCAGTGGACCACGCAGATGACAGAGAAGCCTCTCGCTGCTCCATTATGCCCTGCAGTCCCTTGAGGTCACACAGGCAGTTTTGATGCAATAAAGTGGCTCTCCAGCCACAGGATTTCACCACTAGATGTCAATGGTATCTGAGCTTTTGGAAGGGAAGATATTACTAAGAGCACATTAGCTGCTGGAGAAGTTTGTTCTGGCTAGCAGCAGCTTTTGCTGCAACCAACCGTAGCCAGGCAAGCCCTTTGCTCGGTCAAAATGATGATGTGCTCCTTGCAGAGATGCTCCCCATAAGAACCTGCCTGTCTTTTAGTAACACACGGCTCCAGCAATTTCTTGTCTACTTATTTCTGAAAAATGATACCTACCTTTGCCGTGTTACTATCTCTCAATGTCCTCCAAAACCTTAGCATTTAGCCTAAGTCTCTCCTCATTTGCACTTGTACAAAGCCAGACCAAGTTCCCTGGAGTCACTCAAATTGCTCTGAGGCTTAATTCAGATTAGAAGAAAGCAGGAAATTAAATTTAATTGGCTAAACTACATTATACTCTTCAGCAGAAACTCTTTATTTAAAAGTGAATTACTTCTCTTAAAATTAAGTAAACCTCATCAAATAAACACTAAACAAGTGTCTGCTTGCTCCTACCATCACATCATCATCTACCCAGACCTACAAAGTGGTCTTGAACCAACAACGTGCCCTGAAGCTGGAGCACGTAGCTGTAGCCTCAGGCCAAGCTGTAGCCTTGAGCCAAGGTCAATGCTGGCAGCTGGCATCAGCCAGTTCATCCCTGTGACTGTGACAGGGCACCCAACACCCAGCAGCCCTGCCTGGTCCTCTTCTGGTGCTGCACCATGGCCAGAGGTGCTGGCCTCACATGAAGCCCAGCATCAGTAGCAAATAAAGCAGTTTGCAGTTATTTGCTGCTTTACAGTCTTTCAAATCGGATTCAGCGAGTACATTCAGTTTTGTAGCGTAGCCAGGGACTCAGCCTGATAGGAGAGGTTTGAGCATCCAGAGTTTTTAAAAACAAAATCAATAGAAAGTCAGCTTGACTGCACACAGTCTTTCTGAATGACAGCAGCTGGCCTTGCCTAGATGGAAGATTTTCCAAGCTGCTTGATATAACTTGAAGACTTCAAACTGTTGAGGGATTTGCAGCTGAAGGACTGTCACCGTGAGCTGCTAAGCCGAATTCCTCAGCAGACGCTTGTCTGTGCCACAGTCACCCCCACCGACAGGCACACTTGGCTGGGGGCAAGCCCACACAGGAATTAGGCCCACGTGGCCTCAATAACAGCTTAGTTGCTTATGAAGCAACACAAACCTTCATCTAGCGTTACAGAGAGCTCTCACGAGCATTTGTCAAAAGCCCGTATAACTTACCAGGGAGGCACTTGATCTGGGGTTTGATCCTCACCATCCTTTGTCATTTCTAGGTCTGAATCATCCCTGTTTACATTTGCTGGCAAATTCCCCTCCAGCAGAGCACAGCTCTGCGCTTTCAAGCCATCTGTCACAGCTGGCGGTGCCTCTCTCAAGGGGCACTTCACCACTTGGGTTAAAGGGGCAAGTTCTGCCAGTGCCACTTCTCCCTGGTAAGTAATGCTCCTGCCTAACCCATTTCCCTGCGGAGGCAGCTCTGCACTCAGCAGGGTCAACGGCAGGACTTTTCCTTTCCTTTTTTTTTTTGGTTGCTTTTTCATTTGTTTTTTCATTGTTGTTGTTGTTGCAGTGCCATTTATCTCATGCTTTATTAAGAGGCTGTCACCACTAACTGTTTCTTCTTTATAACCTTACCTGGAGCCCTAGCCGTCGCTCTGAACCAGCTCTTCCTGCCGCTGTTGACAGGAAAGGACTTGCACTGGTGACAGCTACAGCAGGAACCAAGACAAAACCTCAAGCTGTTCCAGTTTCAGAAGCCCTGACAATGTTCTGCAAGAAAACCTGTTCCAAAGACCACACAATCTATAACCCATCTCCTTGCACAAACCATCATTTAAGAACCATCTGTTCAAGGCAGCCTACCCCAGTGACTGTCCTTCAGTGTGATTTAGCTCATCTGGTTCTGCTTAAAAACATCTTCATATCTTGGTCATATCCCTCTCTAAACTTACACCATTGAATCTACATTTTCATGCTAAAAAGTGTAAAGTAAGTTTGCTTTTCCAATCAAATTTCATTCTAAACTATGCTGATTCACTATTTCCTAGCACCACCAGGACTGCTCCGACTCCTTACTACAGAGATGAGAGCTGAAACCTTGCAGAGAGGAACTAATGGCACCAAGACCATACAGAGCACTGAAGCCAGCCCGCACAGTCCTTCTTACACACAAACCCAGCACTATCCACCTCTCCTGGAAAAGTAACAAACTTAAACAGGCAAATATCCAGGTGCACTGAATGAGACCCATGCAGAGAACACAAAGAAAGAGCTTGCCTCTCACCTACTGAGTTTATGTGACCTCCTGAACAGCTCTTCTCTCTCCTGACCCCAAAATGAGATTCTTCCTGAGTTTTAACTGCATGGTTTCTCTAGGATCATTGTGTTTTTCTCAATGGGGAGATAAGGACCAGAATTGCCTCTATCCTGAGGAAGTGGGACCTGGAAAGGGTCAGCAGCACGCTTCAGAGCAAAGGAAGCTTTCCAAGGCTTTCAAGATGATGCCCCTTTCCCTCCTTGCATAGTCTGCCTGGGACAGGAGAGGGATGGGAAAAACATGCTGAGTCCCAGCCAGTTCCCAAAATGCGTAGATTTGCAGAGTATGAGATGATCTGTACAAAGATCCTGGTGTCTTTACAAATAAGTGCCAGTACAGACCTCTTGGGGGGACAAACAGCTGCAACTGCTTACCAGAAACACTCTTGAATGGTGTTCATTGCAATGGGCAATGAAAATTAAAAGAAAGTGTGCAGACTGTATCATTGCCGTTCCTTGACTTCTGAAAGGCTCTGAGGCTCAAGCTACTTTTGCTAGGCTTTCTGGACCTTTACAAGGGTCTTATGAAATCCACTGACCTTCTTTCAGAGAAGAGGAAATGCAGAGAGCACTTTTCTCCCCGCTTCAAAAATTGTTCATTTGGCTCACCTTTGCAGGACTCCTCAGTTCTCCAGATTTCATAATAGCTGCACTGCACAATTCTTCTAACTCTGATACAACTACAGGTATTTCACAGTGTAATTGTAGCCACACATGTAGGGTGCTGTCACACAACTCTCCAGTGTGATGTGGTGGTCACTGGAGGTAGCACTTGGAGCCAGAGAAGGACTTACCTTCTTTGGGTTTTGCTGTGTAACTCGGCTGCCACCCCCACCACAGAAGACAGCAGGACTCCAGGGCAGATGCTCTGTGTGGCAAGAAAGCCCACTGAGATGTGAAACACAACAAATATTCAGGAAGTTTAGTATTTCAGGCTGAGTGGGTTTTTTCCCACCAAGAAGAGGGAATCACCTCTACATAGGGTAGAGCAGTTGGCCCCACGCAGGTCAGTCCCACTCTGGGCTGAGGGCTGTGCTGGCCCTGGAGCAAACTGCCCCCACCTCCTGCCTCTGGCCTTCACACAGCTCCCGCAGGAATGGCTCATCACAGGCCTCTCCAGTCAGTCCCTTCAGTTAAAATTCACAGAGCCCAGTGAGCAGCTTAAATTGCAGGTCTTTGCCAATAAAGCTCCTTTTGGAGCCATTGTCTAAACAGTTCAGAAAGATGGTCTGAAGGGACAACATGTGGAGGGCAGCAGCCTCTTCTTGTAGCTCTTCTAGCACAGCTGGAGCTGTGAGGCAGCTGTCCTCAGCTCTACACCTTCCCATCTGCAAATCATCTTAAATATATCACCACTCTTAACTTCTTGTGACAACCTCCCAGCAAGGCTGATGGATAGAAGGAGAGCCCTTCGGTGCAGTTAGCTGCCTGCGTGCAGCCACTGGCGGCTTGAAGTAATTCAGCTGACTGACTGCAACAGGTTAGGAGATGCCCCCAGGTCTCCTTCTGGGCTACACTGTGGGGAGCAATGACCTCCAATGAAAGGAGAGTGATGAACAGCTGGGAACATAAATTCTTCAGCTTGCACAGCTGGATCTGCAAGAGGATGCCTGGCTGTAAAGTATCTTTAAACATCATTATAGAACTGTGTCAACAACTTGGGCTTGTACTGGTTTAATTATTAGTTAAAATTCACCCCACCTGTATATTAACACTAGCACAAACCCTTTGTAGGTCAGGCTTAAGACTACTTAAGGTGCAGACACTTAGAGGATTAAGAACTGCCTATTTGTAAAGCACTTTGACCAGACATCACACTGTTAAGTACCAAGTGTTATTTCTGTGTGAAATAAGCAGGTTTGGCTTACTGGTTCCCAGGGTCTGCAAGTGGAAAGGGTGGAGGGACAGGACAAGCCTCAGCCACACTACAGCACACTCGCAGCCCACCACGGGCTCTGCCTTCCCCACCGCAGAGCAGTTGACAGAAGGGAGAAGAAACCATGCTGGCAGGGATGCCTGATGAAAGGGGAAAGCATTTGCTGTCCTCAATGAGAGGATCAAGTGCCGCTAAGCAGACTCCAGAGGATATGAAGATAGATTTACTCCTCCCCTCTCCCACAGGGACTTCTCATGGTGGCTCCAGGCCCCTCTTAGACCGTGCCGTGATGATAAGGCACAGCTGAGACCCCATTAACATCATCTCTGCTTCTGAAACTGCCTGGAATATAGCGGTACCAGCAAGTCCCACTGACCGGAGATTAACGAGCAGCTCTGAACAGATGAGGTCAGGTTCCCGAACCTCTAACCAGGCGCACGCTGGTCTGCATCCACCTTGCAAATACAGCGAATGACTGGAAGTATGGGTGTAAAATATTCCAGTTAGGAATGATAAGTGCATGTGATAGGCATGAAGGCACGGAGCCCAGACTTCATTAAGGTAGTTTTTATATTTTGAAAAGCAATATTAAAAAACACTGGAAAATGCAAGATAAATGTAACAGTTGCTTCTACAAGTTTTAACCTTGTATTGCTTGGCCATTTTGACATATAAATTATTGCTTACTATCTCTCATAAATACACGACACAATAATATGTACAGAGGCAGACAAGCATGGAATATGAAAAGAAAAACATTAGCAACATTGATTCTGGTAAATCAGATTATTTCATACATACCAGGTCTCATAATGGTGGATAACTACTAGCTGTAGTCCCTGAGAAGTTAGGTAAATACCTTGATTTGGGCTTTTCAATTTTATTACTTTTAATGCAAGCTGACAGCATTATGCCACTCAGAGAGAATGAACAGGCAGGTGTTCTCACCTCAGCTCATTGACTTCATCCCAGTATTTCTTAACAGTGTAATAAGATGACAATAAATAGGCTATGCAAATAAATATTACTCTGCTAAAATGTTTAGTATTTACATCTTTCTTTGTAATTTTACAGCAGCATGTATCTTATTATTTCTCATAACACTTTTTTTTTTTGCCACTGTCATGCAACTGCGATTTATTTCTGAGACGGGGCTGGAATCAAAAAGATATGTCATAGAAGCATTGAAATTTGGTGCAGCAAAATCCCACATCAAAGAGATACAGTGACCCAGCTTTTTCCTTTGTTTTGCCTAATTACTCCACCTAGCTACTAAAGAAAATATGCAGAGTATTTAACCCCAGGTGTGATTGTGAAAAACTGAACTTAAAGATTCATGGATTTTATCCTATGTAACATAATTGCGCTATTGAAGGATCTAAAAATAACACAGTATCACCAGTGCTGGACCCCATCAGAGGTTGTCTAGTGTCCCCCCTCCCTTTCGCAGGGTTTATTGCTAGTTCTCCTCCCAACCACCACACCTTCAAACTGCTTGCCAGTCTGCAGCCCAGCTCTGCGATGCTTCAGCTGTTGAACAAAGACTCTGAAGGGCCTTTTTTTATTAGACAGATTAACTACAGATTTGGACTGTTTGCCTTTCCTTTATGCTAAGTAATAATATTTGCATTTTCAATGTGAAATTGATGCATCCAGGCTGGCCTCTCAGACCTAATTATCCTCAGATCCTAATAATACAGGCCACCATGAAAACTAGTTTGCAAAGTTTGAAACAGTAGTCTAATTAGCCACAACACAGGTAATGAGGTTAATGGTGGCTATACACCTTCAAACTGAGTTTATGCTAGCTGCAAGGGGTACACAACACCTGATTTAGTATGAAGTTACAGTGGTGCAGATAGCCAATACCTCAGCTGGCTCAAACACACAAAATTAACCCATCAATTTACTTCAACCAGTCTGAATTGGCAGAGTGAGGAGCCTTCAAGGTGGCTTTGGCACCCTTTCAAATCAAAGCCTGAGCATAGAGTCATCTTTCTACTTCTTTTTTTTTTTTTCTTCCCTTTTTACATTTCCTTGTCTTTTATTCTTCTCCGGCGCTGCTGCTGCTTCATCAGCAGTAAGTACCAAAACTATCACAGAGCCAAATGCAGTGAACTGAGAAACAGGCCCGCTTTCTCACCTTCTCATGCTCCCTCTCCCACAGATCTCAAGAGGACAACTTGTGGAGTAGAGCATTGCACCACATGAGCTAAAGCAGGCAGGCTGGTCTACACACAGGCTCCTAAAAATAATGCCACAGGAAAAAAGATTTCACAAGGGGGAGCTCAAAAACCAGCAAAGCACCCAGGTAATGTGTCTAGGGTGGGGATTCGGGGAGTGCTGCAACCAGAGGAAGAACTGCAGTAACACAAGCAGCAAATTGTGTCTGGTTTGTGTCCTTACACTGCATGAAGGAGTCCACCGCAGGTAGTAGCCTCATCTGAACAGTTTTGGTCTGTTTGCACAAAAGAGTTATTTACAATATGTGCAGTCACATCTACAGAAGAACATAGGAAATTTTTACTCCATGGCCAGCAAGAGTTTATTTTTTTTTTCTTTTTACTGGGTAAAAAGAAGATATTTTTTTCTAAAAAAAAAAAAAATCATATAGTATTTGATAATAACAAAGTACAAGCAAATACATTTCTGAAACATCTGTTTCCTTTACAATAGATCTATACAATATTTCACAGATGGGAAAACCGAATGCATTCTACAGATTCTCCCACAGACTACTTGTTAAAGCTGTTTTTTTTTTTAAATCCCTTTAAACCAGAGATAACACAATGATGAAAAGCATGCTACTTCAGTATTCCCATATTTCAGTAAAGGAGCATTTTCTTGGAAGTCTTCCTCACGTGGAAAACATACAATAGAGATGGGCAAGCAATGCAATGTATCCTCCCTGCTCTGCAAAGGGACTGGAACTGTGAGTCAGTGTACAAACACGTGCCAGACTGCATGGCACGCTGCACATTGCCTGTGGCATTCACTAGATTATTTCAGGGCAACTTCTTAGCACTGAAAAACAGAGCTACGGTGAGGATGGTGCTTAGATGTAGGTCAACTGTAGACAAGACTTTAGAAATGCTGCCTCAGTACATGCCCAGAAGTAGTACTTTTAGCTACATGAAAATTGGCTAGGGGAGGGGTGTGAGAGGAACAGAAGCAGTAAAGGGACCCTGATGCTGAGAGCCCGGTGTGTATGCAGGTAATTACACTGGTACCCTGTAAGGTGTACCCTTTTGTTCTTTAAAAACTGGGAGCGTGTGCAAGTTAGGTGAAATTTTACCTGCTGAAAGAGTATTTCCAGGAGGTGAGTCAGGAATGTAGGTGTATCTAGGCATTGCCTCTGAATAGACACCAAGGAGGCTGTAATCCAAGCAGAAAACAAAGCTCCTGCTATAATTATTTATAACACGTTAACTGCAGGAGCTGGTACTGTATCTGAGATAACTGAAAAGGAAGAAAATAACACATTTTCAGTGTACAAACAGTTGTGTCCATAAACTGCAACCAAAGTGGATTGGCTCTTACAGTGTGTTTTAGAAAGCAGATTTAGGGGCCATAACAGTGTGAACTGTTTACTGCTGACCTCCACATCACGACGCACTCTCGAGTTTCATCTGGTGCGCTTTTTATATTCCCATTCTCGGTTGTCCGCACTTATCTCAAATAAGATGCTCCAGTGGACTCAGGGGAGCTGCAGGGATTACACACTATTTTTGGCAACAATACTTTGGCAGCCTTGAATTAGTGTGGTACATACTGTGGCAAACTGAGAATCAATCCCCTTGCGGCATGTCGCTTGCTGAAATGTTTTGCTGCTGTGACACGATATTTCCTTTCATTCTAATACTGGCAGAATCTGCATTGAAAGCTACACTGGACCAAACAATACTTTCACAGAAACCAAGCTCCTGAGCTCAAAGGATGCTGCTGCTCCACTCCCTCCCGTCCCGGTGACCAGCGGGGATGGCACCAAGCTTGCCCTGCGACTCTGTGAGCAGCTCCTTTGCTGGCCCTTGCCTGATTTTCCTGCGCATGTTGTGTGAGCTACTGATAAAACTCAGTAAACTGTTCTTATACAGGGAAGCAACATGCTTGGCATAAACATTCACTTAATTCAAAGTGCTGCAGTTACAAGCTTATATGAAGCTGTGTATGCTCACACTCGCGGCTCTATCCTGTGAGAAAGCTCAAACAGAGCTTGCTGGTTGTCAATGACGTGCAGGTGATGGACATATGGCTTCAGCTCATGATGCTCTTTCGAAGGAACTTCATTGCCTGCAAGACAGGAGAAAGGGAGTGGATCAGAAAG
Source organism: Balearica regulorum gibbericeps (assembly GCF_011004875.1). Classification (NCBI taxonomy): domain Eukaryota; kingdom Metazoa; phylum Chordata; class Aves; order Gruiformes; family Gruidae; genus Balearica; species Balearica regulorum. Next base: position 133,448,558 of record NC_046185.1, on the reverse strand, counting down.
CCGTGCCTTGCCTGCTTCTCTGTCCTGTGTGTTACAAAGTCCCTGGTGTGCCAACCTGTCGGGTGCTAGACAGTCACAAAAAAGACAGCCAGTGATACAAAGGACTTGCTGTTTAAGTGCAATGCATGAGGTAACAGCTAGATACAGAAAAGAAAGAAAGAAGCAGGCGATGCTGGGCAGCCAGCATGCACAAAGGAGGGACAAGTGGACGGCAAGAAGCTGACTCCTCCCAAGCAGATTTACTCCTGCTGGCACTCCAGGCAGTCCGTCCCCTGTGAGGGTGGTTCAAGGTTTCCTTTGCGCAGCTCTGGCAGCACAACGGGACCTTGCGCAGGGGTGGGCGACCCAGCCTGTAACTTTTAAACAACCTTAAGACAAGTACACAAGACAGCAGGCCCTAGATAATTTCCTTTGGAGCAGGTGAAAGGTGACAGTGCAGCAGACAGACACGAAAGCTCTTCAAAGCTGCTCTGACAGGCCCCCACGTTTTGATCCATTATGCTTTTGATTTCTGATCTAGTAACAGAGCCGAGAGTCATGCTGTCATTTCATGGGAGTTTACATGGCAAGAGGAATTAGCTGCGTAACAGACAAATTGAAGGGTGGCTTGAATAGCAGATGTTTTCTGTTACAAGCTTTATGCCCGACCTTGGTGTGTGGGAACTCGCCGCCTGTGAAACCAGACAGAAGTGGAAAAGGCAAAGCTAAGCCCATGGCCACGAGCCCCATCAAGACAGGCAGAGAAAGCCACGAGATATGTTTCCCACATGTTGCTGACTGCTGACAAATGAGCGAAGGTTGGAGAGCTCCATTCTAGTCCATGTCCTTAAGGAATTTTTAATGACATTACCATAAATTAAAAAAGAAAAACCCCTCAAAATTCCCCGAACCAATCAGCTTAACTCGCACGCTCCCTCCCTCTCCTTTGTTTCATCATCATCCTTTTCTCCACGCTCCCCAGCTACACGAGCAGCTCTCCAGGAACCGACCATCCCACTCGTTTCTAAAGGGCGCCGTACGACGTCAGTAATGTGGGAGGTCGATGCAGCCAGTTCTGCGTGCGGCTGCTCACGGGGCTCCCGGGCAGCTATTTTTAGGAGCTATTTCTGAGCAGCTATCTAACTTGAGAAATGTGGGAGAGAACAGGACAACGTGATAAATTTGTGTCTGGATACAGAGATGACCTTTTTGTTCTGAGGGAACAGAATCCCAGCAGCTGTGCTGAACGTACTGAAAAACATTTGTATTTCTCATTAACACCTGAAATGACAAAAGCTTGTTATTTTCTCAGGCTGCTTTTCCTGGGTTTGGAAATGCTATTATTTGTTTTCAGGACTTAGGATATAAAAGTATTATTACCATTAAAAAGGCACTTCAGTCTTCCTTGGAACCTGACCAGTTTCTAATCCAGAAAGACTTTGGCCTGCAAGCTTAATACACGATACAGCTCATAAACAAAAATAATATTTCTTGCTTAGTTTTGTTTGAATTCTTTCCTACAGTGAGACGCCTGCTGCTCTCAGGTCAATCTGGGAATTGATGCAGTAGAGAGATTCACATTCCTGAGAGCAAAATAAGCCCACTAGAAAAGGAAACTGTCCATAAAGTCTCAATAAATATTCAGTGAATTCATTTCATGCCTAAACGAATTTAAGAAAAAAAAGAAGTGCCTACAGGGATGTCTGTATAAGCTGCTTTTTAAATGCCAGCTTCACAATAAATCAAGTCTGTGGTAAAATAAAATAACAATCACGTACTTCAAACTACCAGATTATATGATAAATCTCAGGTATTAACCTTGGATTTATGTTGCAACACTTACAAAACCACTTGGAAAAAAAAAAGGCAAAAACAAGATGAAAGATTTGCAGAGAAGCTGCAAAAAAAATTCACATCGTTAAAAGGATCCAATGCTACATTTTATAATGCCAAATAAGAGACATTCTAACGTATAGAGGCATGGTTTGGATTAATCAATATTTCCTTTAGTATCTAGTTTAACAGAATAAAAACAAAAGGCACATCCCTCCCTCTCCCTCTGTCATACATATACAAATCTATATATCTCAAAATGACACAAGAACCATAATACTGAGCAGCCTTTGTTTTAAAAAAAAGATTGTACATACATATGGTAATTCTACAGAACAAATCTTCAGCAAAGATCTTAACAGTACCTATCATTCTACAAGGTACATGTATTTATACACAAAATAATAATAATAATTACAATTATTATTCTTTTCGTCAGAGTCCATGCTGACAGCTGCTGAAAATTCAGCTGGAAAAAAGAAATGATTCAAACTTCTTTTCCCAAGGCTGAAGCAGTTCTGAACATCTCTTTGGAAAAAAGGTTTTAATAGCCTCAATAAATGACATGTTTAGTGGGTTTGGCTTAAAAACTAACCACTTCCTAAAGGAGTGGTGTGTTTTTCCCCTTTCTGTGTTTAACCTCTCTGCAGAGAATGCTGAGAAAGAGAAAAACAAGGTTCCTCCTCTGCAAGCAAAAGAACAAAGCGAGCTGGGGTCTTCTGTCCTTCTTAAGGTTGGATTCTCTGGTGGCTAATAAGGTAGAAACACACATAAAAAAGTCTTTTGTGCAGCTGAGGCACTTGTGACCATTCCCATCAGTGTAGATCCTCCCATGTCTAAAGCAGGCAGAGCTCTATTAGCAGGCTTCCCCTAGCAGAGGTCCTAAGACAAACCCCTCTTTTCTACCTCATCAACTACTTTCCCAAAACCCACAGGATCTTACCATCTTCAAGACTTCTACCATTTTGTGAAATATCCTAAAGAACCCAAACTAAGCAAACAATTGCTCTTGGTGAAAAGCCAAGTGAAAAGCTGTGGTGATGAATACCATATTTTAGCTACTGGAAGCCAAGACAGCTGTGAATCCATTACCAAAACACACAGACTAACGGGAGACCGAGGTAACTCCGTTATAGCTGGGAAAGTGAGAAACAGCAGCGTACATCAGAGGCCTCCATTATTAAGTGCAGCTGGCACAGATCTTACCCAGTATTTCAAAGAGGTGATAATTTGTGTGGGAAAGTGATTTATAAAAAATTTGGAAGCTGTTCCTACAAATATTTTGTAAAGTAAAACTTCATCCAACTGTGGTTTCTGCTATGTTGACTTTCCAACAATGGTGCCCCCCTTTTGCCAACTGGTTAAATAACTATCGATCCCATTTTGGTGCTGTAGTAAACCTGAGCAAGCGGAAAGAAAGCAGAAAAAAAAAATCTCAAGGCTGTACAAAGGCAAAGTAGCAGATTTTGTATACTCACCAAACTGGTTATTTCTGCAATGTCTTAACGACCGAACAGTATCTGCAATCATGTGCTGCAAAGATAAGATATAAAAGATCAGTGCAAAAATCTGAGATGGATTCTGTCATTAGAAAAGCCAGAAGAATCTACTTGCCCTACATTGTACAGCAAAAAGCAACTGCAGTAAGGTAGAAAATAAAGCAAGAGAGACTTCGTTCCTTGTCTTAGTGATAATATATGATAAAACAGGGTTAGCCTAGAAGGTCCTTATTGATATCATACAGATTAAATGAGAACAACTCCATAAGAGCCCACAGAAAGTGGTAATGAAAAATAGCCAAACAATTGCTTATTTTTGTTCCTCTGACTTTTATTAAACTGAAAGCCTACAGCAGGAAGTCCTGTGGCCTGGGTGGGTGCTTCTGGGTTCAACCCCCACCTTTAGTGCATTATTCAGGGGATTCGGTAGTCTACAACCTCTCCTTCTGTTACCATGTGTTGTCTAATTAGACTATAAGCCCCTTTGTGGCACAGACTATACCGTAACATATACTTGTACAATGCCTAGCACAATCAGGCACTGGTACCAGCTAGGCAGGTTTCTGCAATATAATAACCAACACAGAAAAAATAGCCCATAGCCTAAATGCTGCAGAGCAAGCACCCTCACATCTCCGCAGACACGTACTAAATAAGACTATACTGTAGGTATACTATTTTTAAAAAAAGTTGGTGCTAACAGGAGTATTGGATGTTCACTTACATTAAGCAGAGGAAATAAAAGGTTTAAGTTTGGTTTCTCATTCAGGCTCAGGTCTTCAACTTATGAAAACTGGAATTGCTCACTATAAATCAGTGGAGTGTGTTCATTTTCACTAGATATTGCCCATAAAGTTCTTGAGGCATTATGGTTTTTTTTCTTTATTTGACTGCTTCTGTGGCAACCCTTCACCAAATCTAGTAACTAATTTAAACAAATTGCAGTTAGCAGGAATGATATAATAGATCATGCAAACAGCTGCTCTTCTCACATCTCCCTCAAAAATAATTAGAGGAAGACAGGATTAACTGTCTTGAGCAGAGTATGTTTAAGATCAAAATGATGCACAACAGCTCATCTCTCGACACCCTGGGAGTGGCTTACAAGGCTCCTCTACAGAAAAGCTTATCACAAGAGCACATTTAACGGAAACGTCATATTCCCTTCATCAGTGAATCAAAATCATTTCTCTTGTTACCCGCTGTGCTTCATTTGCCATGAAATCATGCAATCTCTTGTGCTGATGTCCTTGCACTGATTATAATGAAGTTCTAATGAGATGATCTGGATTTCATGATTGGGAGAGCTACAACTTCCACCAGTGCTGCTGCTGATACTATTTGCGTTTGGCTTTTAGAAGTAAGAGAGACCCCACTATCACACACGCTGTCATTCTTTGCTGTTTCTCCCTTGAATCAGTGAGTGTGAGGGTCCATCCCAAGACCGGCTTCTGAAGGTGATGCTCTGGTAATGGAAGAACCTCTTTGGTGTAACACTCTCTTAAAGCAGAATCTCAAATCTCCTGGCTTTAGTAGCCTAATTAGGCATTTCTCTCCGTCCATTTTCAGCTCTCTGGGATCCAATTGTAATACAAAAAATCAGCCAATTCATCTGCAAAGCAAATGCTATTTCCTGACTGTTTAAACAGGTATGCTTGCATACTGTTAGTGTGATGAGTAACTCACATTTCTTGTGGCCTTTCAGCCTACCAGCTACCTTGGATCATTAGCACTCCTTTAACTGATGACAGCAAAAACTCAGGTTTGAGAGTTGCATGGCTATTTGGGGGGCGGGAGCTAAGAATCTTCAGCTGCACGTACACAGTCCTTACAGCTGAAGGCACTAGGTAAGAAGGTATTATCTAAAATGGTAATGGCCATTGACCTGTATTAGAGTTTGCTGGAGTGTGGCTAAGACATGTCATTGCTAAGATATGGGTGATGGCTGACTGGAGAAAAAAACCTGAAGCACCCACATTTCAGTAAAGCAGCTCAGTAAATACCATGGAAATACCTTGAGATGCAACAGTATAAGACCGTATTTTCATTTATTGCTTCAGATTTAGTTGAGGCAGTGGGCACGGTACTAAGTATCGATGTAACACTATTCTACACTAGAATTTAGCCAACATGGAGTTAAACAAACCACTGCAATCCCTTCAACTTTTGCTAAAACTAGGTAACATTCCTAAGACAAAAGATTGTTTCATTTTCTTCTGTTTGCAAATTCCCTTCTTTATATTTTGAATTAACTTTGTCTTTGCTGCAATCACGTCATGTCAAATCAAGTTCAGTCACGGTAGGATTCTTGAGGCCACGATGGTCTAAGAATGTAAAAGAAGCAGGGATTGTAGGGAGAGAGAATATATCTTATTAAACCAACTGACATAGTTGGAAAAAACAATGGTTCAGACTGACAAGTCCTTCTTCAGGTGAGATGTTTAATGCAGAAATTAAATGGAGATTCAAGGAACCATCTTTGCTTTGAAATTCATAAGTAGAAATTCTACGCATTTATGACAGTAAGTTCCTTCCCCAAAGCATTCCCCCCTGCTATGGTAGAGTACTCCTTTTCTTCTTTTTCCGCAACAGCAAATTTTCAGGTGAGATTCAGTGGCTTGAACCAAACCAAGCAGGAGTCAATGTCAATCCTAATTTCTCTCAGCGGAGGCCAGGAAGTGCTCAGCACAGTATAGAACACCAAGGAAGACATTCTTCCTTGGGACAAAGCCCTTATAATTAGAAAAGAAATGTGAACTGATGTATACCAGATCACCTGTGATGCATCTTGTTAGTAAGCTCATGCCCATTGACTAAATACCTCAGCATGCAAATGAACCAGTGTAACACGTGTACTGCCTGAGCTTCCATACACTCGTATTTAAATCTCCCCTAAGCCCTCACTTCCTAAGCTTGCACTATTGCCTGCATTCATATGTACACAGAGCTCTGTGAGACAGCAGGTTCCTGAGGGCGTGATCTGACTAATAATTTGGAGGAGGTGTCAGTTTGAACAACCCTCACCCCACCACCATCACCTCAGATTGTCCCCCTCTGCCATTTAAAAATGCCCATTATCCATTTGCATGGAAAAGGTGAAATCCTGGCTTGCTGAAGTCAATTAGCAAAGCTCCCACAGCCTCTGGAGACACAACGGTGACAGAAAGAAGAGGGAATCTTACCCAGCAAGCCCAGCATACATTAAACATATACATGATTAAACAACAAACAAACTAACAAGGTCTGGCTAAGACTGGAACAAGAATCAGAACCTACATGTTCACTAAATAAATATATGGGCCAGTGGGGGGATTTTAGTAACAATTATTGTGCATCGAAGGCTAGTTTAATTTACATGTTAATTGGATGTACTTCCAAGAGGCAATGAAGAAGAACATGCTAATGAGTTTTATGCAAACACCTAAAGGTCAAACAGTTAATGGACCTGGGACAAGAAGACCTTTCATTAAATGCAAATCAGTGTTCTTGTAAACTCTGCAACAAGAAAAGGTACAGAAATCAAATAGAAAACACAAAAAAAAAGGAGCTCAGGTTCAAAAGTCAAAATCTACATCTGCTTGCAAGTTGAAAGACAACGTACATTATGATAGGATGTGAAAATAAGTTCAACATCTGGTTCATGAATAACTCTATGGTTGCATGCTCATTCTCAAACAAGTGTAAACACATGGAGAAAATAGTTGGGAACAATTCACCAGGCACCATCTGGACTACCAATCCCGTGGCACATCTAGAGCCATTGGCAAGAACATTTTGGTTTCTTGATCAAATGCTCTGGACCAACAACAACAACAACAAATAATAATCAAAGTCTCTCCACTCCACCACTGTTCAGATATATAAACTGTGGCTTTCAGTACTACCAAAATGTTATCAACAAAGAAATGAAATATGCAAATTGGAGAAATCTAATGAGTAATATCATGCCAGAGTAGATGTCACATGATGTCTAGAGTAATGTGGCCAAAGAGACAATGTCAGTTAGTGCCCCTCTATGTAAAAGTTAGTATAGTGGTATTTACCGTCAGTTTAATTCATATTTCAGGCATTATTTTCTTCATCACCTAACCTAGATCAAAAATTTTACTTTCATTTAAGATGTCTGGAATTAGCATACCAGTGGCAAGTGATAAACTAGAGAAACCTTTTCCTTAGTGCCTTGATAAAAAAAAAAAGGAAACGTAATTCAGAGAAAACTGAAGCAAGAGAAATTAACTGAAGAGAAATAGTCCACGAGGCAGTGCAAAGGAGAGAAAACTGAGTGGCCTGTGTGGCACTGATGCTGGCCATCACTGGCTTAGCCATTTTACACAGAATTGGGGGAGAAAGGAGTGAGAAGAGAGAGGGGCAGAGGAAAGGGGAAGGGGAGATAAACTGTTGGCTGTTTTATCCTGTTTGCTCTTTTTTACCCCTGTTTAACTTCTTCCCAATTCAGTCAGAAGAAAACCTTTTAGTCTTACAAGATAAGGAGGGGAAAGGGAAGAAGAGAATATGAATCTCTTCGAAAAACAGGAAAGACAAAATTAGCTTACCAGCTTTTCAAAATTAACAAGGTTATCCAGAAAGGTTTTATTTCCTTCGTGGATGAATGTTACATCTGAAAAAAAAAATAAAGGAAAGAGAATTATTTTTCATGGCTCTGTTTATTGTTTAATATAAAGAAGTAAAATGACTAAACAGCAACAAAAAAGAAAAAAAAAAAGAGGAAAACATCCAATTAAGAACTGACACAATACCTTTGGACAAGGGAACAAAAGCCTGGTATAATAACATGCAGAGATTATCAAATAGCAACACAATGTAAACATCGTAGGAGGAGGATTTTCAAGCAGGAGCAGAGATTCCTTTTTAAACCTGGTCTGTGTCACTTCTGGGGTGCATATATATCATACAGAAGATGCCTGGGAGCAGGCAGGGGCATCCAGAGGGATGGCCCTTCATGGCACACCTGCTCTCCCCACCCTGCGGCATCAAACGGGCAACGCTGCCCGTGGCTGTGCCCAGGCTGGGGCTGGCCGGTCCCCGAGCCCAGAGCTCCGTGAGGACAGAGCTACCAGACAACAGACTCGGCTCTGACACCCCTCACCTTGCTCTGTGGGACACAATGATGCTGAAGTCACCCCACGGAGACCGAGGCTACAGCAGAGACCAGCTGGGGAGATTAAACACAAGCCACCAAACTAAAGTTCAAAGCCTTGAAATAAGCATTATGGCTAGGGAAAAAACACTTTTACACAGTGTTGTTGGAGAGAATTTGCAAAGGCACCAAAAAGGTCAGTGAGAGGAAAAGGAAAAGGTCTACATTTGGCTCCAGGAAAGGAACTGAACACAGTGGAATAAACTGGACAGAGGGGAATATCTGGCGAAAAAAATGTTACTAAACTAAGATTACAATTAAAACAGTAACTTGAGGTCATTTTCTCCATTTTTCTAATGCATGTTAGGACACAAAGCAAGACCTATCTTGGACATGAAGTATCAAGGATATGGACAGATTATCTGTGGGGACTGAAGCTCTGCCTCCAATAGTGCATCCTCCAGGTTACTGAAAACACTACCAGGAGCACCCTCACTGCCATGCCCCCTATCAGCTCTCTCCTGGATGTGCGGGTACCCAGGAGCAGCAGGAGGAGATGGCACTATTGTAACGAGACAGCACTCTGATACCATTACCTCTTAAAAGTAACAGCTGTGTCTTCCAGCAGGCGAATGTCACACAGTAAATGGGTAACATCTCCCTCTCAGAAGTGGTGACAACCCCCAACCCACCAGTCTAACTGTGCATCTCAGCATTGCTCCTGTGCTCATCCCCAGGACTCCCTCTGAAGCCAACTTGGTCCCCCCAGTTTCGGGGGATTTTAGGACTGGAAACCTGCAGCTGACACTGGGGGCTGCTTTGTCACATCTTGTACCCCTTCATCCTCCCCCAAAACAGCCCACTTGCTTTATTTCCTTTTGTTTCAAAGACTCGCTCTGTGCCTGAGGGACATTTGAATTGCTTAGAAAGGAAATGTTAATGGCTTCATATGCTGGTGGAAACCCGCGGGCTGGGACTCATTAGGCAGAGCTGTGCATGAGGGGTGATGAAGAGGTCCTGCGCCCCAAGGCAGCTGAGCTGGGGTCTGCCTTGGGCAGGCAGGAGGCCAGCCCAGCCACGCAGGACGCCAGTGGGATGCCAGCCCGGCCACGCAGGACGCCAGCCGGCACTCCTGAGCAAGAGGGGCAAACATGGCACATGCTGAGGATGCCTCCAGCACCTCTCTGCCCCACAGCAGCATCTTAAAAATCAGGGGAAAGGAGGGAGCAGGATCCTCTACACCTCCTCTGCTGGGCTGCCTTGGGGCTCCCAGGGAAAGGGAAAGGACACAGCTTCAGGACATAGGCATTACTTGTCTCTGTATCAATGCAGCTAAAAACCGTCCGTCACTTCTAATGAAGAACTTCTACTGGAAGCAAAAATTTCCACACAGCTTTTTAAGTCAATGACAGCAATGTATATATCTCCGAGGGTGGAAGGAACAGAAATTTGCTTTGCTGCCAGCAACTAAAAGTCTAGATAAATTCAGTGGAGCAGAAAATTGCATCTGAGCTATGTTGTAAGGGTACATCACAGTATTTTATTACGTATTTGAAAAACCTGCCTGATTTTCAAAAGCCATGTCTGTGTGCTGTAAGAGTGCTCTGCATTTAGATTTAATTAACTTTAAAAGGACACTCTAGAATTATTTTTCATCATTAAAGAAAGGTTATTAATAATTTTCAGGTTTTTGTTGAAACTACTTTTGTTCCTCTTGTGTTGAAATACAGTGATTTGTTGAGTTATTAATGATTTCCAGGCTATCAATACTTATTTTACTGGTCTTGGAAATAACATTAATACAAACACGCGTGACATGGAACAAAGTCCTATATACTGTGCAATACTTTGGGAATTACCAGCCCTGGCAATATCTCCTTCTGGACCATTGTATTGAAGAAGATTACTGTATTATTTTGCAAAGCCTCCTTGCTATCTCCAATATGTTTGAGAGACATAAATGCTGCTTACACGCATGTTCTTATACACCATATTGTAGTGCTGTGCAAACATCATTGCTACAGGTTATTTGTTTATGTTTGCCTCCTTTGTTTGCAGACAAGAGATACTTGAGAACACTGAAAAAAATATTGATTTCGAAGCCTTGATAATTGTATCTATCTGAATTAATGCAAATTCCTTTGATGTGTGCGAAGAGGGGAAATGCCTGATGGCTCCTGAACTGTCACCGACAGATCTAGAGAACTGCCTTCAAACATTTTAAACTTGCAGCAGCAGGCTGGAATAAACAGCCTAAAGAGAACACTTTTGAAATACAGTAATAATCAAATGAATTTGCCATGTTCAAAGACAAGACAATTAATAATTAATGACTCTAAGACAACAGAACATTTGAAATACCTGCCACTTAATTAGCTGGCTAGCTCACTGCGTTAAAGCAAGTAGTTTTAATTTATTTTTTAACACAATTTTTAATATTTTTTTTTAATAATAATGTTTTATTTATCTCTTTCAGACCTATAAGAGACTTTACAATCCTCTCTTCTCAGGACAGACAGGGCAGGTTCTGCCTTCAGGGTGACACCAGGTAGTTTTGGCAGGGTGAGCACCTCAGACCAGCAGCGTAGCTGATGCCCCGTTCAGGTGTCTGCAAGGTTTCGCTTCTCCACTGAGGAGGATGCGGCCAAAGCAATGGCACACTGCTCTACCCACACCTGACGGGAAGATACTGAAGTTTGAAAAACCTGTGTGAAAATTGCCATCTTCCCCCTGTCTTAAAAGGCAGCAGTTTAATATCCAGACCAAGTGTTTGCTATCTTGTAGATACCACCACATCTGCCACATATTTATCACAAGGCCACCTAAAGGAAAAAAATCACCTTACACTTACTTCAATTAACCACAAAGAAGAAGAGCCAGCCAAGCTTTAACATTACCTTTCAGAAGTAAGGGCATGAAGGGGATTTTTGGAGATTTCATTTTCTTGAATGCATCTCTGTAAGCTTTGTGATTCAGAGAAGGGTCCTACAAAACCATTTGGGTAATAAAGAGAAAAATCAATAGGCTATAAAAAGAGCAATTCTAAATCCATTACGGGCTTATGATCTGAACATGATTTAGATATAACAGGTTTCTTCAGGAAACGAGGTAGATAAAGGTTTTCTCAGCTAGGTGACTTACTAAACTGAACAAGAAATGTAAACTGTGAAAGAAACAAAAGCAATTACGTTCTTTTAGATGAAGCAGTGCTAAAATGGGAGTAAGCTGCAGAACAGATTCACTGGGACTCCTCTGTCATTTCCCCACAAATTTCTATTAGCAGAATCTCTTGAGCTTACTATCTAGCACAAACTGTATCACAGAATGTATTGCTGATTAATTTCTTTTTAAAAAATAACAAAAAAAATCCCCACCAAACACCAACAAAACAAATTCCAACAAAAAACTGCTCTCAGATCAATGGATCATATTGCAGATTTTCAAAGAAAATGAAAGTATGTTTCAGTGGTGTTGTGTAAGTAATTCAAAAAATCATCACAATTTCCCATATAAATGAACATTTTTGTACACCAGCTCACACATAATCTTGAAAAAACATTCATTTATAAAGGATACTAAGTACAGAAGCATGACAGCCATTAAAGGCTGGATCTCATGTTCCCCATGCCAGGCAGTGATCTCACCACACACCCACTTCCATGACAGCCAGAGGAAACACTTGTTTATTCAGCTTTGATAATGGCGACAAAGACCCTTAGCCTCAGATTTTGATTTTTTTTTTTAATTTATTTAAAAAACCAGCTTCAGCTGTCCTCCCATTCTCCTGATCCACAGCACATTGCTTCAGATAAAGGCTGATTAACCACCATAGCAAAAGAATGGCTTCCAAATTGATGCTGGGGAACCAACACTACATTTGCCTCTCTCTGCCCTTCCTCCAGCTCTTCCTCCAGCTGTCAGGAATACAGCCTTTTCCTTTTCGTGTTTGGAGACCACCTCTGAGCTCTGGCTGGTTGTGTGGCCTTTAGCAAATCACAGATCTGACATAAGTTCCAGCTCCAGACAATGACAGGCAGCCTCCAAATAAATTAGGAAGAAAGAAGGCTGGTAAAGACAAGCAATGCCGTTCTGCTGTCAACACCGTACTTACCGTCAAACTTTCAAGTTCAGTGAAAAGTTTCTTGAACTTCCCAGGAATTTTCTGAAGTGGGGAAAACAGAGGGAAAAAAAAACAAAAAAAGCTGATTTAGGCAGAAAAATGCTGAGGCATTTTCTTCCATGAGATTGTCGTGTGTGAAGTGCCTGCTGTAAGGACCAACAGGCAGTTAACCTCTGCTCCCTAGCTCCAAGAGCCCTAATTACAGACCATGTTCAGTGTGATGCCAGTGAGGCACCAGACCCTGCAGCCTTGCCTCAGGGACCTGCATTCTTCTTTTATGGAAGCTGCTTGTTAGCAGCTGTTTTTATTTTCTTCCCTAGCTTCCATGTCTGCTGCATTTACCTTAGTATCCATATCAAGTTAGGAGCAGTAATACAGGCTAAGAATTCTGATACTGTGATCACATCCAGGTTAAATCATTTGTTGTAATCAATCTTTCCCTAAAACATGAGTTCTAGAAATTAGCAGGTGTAACACTCAGTGGCGTTCGATACATCGCCCCCAGTGCTGACCAGCATTACTACTGGCACATGCTGGTACCAGAGAGAACTTTCCTTAAAAAACAATGACTTAATCTATGGTATTTCACCCTAATCCCACCAAGAGGTATAAAACCATATACCAAGGGAGCCCAAGCACTAACTACCTTCTTGCCCTACATGATAACACCCGCCTTGCTCCACAAGCATCTGCTCCCTTTTATCTCCAAGATGCTTTAATGGATTCACCTCATTATACTCAAAGCAATTGTTCTTCACTTTCAATTTTGCTCCTGGTATTTCAGACTCGAAGAATGGTGTGTGGACCTTAAAGCCTGTCTATTTTTTCCAACCATACTAGTTAGTCTAGTAAAAGATATCCCATCTTAGTATAAATCCTGTCCTGCCTTTGTCCTTAGACCCTGACAGCCACAATGACACTACCAAGAGAAAAGGGATTTAGAACAATTAAGATTAAGTAGATGTGCTGTATGATTAAAATGGTAAAATAACTGAACATGGAATTGCAATTGCAAATTTTTAATATCTTCAATCAGGGAAAGTTAGGCTCATTAAGACACTGCAAGCTGTAGAAAAAAGTAGAAGAATATGCTTGGGAGCATACTACTTATTTAAGAATTCAAGTGCAGAGCCAATATAATTTAGTGTCTAAATGGTTGCTTAAATTTAGGTGGCTTCATTTACATGTGTAAGCAATTATAATTAATTTATAAACATTGCTCTACTTTCTAGAAGTCATATTACTAATGCAAATAACCTTCTGCTTTTGAAATTTCCAGTGCAGTAAAGTTTTACAAATAATAAAAAAAAATGCATGTGACTTCATAAATATTTTACAGACAGAAACGTGACATATTTACAATGATACATAAGCAAATGCACTCCTTGTTCCGACAAGCAATACATTCTGCTCTTCCTGAGAGAAGTCCACTAGCAGCACGTGATCTCCAGAGGTCTCATCACACAACAGAGTTCTGTGTGTTTCTGTGCGGAAGAGATCGACACCATTGCCACCGGGTGGGTGCCTTTGGGACAATACTTAGTCCTTTCCACTCTGCTACCAAAGCCCAGAGAAATGGAAGGAAGGCAACCATAAGAGCAGGCAAGGGCAAATGTTCCCTAATGGCCAAGGCATTTTAAAAGTCAGAGAGACAAAGAGTTTCTGTATTGTAATCCTCAGGTATGTATTTTTCTGTAAAACTTTTGCTTTACCTGTTATTTAAAGATAGCTCCTCCTCGCCTGTCCAAGTCCCTGTGAAATCGTTCCCACAGAAGCAGTCACTGCCCTCGTTTCTCTGTGTGCCAAAGCCGCTGACATAGGCAGTGATGTTTCCATATGCATGATTTCAGCTAAGGGGGAAGATTTGGCTCTGGATGGTGTTAGATAGGGTTGTAAGTCTCTGATGGCCATTTGGTTTCAGCTGTTGGTGCTCAAGAGTACCTCCAAGGCAGATGACAGCCATTCTCTGACGCTTTGTATTATAGACTGACGTTTTTTGAGCACTGCCCGCTTGTGGCGTTGGGGGCATGGGGGAGGCATGAAGCTTCACCCCATTACACTAAATTACCCCTTCTCCAATTTTTGGTTCATCAGCAAGTATAGTAAGCTTGCAGATATTACCACTCAATAATTTACTTGGATGTAAAAAAAAATCCACAATATAAACACAGATCCCAGTGGGACCCTCCTCTAAACATCCCATGCTCTGTCTAGCAACTGGTAGCTTCTTTAGCAGATAACCTCTGTTCTCCAGTATGCTCCTTATTCATGGCCCATTTCCTAACTTTGTTATTCAAAATGAGCAGCTGCAGAAGAGCTGATCAAGGACAATTAAAAAGGGTTTATTTCCACTTTGTATTTTTTTAAATGAAATTATTCCATAATAAGGGATTGCCTGTTTGGAGCCACCCTTATAATCTGACATCTAATTAAAATGCTAAGATAATTTACCTGACTTTTTTTTTTTTTTTTTTTTTAAGAGGGTAAGATCTCCTTACTTTGTTCTTATTTAAAAGCTTTAGAAGGATGCATTTGGTTTTATTTGAATAGCTGTGTATTGAATGTTTCAGGTCACAAAGAAGCTTCTCTACCTACACTTGCTGCCTGTTTGATTTCAGCACGAAAAACCAGTAATTAGAAAGAAAACTTAATTCACCAGTATACCATCTTTGCGAGAAATGGTTTTGACAGGGTCTAAAAGATAACAAAGATGCGTCTTACCTCCCAGGTCTGAGACAGCCGGCTGACAGATGCAGTGTTGAGACCCATAACAATAGCAAAGAACGAATTCAGATTTCTTTGGGCTTTACAGCTGTGGAATAAAAATATGAACACTGTATTCTGATTTTTTGTACTCAGAATAAGAGATAAATGGAATGCAGAGGTATCCTAGGTTACTGAGTCCCATTTCAATGCTCAGGACTAACACACAATCATCTTCCACATAATGAACTCATTAAATGTCCTCTCATGGCCACCTGCAGTCTAGGTGATGGGGTCTCTAAGAAGTTTTTTAGCAAACGTTCCACTGTCTCATCAACCCTGTTGTTGGCAGGTTATTTTTTTTCCTTTGCTGTCAAAAGTAATTTTCCCTTTTCAATGTTCAAGTTACTCTCAGCTGTCCTTTACCATACAGAATAATTCCTTGACCTCTATTCTATTGTATTATAAATATTTTCATCCCCTTTTTCATCTTTTCTGTAAATTGTACATCACTGGTTCCTTCAATTTCTTTCTGTGGTCACGGGCTGCAATCTACTTTTCCATATTGTTATTATCCTTCATTGAATTCTTTGTAATTTATTTTAACTTTTCTCTCATGCATTTCCTTTTTACCAAGGAGATGTAGTGAGACAATGGGGAGGGAAGGAGAAACATAATTACTGTTTCGGCTCTAAGTTCTTACACCTTTCTTCTATGCAAGTATAAAACAAATATCAAATTATTTATTTGGAACAGCATCACACTTTGTCCTTGCCTTTAATTTGTCATCCATTATCACCCAAGGACCTTTGTCACAGTACTGTTCTTTACAATCATACATTTATTTCTTCAGCTCAGTATTAGCATTCCCTTGCTGAATTACTTTGCATCTATCTAAATTAAATCTTATCCTACTGTTGTTTGCACATGCCACCAGCCTCCTTAGATCATTCTTTTTTTTTTTTTCTATCCTTCAATGCATTTGCAATCCCTCATCATTTTTATTGTCTGAAAATCTGATTAATGTTGAATTTATATATCCCTATAAATTAGTTGCAGTTAGCACTGGTTCCAATACAGGTCCCTACAGAATGTGCTTGATACTCCTATTCTTTGACATTTTACTATATACAACCAGACTCTGCTTATTTCTAGTCCGTTATGAAATTTGAAATTCTGAAAGATCAAGTCCTTTTCAAACAGAAAGACTCCCCTTTCTCTTGTAGATTCTTGAAGACCATTATAAACATACATGGAGGGGGGGGAGTGAGAATCCTCTTTTAAGATAATTTTAAGTACAAATTAATCCACTGCCTTCACTGGGATTTATCATCAGGGAAAAGTACGTGCCAAGGCCTTGGACTGGAAACACGCCAGCACTTGTTACAAGTTTTACAAAGCTTGCACTCATCGCTGTGTACTATCTTGAGACAGCGTATTTCGCACTTCAGCTGTCTTAAAGTTAATCCTAACTTTGTTGCTCAGGCTCCTTTTATCATTAAAGTCAGGCAGCTCCCAAAGGTAATTCATTCCAAAACAAGAAAGGTGTCCAGCACAGCTCAGATAAAGCGTCTACTGGATGGGCCCATTTCTCACAAGGTACATCTTTCACAGTCAGCCACCACTTGGGAAGCAAGAAGGTTGCTGTTGTAATCCATTTATTCCAACCCTACCTTGACCTGTTTCTACAACTCCTCAGGATGTTCATTTCTAACAACATGCTAATTAATTTTCTCTATCGAATCACTTGATTTCTATTTTAGACTAGCTCGTCAAGAGAAGTGTAGGTATCCATGTCTCAAAAACTCTGTCTCTCCTTTATGTATGGAGACACTGTGCAAAAAGCCTTCCATCTTCTTCAGGTGTTCCTCAGCAATGAAGCACACAAATGTTGAACATGAGATCTTAGTCCTGGTGCTTTGCTGACAAGCTGAAAGTCAGAGATACAGATTCCTGGCCAAATCTGGGAGCAGAGAACAGCTTCCTACGTCTCTGCCTTAGTCATAAACAAATTAGCAGGGCTGCTCGGCTTGTGCCTCATGATGAGAGTCCTGTGCTTGGCACACCATCCCTACACCCTAATTGTTCCTCTTTCATCAACTCTTCCAGAAGTGATGAGATACGATAATGTCTTCTTTCAGAAAGCTGCTTTTCTGATGAAAAAAGATCTCTAGCAAACTACAGACTCACTTATTTGTGTATCCATCACTTCACAGTCTACACACTACAATGATGGGTGCTTCTGCAATGCACTGGGAGAGCCTGTCTACTGTTTACTGACAACTGCATGTAGTCTCCACAACTTTGGCTTTTCACTTAACAGAGATTAAATTGATTCAAATAGAGCAACATTTTAGTCTGGTGACAAATATTTCCTATTCATGTGGGACAGACACGAAACTTCTCTTGGAATGCAAATTAATGCTACTGCAGTGCAAGGCAGGCACACAGAACCAACTGTTTTTGCTATAATTGGACCAAATTTGGCCATTGATACGGCAGAAAATGAATGTATTACTCGATACCATACAACTTGCAAACTAAATCAAATCACATTTATAAGTTACAGTAGATTAGATTCGAAGAATTCATTTCACCAAAGGCAGTGCTTCAGCAGAGAACAGTCCTTTCTATGTAAGTGCACTGCAAATTAAATTAACCTCGTCAATGAAGGAACAAATTATACATTTTTCATGAACATGCATATTCAAATATTGCAGAAGACCAACAAGTGGAGAGAGAGGCAAGGAGAATGGTTGCACATATTTAAATTGCTCGATTCCCTTGGTTACTAAAATAAGGGTGATTACAGTGAAAAGAACTCTCTTTGTATAGTATATATTTGTATTCTCTTCCAAGTCATAGAATAAATGCCAGCACTGCTTAGTAATAGTGCAAGAATAGACCATCAACTGTAATTAAGATCTCCCCCTCCAATAGAGTACTCCAGAGAAGACAACACAGGGCAACAGTTTACTGCAGCCAGTTTCCCTCTAGATGTAGCACTTTCAGGATTACAACAGAGGGGGTTTTTTGTTTCCATGTAGCCTTTGAGGAATAACTGTGTTGCTGCTCAAATAGTTTTGTAATACGGTCCTCAGTTTATCTCTGCTAAGAAAGGAGGTATCTCTGCACCATCAGGGATTTTGCTGTTGACACTGCAGATACAGCGGTCACGCTGCTGGGAAGATTTGAGCAGCACACACCCCACGACATCTAGTTTTGGCCAGTGTTTGCTGTTGTTACGTATGGACTGTTTTATCCAGATATGCTTACTACACTGTTAAAACGTGGGATGACAAATTAGTTTTCTTTCTTTGCACTTGCACAAAAAATTTTACTTCTCCTTTCCCATCAAATAATGCATGTGAATTCAAGAATTTTTGTTGCAGGTTTAGTAACTTACTGGGCAGCAATCTTGATAAACTTTTTGACTAGCTGTACACGTTTGCAGAGCTGGCTGCACAGGAGTATCTCAGTGGCAACCCAAAGCTGGACCTCGTTGCACCTTTGAAGCAGAAGACTGAGATTCTCGGTGTTTTCAGCACTGCCCTGTCTGCTGAACGTGAAGTATATCAGCTCTTGCTGGAAGACATTGATAACATTATTAGGGATATAAAACCAATTTAAATGTAAAGGAATTACAAACCATTTAGAAGCATGTTTTTGAAACAAGACTTGGTTACAGATGGTTATTTTTTTATTATACATGAGCCAATCACAAATGATTCAGGGTCCAGGTTTGACTTAGCAAAGTCTAGAGGCTGGTGGACTGGAAGTCCTGCAAGATGCGCTTTTCTTAGTGAGATTTCCTGCAGTTCCACTTCTGGCTACAGCCAGATACAGCACATAAACAATCTCTGTCTTTCTGTATTTCATCACTTCTGTATGAAAAAAGAACTATACCAGAGCATTGCAGCATCTGAAAAATTTCCATTCAAACTTCTTCCTAAAAATAGCCCAGATTTCAGGAAGAGAGGTGTGGGCATTGATTGCTGTGCAAAAAAAAAAAAAGCAAAACCAAACCAAAACAAAAAAAACCCCACCACACACCAAACTTGACCAGCTCTAGATTTAAAGTATCTAAGCTGAATAAAAGAAGCTAAAATGAAAGATCAAGGAAAGCATCCGATGAAAAGTAAGGGAATTTCCCATTCATTTTCTCAGAAATCCACCATGCTTTTCAGTGACTGATATTTTCAAGTGACATTTTGTATTGTTAACTGTATTTTACTCAGCGGCTCACACCAGAACCTATCAAAGTCATTGAAACAACCCAATGGGCACTGAAGTGGGCCATTATCCCATTTTATAAAGCCTGCACAGTATTTTTTATCTCACTGAAGCCTAACAAGAACAGTAATGTGACCGTCTAAATTGCTGAAATTGTGAATTCTTTTGTGGTTAAAGTGGTATCAAGGACACCTATTTGTGGAGTCCTGTATTTACTGGAACATTATTGAATGCAAAGGACAATTTGCATATATAACATATTCACACAGACAGTTTTTAGAGAATAATCATGCTCTTTTACTTTCTTGAGGCAAATCTCCATAAAACCCATCAAGTATACAAAGGACATACAAGATGCCCCAGCACAGGGAAGTTACAAACCTTGCAACAGGTTTGTAACTTGGACTTGATTCAATGCCACCACTACTGAGAGCTGCCAAATCATACTGTCAGGACAGTGAACTGAGAACCAAGGAATACTGATGCGTGTAACATCAGGAAATCATAACAGCACAATGCTGCATGACAGTAATATACCTGGAAGTGGACATGGTGCTTCTTACCTCATGAATTGCATTGAAGAGGCTCCAGTCAAAGTTTGTTAGTTCCAAGGCAAGATCCCAGGTATTGATTCCCAAAATTCTCACAGACCTTTGCTGCAATTCCTCATTTTCAGCAAATGGGTTCTAAATCAATAGCCAAGAGCAAAAAAATCCTGAGCAAACCCCAAAAGTTCTGCAATGAAACAGCTACTGGATCAAGGTACAAAACAGAGCTGAGTAATAACCTTCTCTAAGAGCACTCTGATGGTTCCCCCCCCACCCCGGCCACTAATCAAAATCAAGGCTTTATAGTCTATTTAATAAATAGCTTGAAAAAGGAAATGGGTCAATAGGATCAATGACTTCCTATTGGATTAGGCCTCTCTCTCTGTCTCTCTAAACTTTGAGTATAACACTGACCAAGCAGACAGCATAATGAAAATAAAATCCCTGAAGCCATCAGGAAATAAAATCTGAATTAAGACACCAGGAAATTTTTGTATCATAAGATAAAGGAATCATTCTGCAAACACATTGGATTTAGAATAAATACATGCAACTTGCCCACCAATCCACCTTTACAAATAACTTAAATCCATCCATTTTATGATTAATTTACTCCAAACATAAATCAAACGTACCAAACAGTAAAACACTGTGGGTCCTGATTCATAAAAGTTACTTAGCATATTACTATGGAGTGCACTGGTACTGTTGGTATCAAGGATCATTTGACATTTCCATTATTAGCTCACATTTTGAAAGGTTTGCATTTGTCTTGGGTTTTTTGACCTCATCAGGCTGAAACTTGGCATGTGAACTATCTGCCAAGATGAAAGATTATTCTTATCAGTTAAGCTATTACTTTGGTGCTATATTTCTGACAGTTACAGCAAGTTTTGCTATTTTTATTATGTAACTAATGAAACTAGATTGGCTGTCACCTGTCTGCACTGGAAGCCGTCCCTCAATATTCACATTTTTAGAGGTGGCTAGAACACCGGAGATAACGGGGATGACAGATTACAGTGATAGCAGCACATCAGCTCTTCGGGGCACATTGATCCAACAAAATGTAAATAGACATTTCTCATCCCTAGGATGAATGCACAGATCCCTAGTGGTACTGACAACACATAGAAGTCAGTTGTGATACCGTCCTTGTGCTTTCCTCAAAAGATCTGCATAATTAGCAGAAAACTAATGAGGCACTCAAAGAATTATTTTTTCCAATGTTCCTGCCTCACTGGCATTTTGGGAAATCACGGAGGGAGAAAGTTTGCAATCCTGGTTTCTGAGGACAGAGGGAATGACAGAGATCTGCTGCCCTTCAACCTGCTCCACTCCCCAGCACCAGCAAGAGGATGGAGAGACAGACAGACAGACGAAGGAAGGGAAGGGGAGATACCACCAGTGATACATGCCAACCATAGGCTGACCCTGTAGCTGCCACAACACTCGGGTCACGCTGGTGCCCAGTAAGTTCAGTAGAACTCACACGACATCTATTTCTACATGTAGTAATTCCACAGAGTTTGTCCATCACTTTGTATGATTATTTACCAGCCACTCTAAGTGCTACAGAGGCACAAGGCGGGGGGGGAATAGAAGAGTGACATGGGCCCTGAATAATCCTCATCCCATCCAGTCCTGTACAAGCACAAGTCAGCTTTTCCAGGCTGATGTAGATTGAAAGATTTAAGCTGTACAGAAGCTTTGGTCTATTTGAAATTGATGAACAAATTCCATTACTGTTCAGTCCAATAACTGCTGTTAATGCAAGATATTTTTTTTTCTAGATACAGAGCAGCTCAGTAAGCTTTACTAGGGAAGCAAAAAATAAATTCTGTATTGAAAAACCACTCTGAGAGGAATATTAAGTTCTTGATCTGGAATGAGACAAATAAAAAATGGGAAGCATGCAATACAGATCCTTACCAAAGAATCAGTCAGATCTTTTCGGTAGACAAACATACGACTGGATGACTCAAAAGATTTTGAGATAGCCAAGTCATTTGGTTGTAGTTCATGTTTTTCTGCAAAAACACAAAACAAAACACAAAAGCTTCAGAAAAGGAATAAAAGCTGGATATAAATTATTATTATAATAGAAAAACATTATAAATACATTTGTAAAGCCACATCAACTTATTAGAATGTAACTAAGCATCATATCCAGTCCCTATGGGAACCAGCATCTCCACACTACTCAGGCACAATAAAGGCAAGATGTCTCTGATACTGGACTAGAGCACAAAAACTTCCAACATCTGCTTTCAACCTGGACTTCACAGAGGACAGAACAGAAAGAAGCCCTTAAATAATCTAGTCTAAGCTCCTATGCACTATAGAACATTTCATTTCAACCCAGTGTATCTAACGTACCTACAGTGACTGTTGTTAGAGCAAAGTGTCTCGCTCCAGAGACCGAGCTGTTGTGTGTCACTGGCGGACAAGAGCAGGGGTGGAGATGTCATCAGTAGCCACAGCCATTCAACGGGAAAAGAAGTTTAAAGGATCCCAACTCAATGCAATTCACCCCATGGAACAGAGCTGAAGAGTCCTTTATAGTACAGTATTTACAGAAATTCCTCTAGAACTACAGCAATTTATTTAGGAAACATCTGAGTAAAAGAGCAGGACACACGAAACTGGTAGCAAAGAGAAAGGACTTTATTTTCCTCCACTCCAGAGTGGTTCAGCTCCGGGCAATCTCAGATGCGCCGGGTAAAGGTGTGGGGAAAAATAAAGCAAAACCCTGAACACAGCTGAAAAACTGCCCTGGGAAAACTGTCTCTTCCTGTAGGCTCCAAGTATTCTTCTGGAGACCTGACACATGAGATTCGATTACAGTGGCTGTATGGATGTAGACCCAAAAGCACTACAAGCATGTTGACAGCTACATTGGACTTTTAATTGTCCATGAGGGAGGAGTAGGACCAGGAGGACTCTGAGAGCCAAACACCATTTTAGCCTGTTCTCCTGTTTTCCCTCTTAGCCATGCTCACACCAACACCCGATACATTTATGTTGAACTGCCAGTATGTTTCCTCAAGGTAAATTGAATAAAAAGAGCTTGTTTCTTCATTTCAGTACAATAAAAACATGTTCTCCAATGCTCATACTGCTGCCCTCCAAGTGGACAGCAGATGACACTTCTGAATCATGCAAATAGCAAAAAAAAAACCAAAACAAAACAAAAAAGCGTGGCAGGCTGGTGTTTATTGCTCACAGCACAGGAGTGACAATGCATAATAACAAAGATACTGAAATTGTGGTATCTCCAATTCAGGCAATGTGACTAAATAACATTTCAGAGGTTACAATGGTCATGTACAAATGACAGTCCTATTGTACCTGCATTTTAACTATTGTTTCTTATTGAACAGCCAAGTGGCAACCACTTCTATTCTGTGGCTTTCTTGGGAATCAATGTGGTATAAAGATAATAGTGTGTTTCATTATTTATGAATTGTTGGTTTTCTTTAGCTAAGTAGGCAGTTAGCACCAGATTTATTGCTATCAGAGCAAAACTTGAGCACAAGACCTGAAAAACAACAGCAGCACAGTGATTTTGCAGTGGCATAAAACACACTGAAGGCAAATTTGGGCACACACAAGGGTAAAAAGAGCATGCCTGCAAATGGTGTAGCCCGGCTGGCCAGGACACCTGCATATAATGCTCCCGTGTGGCCGCTCCGTGCCCAGGCTCTCAACAGCCAGAGCAGGGCACCATCTCCCTGCCACTCACAATGGTGCCCTGCAAAAAAATGGTTCTGTAATTGAGCTGGGGGGGGGGGAAAAACACGACCTTCAACTTCTGAATCAAATAAACAAACAGAACAAGCCAGCATTTGTTTCATTTAACTAGACTGGCAAAGAAGTAGCAATGAGTGCCATATCTCTACGGGTGCATGTCCTGGTTTCAGCTGAGAGGGTTAATTTTCTTCGTAGTAGCTAGTGTGGGGATATGTTTTGGATTTGTGCTGGAAACCAGTGTTGATAATATAGAGATATTTTTGTTCCATGGACCTATTGTTGAGCAGTGTTTACACGGGGCCAAGGCCTTTTCTGCTTCTTGCACTGCCCTGCCAGCAGGATGGCTGGGGGTGCACAAGAAGTTGGGAGGAAACACAGACAGGTGACCCAAAGTGACCAAAGGGATACTCCATACCATATGATGTCATGCTCAGCTTATAAGGAGCCTGGGGGAAGAGGAAGGGGGTGGGGGGGGGGGGTGGGGGCAGCATTCGGAGTGATGGCCTTTGTCTTCCCAAGTAACCGTTACACATGATGGAGCCCTGCTTTCCTGGAGATGGCTGAACACCTGCCTGCCCATGGGAAGTGGTGAATGAATTCCTTGCTTTGCTTTGCTTGTGTGCGTGGCTTTTGCTTTACCTATTAAACTGTCTTTATCTCAACCCACGAGTTTTCCCACTTTAAGTTTTCCAATTCTCTTCCCCATCCTGATGGGGGGCAGTGAGCGAGCAGCTGTGTGGTGCTCAGCTGCCAGCTGAGGTAAAACCACCACAGTGCATCCTTTGTCCCAGGGGATCGACACCAACTAATGTTATCAGAGAATATGGCCAAAATATTCCGCACACTTAGTCTTTTTTGGAGATCCAGCTTGGCATTTCCATGCACCTAATTAAATTGCTTCCTGTATGCTCCCTAAGAGCCAAAAAACACACAATGAGCAAAACTATCTGACCTAAGAGCTTGAAACCTGACAGACGCCAAAGAAAATCTTGGGCATTTGGCTATATCAGCCCATGATCAGTCTGGTCTTCCTTAAAAAAGTTCAATGAGAAACACTAAAATAATAGGCAAAAAATGTCAGTTGTAAGCAAGACTGCTAACAAAATATTGCTTAGATTGCTCTCAGTATCTCAACTGTGCAAATATACGTCTCCCTCTTTTCTGCTGGAGAATATTCATTACCCATGTCATAAATGAGGAAACAGCCACACATATAGTATTTGTTATTCCCTTTTATATTTCTAAAGCAAACCATGCCTCATTGCCTTCCAAATTAATTTAAATGCAAAAGTAGGAGATTTATCTGTGGGGAAAAAATAAAATCTTGCAATATTGTTGGAGACTGAGAGTCCTTTGCACTCCCTTCCCAGCAAGGAGATGCTGTATCTGATGGTACCCAAGAATGAGCTGTTGCCATGGAAACAACTCTCTGGGAAGCAGCTCCTCATTGTTCCCGTGGTCATCCAGCTGTGGGCCCACACAGGAACAGCTGTATCCTTGGACCAGAAAATGTCAGCCCTCCCTTCCGTGATGCACTACAAGGTGAGTAAGCAGATGAAGGGAAGTTACTTACCACCAGAGAACGTGACTGTCACGAGCGCCAACTCCTCCTCCGGGTACTGGATCTTTTCTGCTACAATCTTCAGTATCTCCTGAGCTGAAGTGGATACTTGAGCTTTTACACTGACATAGGAGTGCTCTGTTATATACACACGGCAGAAAACTGCACAAAGGAAGAAAGACACGCTCAGCAGTAGGCAGAGACACCTGAACAGCGCAGGGGAGAATCTCACAGACTCGACCATGGCAATACCTCAGCTGCCTGGCTGCAGGAAGGGCAGCTGCTGTGCCCTGACCCACAGGGACATGAAACTAAGCATGAACATCACCATTTTCTCCCTTCCCACCTCCTCTCCCTGGGAAATAAGAAGGACAAGCAAATGGAAACAGAGACCCCCACAGCAGTATCTATTTAAGACTGCATACTGTGAGGATTTGTCACGGACAACCTCCTCTACTGCCTATCTTCTTCGCAAACTCAGCTGTTGCCATCTTTTCTCCCTTCCTTTTAGGTTCAGATAAATCACTGTCCTTTCAGTGCATTTTACATCTGCTGTGGAAATTATTTTGGACCTCCACTTCCACCTGGAACAGGAGGCTTCGCCAGAACAGCGCTCCCCAGTCTTCAACCACTCTCACTAGCTTATCTGTCTAGACATCTAAACTAGTCGCATTGCCAGAATATTTTAGCACCAGCAGAGGCTGCCCAAACAGCAATGCAATTAGTTCTGACAACTCTTTCCCTGAATCACTTGCAGCACACATAAAAAGAACTGGTTTGGAGAAATTCCCTGGGCTCATCACTTCCACTGAAGTCCATGAGTCTGGCTCTGGGAGGGAGAATCCCAGCAGTAATGCTGTGGTCAGCTCAGCTAGTACTTTCCTTCTGCTACAGAAAGGGATGTACGCACTCTCTGCTTGCCAGAATTTTAGGTTTGCATCTTTTGCCGAGTTTGCTGTAGCCAGTTCTTTGAAATACAGATGCCATACTTGGAAGAAACAGAGCTGCAGACTTGCATAAATGTTTCAAAAATTACAACATTTGCTAATAAGAATCACCACAACTCCTGGTTTCATACTCACTTCAGTGCTTAATTAAATTTTCCATTTCCTTCTACTCTAGCACTTCTTGTTGCAGACAGGCTGCTACCATGTCTGTGTAAGACAAAATTTTTCTTCTCCAGAAATGCTGTAATATTTTTTATTTTTTTTTTAACTGACAGATGTATGCAGCGCTAGCTCTTTGCTTGTTCTACAAATATTCATGGCTTCAGGGCACTTTCATTAACTGAGACCATGCCAGAAGCAGTTAATAACTGTATCCTCAAGAATATCTATTTTTTGTCTTGTAGTAAAGGAAAAGTGAGGATGAGAAGGAAGGAGGAACTTAACATTTAACCTTGGGGAAGAAAAGCAATTTGATTTTATAATTTTTTCTTAACCTGTCTCTGCTGACAGACAGTAAATCAGATGCTGATCCTATGGTAGAATCTCTCTTCAGAATGGACATAACTCACGAAAAGATAGAGACATCAAACTGCACTCTAAACTACTAGGTAGAAAAATAAATTTTAAAAAAGCTGACAGAAAATATTCAGCCTCCATATGCAGCATGCAACATAACTTGCCTACAGCGAATTTGTTTGAAATCTCCCCCTCTCCCTCCTTCAGGAGAGGAAGATGACAGCAATATGTTAATTTGTAACTGAGCTCCTGACATATCCTTTGTTTAACACTGAACTAAACCAACCCACAGGTAGGTTCTCAAGCACCACCACCCTACTGATTCTCCCAAGTCTGCTCTCCCATGCACCCTTCAAACATCCCATCTGCAGTACCTGCTGGCATGGACCATGTCGTCTCTTCCAGGAGCCTGTGCTGCTCCTCTATGAGATGCAGGAGGGAATGCCAGTGGGAGGAAGCAGCCATAGGCTGCAGGTCACCCTGGTAATGCTTACATTAGGAGATAAATTGCCTCCGGTCAAGTGGCATGGTGCACCTTGGACAGACCCACCCTCCACAAGTGCCACCGGTCAGCAACACTCCACCGCACTGACTTGGATGTCCACCCTCAGCACCTGCCTCTCCTCTCCCCAACTTCACTTTTGCTATTTCATTCCCTCAATCCTATCATCCTCCATGGGTTATGCTCTCAAGGAGTGAGATAAAAGCAATTTAACCCTGTCGAGGCTGGCCTCGCTGGGTCCTGCCCTTCCTGTCCCCACAGCCGTGCAGTCTGTCCCCTCTCTGGTGCCAGCACATTTCCCTCCCCATTCACCCATGAGCTGTGTCTGACTTTAAGAAGAAGAATGAGCGTGGAGGTCCTCATCCAAAAATGACATTTTTAGAAGCAGCCTTGATAACATAAACCTCAAACAAACTTATATTTGAAGCATGGAAAGAGGATATCTATCAGCAGCATGTATTGTGCAGAAAGACTTGGCATTGAAGGAGCTCAGTTTTTATTCTGTCACAAATGAGCACTAAAAATATACTGACTCCAAGTGAACTTCCGGAGGTTTGTTCCCAGTGAGAAACAAAGATATATCATCAAAGGGCAAGACTTCCAGGTAGGAGGTCCTTCTGCCCGTTCCCCTGCTTGTGTACACGGTGTTCTCCTCCTCTCTGCCTCCTTCCTCGTACAGGCATTACAGGAGGCTGACAGCCTCACTGTGTTATTGCATTAGTAGCAATGAAGAAAAATTGCATTTTGAAATGGTTGACATTAAAGTGAAGTGGCACCTTGCACTCCACACAGAGACTTTTTCAAGGAGAGAAGGAACTCACGTGCATTCCCTGAGTTAGCAAGTCCCGGGCCATTTCGTGTGACAGGCTTATTCATTCACCTTTCACAACCAAGATCTCGGTCAAGAGACCGAAAGCACAAAATAGAGCAGGAATAACGCCTGTTGGATGGGCTGCCAGCACTCCTGGGAGACACACAGCTCTGCTACAGGGCTGCTCAAGGAACCAGATGGGGCAAAACCCCCTTGAGATACCATGTCACTGTTGAACCCCTGTAAAGTAGGAGGCAGGAAGGTAACCTTACACAGTTAAATGTGTCTTCTTTTGTGACCCTAAGGTCCTGTTCAGAAGCTGTATGTCAGTTAAAAAAAAATTTACGTTATGGGCAGCCCTTGAGAAACAATTTTGCAGTTTTGGAGTTTTTCCTCCCCTCTTTCAATCATACTTACTTTCTTCTGTGTCATTCATGGTTCCTCTGTGTTGCAGCCAGTTCTCCTTTAGACTGAACTGGTGGAAAAAGGTTTTGTTCTGTGAGGGAGTGGGAGAGAAGAAAAAAAAAAAACCAATAAAAAAAAAGACAACAGGCACTCTTTGCATCCCTGCCCTTTACAAAGCAGTAATTCACAGAACACAGCATTCAGCCTGTACGTCTGGCCAAAAAGGTTTCTGTATAGGAAATCCACCCACCCTTTCTTGGATCAGTAAACTGGGACTTGCCTTACTAAATAATGGCCAAGGTGGGGATTTTGGAGGAAGCGGGACATGCCAAAGCTAAGTAGCCTGCATGATTCAAGGTTCTCTGTAGTCATGTTCAGAGCCCATTTCATATACACTTATTCTTATATATGTTTCCAATGCACCAATCAGCCTATTTAGCAATTTCACTACAATCTTATGTTCTGCCTTCCACGTTTCTGCAGTAACACTTCAAGCTTATTACACACTTCAGCTTCAGGCCAGTAAATTTGATGAGCACAGCAATTCACCTCTGCGCAGTTTGTACACCAACTTTCTCTGGCTGCATCTTCTCCCTCCAGTTAAATAGACAGATTCATGTTCCTCTTTCTTTCTTTGTCCCTGTCACAACAAATCCTCCCTTTGCTCTATCTACTTGACATCCACGTCAGTGCCTGTGCTCAGCCTGGTTTGCCCAGGTTGCTACATCTCTCCAGCCTGGTGGGGACACGCTCTCAGGCCTCTCCTGAATCCTGACATCTCAGAGCATCTTGTTAAGATGCTAATACTGTCACAGCCACTGCAGGTTAGCTCACATAGCTGATATCCAGGCTGCACTGGCAGGAAAAAAAAAATTCATTAAGCAATGTTGCAGGTCTAACCTCACTGATCTATCCTGTCATGTTTTTGGCCACTAGTCACTTTCAATTGAGAAGCCAAGAAAAGAGAAAGAAGTGGGCAGAGGGAAAGAAAGTGAGATGATGATAAGTTATCTAGCAACCAGCAACAATCAGGTTTGTGTTACCTTTCGGTGAGGTGAATACTCATCTACAGTGCTGAAACAAAAAGGAAAATCTAAATTATTCTTTCCAGCCAATGATTAGGAAAAGGAAATTTTAGCTATTACAAAGTTTACAACATCAGAAAGTTTTCAACATTAAACAGTCACCGCAGAACGGCTGCAGAGCTCCTTCAGGGAAAGCTAAGGGCGTCTGGCTCAGCCAGAAAACTTTTCTGTGACTCGCACAATCGATGTAGTGAAAAGCAATGCTGCCAGCCTGCGAGCTGCCAGAGAACACGGACAGGGCTTGGGCCCCTGGGGTAAGCAGTCAGGGTCACCCTCAGGGTCACAGCTCTTCCCACTTCCCCAACAGCCAAACCACGGAAACAAACTCCATTTGTTGGAAAAATGTGCCAAGGAAATATCTTTTAAAAATACCATAATTAGTAAAATAATAACCCTGAGACAAGTACTGCAAGAGATTTGCTTCTCAGTACTGCAGACTGCAGAGAGAGAATGAGAATGAACGTCCCATGTGAAGTCACAGACTGCAGTTTCTGAGGGAAATTTTGTCAGCTTTTCCACAAAATATTACTCTACTTGCAAGTCATTCCAACCAAAATTGATGGGAGTGACTTGAACCACACACATCACCCAACAAACACCAGAGAAAACTGAATAATCTACCTTTAGCTTAAAGAAGAGATGATTTGTAAAAATTAATATAGTACTTGTATCACTCATCACTTTACTGAATTACAAGATGAACACAGAAATAAATTACACTCTAAATAAAAGGAGTCTGACTTACAAATATAATCAATACTTACTGACGACGATGCATCCCAAGTATCTTCTGAAATTCTTTCAGTTCCTTCTCAAGAATGGGATATTCATACACGTCATCTAACACATTTCTGTATATCGTCTACAAAATAAAACAGTATCTGCAAACATCTGATAACTCAAACATAAAACTAAGGCATCATAAATCAGCGGTCTAAATCAGTTCAGACACTAGCCTACTGAAACAAATTTCATCATTACATTTCTGGTCAATATTCAGCCTGCCTTTGGAGAAACACTCTTTGTATCATCACCAAGCCAGAGGGCAAAATGTTGACACTTGTTAGTCTGCAAACAAGGAGATTTAAAATAGCACTTGTGGCTGTTATATGAAATCTGGGTTAGGTCAGAAGAACACACTCTGAAGCATGAGAACATACCACACCATCTTCACTTTGATTAAGACTTTTGAAATGGAGAATGTTCTCCTTCACTTTTCCTCATGTTTGCATGCATTTTAAATTGAGTTGCTGTCTCTCACAAACAAATAACAATATACTCTTAGTTGTAAACCAATAAATAAATAAACCCTGCTTCTTTTTTTGGGGGGGAGGCATTGTCTGAATATCATCAACCAGGAACCTCAGTTAAATGTAAAAGATGATAAGAGGTAAATAAATTGCATCAGTTTTCATGATTGAAATTGTAGGAAATATTTGCTCTATACTTTTACAGAATCTGCACATAGATCCTTCTCTTTCCCTTCCAAGAAAAAGATCATATGTATACGCTGAGTCATCAGGTTTGCTTTAGCCTAATTAACACTGCTACATTCATAAATCTCAGCACAAATTATTCTGGATTAGAATCCCATATATTGCCTTTGCACTGATAACTTCAACCATCATTAACATTACTGCTGTGTAATACTGCACAGAAGCCTCAAGCAGAGAAACTGTGTGGCAATACACAGTCACACACCTCCATGGTGTAACAGGCAGGTGTAACACAGTGTAACCTAACTGATGGCTGGAATGATCTCCCCTTTTCAATACAGGACTACACACCTACTACCAAACAGCAAAAATCCTAAGCTCTCTCCTTCCGTATGCTATGTGTCCTACTCCAAAAACAAAACAAACAAAAAAAAAGAAAATAAAAAAGGAAGCTCAAGACTTTCTCCAAATGACTGAGCAAAAAGGTACTTAAGAAGATCTTCAGTTGCAGACAAAGAGTCTGTCATCAGGAAAGGTGGAAGATCCTGTAAAGTCTCCTAAAATACTTTCATCTTTCAACCAGTAGAAAAAAAATCATTAAAATAAAAATCAACAACTATTTGCTATTTGCAAATTTAAAAGGAATTATAAAAGCTTTTGGAATTCATTCAGAAAGATCAGAAGATCCTTGCTAATAAGTAAGGACATAATTATATTTATTAAAAGTACCTGAAGCTGTGCCGTTCTCCATGTGCACCTGACAAACACTGTGCAGAAGCATTTGTTTCCTCAAAATAGTATCTCTTACAAGGACCACAAAACTGTCTTTATCCGTGATCCTCTGGATACCAACTGTAGACCCTGTTCTAGCAGACATGACCAGTGCACCCAAGGAACCTCCATGTCTTTGTAGGTTTCTTACCTTCCTAAATTTTCCTATATTCTAGAGAGCATGGAGTTCTATAAGTTTCATATCTGAACGTAATGTTTTTGACATTGATTGTATTGACATTACAGATTTTCTGTTCAAACTATTTCTAAGGCATTCAAGGAAGACACATGTAAATCATTTTATATTATAGATTTCATGGAGAAAAATTTTGCTTCACAGAGTTTGCTGTTGGGGCTTTTTAGACACAGTACGTTAATTAAACTGTACTGCAATCAGAAAGTGTTTCAATACCTTTAAAAATTGTTTTAAATGCTCATCTTCGTGTAACCAGTCTTTGTAGAGAGACGTCCACTGAGACACCAAATGCAAGACTTTTCGTTTCCTACAGGACACATCAGAGTCATCTTCTTTCCCTTGGTGGTTCTTAGCACAATAGGTACGGTAGGTTAAGGAACAAATAATAAGGTCTCAATGAAACTTAATTTTTAAGTGATGGAAAAGACTTTTCAATCATCTCATTTGCCAATGAAAGATTTTTTTTCTCTACATTGCTCAGTTTTAAATGTTTTATACCATCTGGAGCTTTAGGAGTTTCATCAACTTTTTGGAATGAAATTCTCAGTAATAGAAATGTCAGTTCATCCTCTGTGCCAACAGGATTCTTCCCCTTTATAGATTAGAGAAGTGAGTCTATAAAAGAAAAATCAATTCAAAAGGAATTATACAATGTTGAGTCATATCTTTTCTACAGAACTGGGAATGAACCTTTGTCCTGCACGCCGATGCCAACATGAATGTCTGCGGGAAGGAGGACAATGCATCATTAACAACAACAAAAAACCTCAGGGAGAGGAAGTCAGTTTCTTTTTTCCTGTACAAATTACACTACCTGCAGAAATAACACTATTAAAAAAAAAAAAAAGGTGAAATAATCTATTTCCACCATTGTTCTCTATTCATAAAGCAGAAACACCAAATGACAGACGATAGCCACTTTTTACATTGTTCCTATCCCTTCGCTATTCTTTCTTTTATTAGGTAAAAAATTATGTTTTCATCACAAAAGGTAAAGAAGGTGGGGGGGAAGTGCAAAGCAAGTTCATTTTATGGCTATAAGTTCATTTAAACAATGCTCCATAGCTTATGGAAATAATTGGAAATACGAGAAAAAAATTCTTTTATCTCAGAATTAGAGTTAGATACTGTATCACATGATAAAAGGAGCAGAGATTGTAAAATACTTATTCTCCATTTTTTCTCTTCAGATATTCTGAAATGTATTACACAGATATAGGCATTCTAAGAATTAACATATAGGTCTGGATAGGTTTTAACCTCACTTTAAATATTATTTTGTAACAGTTATAAAGGTTTCTTTAAACAAAACCAGCAAACATAAGATTGCATTGTTGCTATGAGTTAGGCATCTGTTTCAATACATCTTTCAAGCATTCTTGTGAAATAAGTGTGCACATACACAAATGTGTATGGTTCAGATACAGGTTTATTCAGGGGCAGCTTTACCTTTGTACATTCAACTGCAGAGCAGGAATTTTCTGTTTATTGATAACTCAGCTATGCAAATGTTTTAATAGGTGAATGTATATCTATTTACAGGCACATGCTAATTAGGGGAATTCATATCCAAATTTGGATTTAATGTTTCCAGTTTGAATCTTTTCCTCCACAACCCATTTGAGTTACAAAAACAATATAACCTGAACTTTGGGAAGCTACAGATTTGAATCAGATTCCAAGTGTCATAAAACCTTACAAAAATTGGACTGGAGAAGAGACCTTGAAAGATCAGCTAAACTAGTCCATCCAAGTCTACCCTAAGAGAGGCTCATATATTATCTCTGGAATATATTTTTGTAGCTGCTTCCTCTTAATATTCTCCAAGATCAAAGGTTCTACTATGTCACATTTTCCACTCCAGTGTTTCTTTTCTTAATGTAAAAAAAAAAAAAAACACTTCCTCGTATCTAACATGAAACTGTCTTACAGCAATTTAATCTCACTGCCTCTTGTCCCATCCAGCATCAATATGGGAACAGATTCTTCCCTTCCTCTTTAGGTACCTGAAAAATTATCCCATTTATAGTTTCCCTTTTTCGGTAAAACAACCCCAATCCTTTCAATCCTTCTTCGTAGGTCTTTTTTTCTAGAATCCTGGTAATTCCTATTGCTCTCTTCTGAGGTTTCTCCTATTTGTTCATGCATTTCTTGGTGTGTGATGTCAAAATCTCAGGTGCAGTCCATCTTCTAAGCATGTCATAGTAAATATTATGCAATTGTTCTCTTTTCTCACCATTTTTACATGCAACCCCAAAATAATCATGTGAGGTTGTATTTCAATAATATCAATATGCGAAGTGCCAAACTAATTATCCCAGGTATGCAATTTACTGCATTTGATATAAGGCTTGACAATAGGTAACCCTAGGTTTAAGTGTGTGACCTCTGTTAATATCACACTTAATAAAAGGATATTGCCTCAGAAGTGCCTGACACAAGTCATCAGTCGTCATGAAGACTGTGTACGTGAGAAGGAAGTCATCCAGGAGAGTTTCTGCAGAGGAAGACAAAAAAGCCCAAGGTAAAAATACATTAGTGAGAGGAAGAAGAGAGTATCTACTCCTGTTAACGTGCATGGCAGGAACAGGACCCCCTCCCAACAAAAAAAAAGTCCAATGCATACAGAATGCATCAAACTAAGTTTCAAATACTTAACAATACGTTGCCACTGCAGAGATCAGATCCTTTATTTAACAAAACCATCCTCAGCTCTCAAAGAACCAACAAGCACAAATATGCACAAAATAAGCCACAGTTCAGGAATCAGTAAGAGTCCTTATCACAAACACCACCATCCTGGTTGGCTCTGCTGCATGCAAAGCAACCTTTCCACCAGCTAGTTGATCTGGAAATTAAGAAGAAAATCTTTGAGTAATAGGAGAGAGAAAACTGAGATTGCCATGTACTGTGATTGACATATACGCATACTGGCTGAGAACCATGAAATGTATTCAAATCTTTAACTGGTTAGTCTTGTGGGCGTCACTGTAAGTGCTGAGACGTTTTCTCTAAGGTTTATTTAACCGCATTATGGAAGGTTCTTTTCTCCACCTGCTTTCTATCAGTGTTACAAAAACAGGCTGAAGGTACTCGCTAACAGATCATCTCTACCCGCTGCAGTTGTAGCACTGAGGTTGTCAGGATGAACGGCACTGCCAGTAACTTTGAAAGCGTAACTCTCTCATCCCTCATTCCCACGCCACACTGGTTTTAGGATTTTTCCAAGCCGTTACCGCACACGGCAGGAGGCTGAAAGGACTGGTTGCGGTCTAGGATGAGAGGGCTCAGGGTAGTCTTATGGTGGTCAATGGCAGAGTAAAGACCAAGCCAGACTTTTCCTGCAGGCGTGCAGTAAAATGGTAAATGGCAGCCATCAGAGATTGCAACAAAGGAACATTTGTCTGGATACAAGGGATATTTTTTTCTTTCTCCTGTGAGGAGCGTAAACCACTGGGACAGGTTGCCTAGACAGACTGCAGAATCCCCAACATCAGGTATATTCAGGGCTTGCCTGGGCAAAGGTCTGAGCATCCTGGTCTTATGGGACCTGCTCCGAGCAGGGGTTGGACCAGCTGCCTTCACAGATCCCTTGCAAGTGGAATAATTCCATAATTTTTAAACAAATTTGCTTCCAACTTTAGTAAACTACTCACACTCGATGCACGATCTAGGAATGAGTTTGTATTTGGTTCACAAACAACAAAATCTTTAGTTTTCTGCAAATAGACAAGAGAATTATATTGGGCCTTTTAATCCCAAAATAAAAATGTTTGGGGTTTTTTTTCATGTCGGTTTTTCTTCCCCAAAATGTAAGATTTTCCTCAAGTTTTGAGGAGTTCCTGTTCACTGTATTTCTTGGAATTCCAGTAGATATCCTTTGTTCCCTTTAACAAGCAAACAGGTTTGCACCACCTGCATTATCAAATAAGAACAGGAATATGGACAGAGGCTGAACAATACAGAAGTAATTCCAGTTATATTGCAGACCAAAAAATACTTTACCAGTATAACTAATTGTTATGAGTTAGTACCAATTACTCAGTTGTGATTTAAGTGGTGGATTCACAACTGCAAAGACCAAGGGCCAAACTATACCACATGAAAAAGATAAGGCTGAGCCCTGATTTCTGTATCCTGATTTGCTCACTATTTTTTTGCGATCTGTTCTGCTCCAAGTTAGTGCTTGTGTACGAGTGTGCAACTGAGAGCATCCCAGCAGCTTTTCACTGCGATTTCACAATAATTTAGACCAATTTCAGTTACAGCTGCCTTGAACCTCCTTGTCAGTAAATTATTGACCCCATAGCTGCAATGCAGGATGGCAATAAGAATTCATCCGTGTATCATTCAAAGCCAGATATCATGTGGATATCACATGGATGGATAGCTAATGACATCCCACCCTGTGAGCATGGGATTCAAAATACCTCCTTTGTCTTTAAAAAATAAATAAATCTAGTTAGATCAATGCATTTAACACAGTTGGTCTAGAAAGAGTCCTGGTCTAAAGACACATAGCTCAAATGCCCTGCATTCAGAAACAAAACAATTAAATTCCTTATATTTCACCAACATTGTTAAAAACGGTAGAAAGTATTATCTCTGCATAAAAAGAATATTTTGTCTCAGTAAATGGAAAGACATTGTAAACAGCTTGTTCTCTATCTGAAAGGTCATCTATTCATTCTGTTGCACATCTTCTGAATGATACAATGCGGCTATTAAAGTTGGAGGGTTCACAAACATTTATTTGGAAACGGCTGATCTTGGAGTCAACAACCACATTCTAGTGCTTCATGAGGATCACTGCACAGTCACATAGTTTCGCGAAGTCAGAGACATTTACAACAGATTATTTCCCCAACTTTCTACTCTGTTTAAGTGATATTCAAGTTTCAGCAATACATAGCCATGTGTTCAAAAAAGAAATTAAGTACTAGCTGAAGCGAAACTGCAATGCTTATCAATGAACTTCTGCAATTGTTCAAAACAGTGTGACTTTATTATACTAATTGGTGTTAAAATACCAACTTACAGGTTTACTTTCATTACCTGTTCATCTGTTTTCCAGATGTCTATCTTCAATTCTTCCAGCACCCCAAGGTGTTGGGGTGGGAAGAAAAGCTGGTTTTGCCGTGATTTGAGTTTTTTGCTTCTTTGCTTAAATTTTTTGCAAGAACTATGCTATGGATATTACTAATGCAATTCTCTCAAAAAAAAAAAAAAAATTACTGAAGGGAAGATTAAAATCGTGTGTTCAGATAACTCAGAACTGGTTTTAAGCCTTCTGCTCATCTCCCTCTCTCTGCATGCTCAATCATACATCCATCTATTCAGTCTCTGGCTTCTAACAACTTTATCAAAACAAGGTATATCACTCAGCCAACTTAAAGTCACGCATATGTATACACAGTGACTTTTTTTCTTCTAAATGCAGAGGAAATGCTAAGAAGAAGAAAAGTTCATAAATTATGATTCCCATCACTTGCAT
The DNA here is from genome assembly GCF_011004875.1 of Balearica regulorum gibbericeps. Classification (NCBI taxonomy): domain Eukaryota; kingdom Metazoa; phylum Chordata; class Aves; order Gruiformes; family Gruidae; genus Balearica; species Balearica regulorum. The sequence goes on along the minus strand of NC_046185.1, from coordinate 133,411,068 downwards.
ATAGCCTAGATCTCTTCAAATTGCCTCTGAACTTGTTTAGAAATTTAAACCCTAAAGGAATGTTTTGAACAAAAAAAAGTCTGAATTCTACATGTGGTCCATTAATAGCATCACTCATCCGTTAAATTACTTTAACAAGTAAGCAATGAAAGTGCTTTTGCTAGATTAAATATCTATTACCAGACATCATCTAAAGCCTTTACAATAATATTCATATTTTAAAATGCCTGCACTAGCTTGTAGGTATTTCCCTGAAGTCCTCCTATTCACTGTAACTAGCTTCTGTATTTTCTTCCTAAATGCACCGTAATTTAAAATCATTCCAGAATGCTTTTTCATGCCATAGCAAGAACACAAAACCTGAGGGTGTACTGATTCTTCAAAAATAATCTGTTCAAAACAAACAATTGAAGACTTCTCAGATACTTTTGGACATTAATGCATGTCCACAAACAATAATTTGCTGGTCTTAACCTGCAAACAGAGAGAAAGGCTAACTGTGAGAGAATTTATTCCCAGCAAATTATCATTCTGTTACTAATGGCCACTAAGAGCAGTAAATTTGAATAAGGAAGGGCTCTAAGTGTACAATTTCGGCTGATAATTATGAACAGAAGACTTTTTGGAGGTTTTCTGTTCAGTTACAGTTGATTTAAGAGTTAAAAAAAAAAGGCAATTCCAGTCAAATCATTAATTATTGACTGCACCATAGCCCCACTCAGAATGGCTGTGAAATGCATACCTATGCTTTTAACTTTAACTGTGTCCCAGTTTCTGCATAAATTTGCGTAAATCTTCGCCATTATTCCAAAAGAAGAACTTTTTCTAGTATTTGCAGCAAACTGGGAGAATAAAATGCACAGCAATAGTTGGAAAAGCTCCCATTAGAAGGGAAGTCTTTGTGCAAAAGCCTGTGATGCTATGCTTTTTTTTTTTTTAATTTCTCTTCTTCATGAATTTTTTATTTAATCATTTTCTTCTAGCCATCAATCTAATTTTTCTTTGTTCCTCACAGTTTTCCTTTATTTGGCCAAGCAATTATTACAAAGTATGCAGTTTGCTTGCAGCTATGGAATATTTCATTTCAAAGACAATTTCAAGCATTTTAAAGCTTCATTAAGACATGCAACAGAACCAGCACGAGTTCAATGGGCTCCTGTTCTTGCAGCTCTTTGGGGGCAGCCTTAGGCAGTAATCTCACTACACCTAATGTGTACGAGTACCATAGGCATAAAAATAATAAAAAAAGCAGGCACTATGCTTGTTTGTTATTAAATAATCAATTCACACCAGCTTCTGCTGAGACAGTTTCTCACGGGCTGTGTGTGTCCCCTCCTTTCCCCAGGTGAAATAACGCAGCATGGACACCAGCTTTACCAAGAGCGGTCATACCACTCTTCCCATCTTTCTGCGATATAGAAGTCCTTCTGCAAGATACATTCAGGGTGGTTGAGGGATGGAAAGAGCACTCTATAGACATGGGGTGCTCTCACACGGGTGAATTACCCAGGGAACATTTGCTTTCAGCTGGTAACTGAAGGACCCAGCAATACGTCAATAAGAGAAGTTGTAACTGTATTGCATTTATAAGGTGATGACAGCCAACAGCAGTGATGGTGTATTTGGTGGGGAAGGGGGATCTAAAGGCCCAGAGACATTAAATGGTCATATATTTGGATAAACAACACATGATATATTCCCACGTACTTAAAAAATTCAGAGGATTCTCTGCTGCTTTCCATGTGCCCACGTACCTCCCTAACCAGATCATAGCCTTTCTCTCCCAGAGGGCAACTCTACAAATATTAACTCAATGTGATGGCACAATTGTAAATACCAGCAGGGTAGAATGGGTTTCTCATGTGGGTTTACACACCAAATCTTATTTTTCAATGTTTTGTTTTCTCCTTTCTCCACCCTCTTTGCTAGGTAGGGTATCAATCACTAAGCCTTCAGACAGAAATGAACACAGATCTGTAGCAAGAAATCGTCCGTGACACACATTTAACAAATGAGGACAGGCAGTACACTTCATGGGGTTGCCATGTCTGACACCTGTAAGCTCTTCTCAAACTTGAGCATTTTCTTAAACTACGACAGCGGTACAAGGCACCAGCAGAGCACTCTCACATTAATCACTTGTTATAAAAACATGAAGAGACTTAATCTCAAAGGAAATCAAAGGAAATGCCTTTGTCAAATGGAGTAGAACTTAAATTCCTTTTATTAAATCAAATATATTTGAGGATAGTTTTTAGAAAGCAAATATTTCAGTTTAGCTATCACATGGAATGAGTAAAGAAGGAAAAGCAGGGAAATATTCCAGTGTTACAGATAGATATACCTCTATAACTACCCACCTAGCAATTTGTATGCCCCCATATTACTTACCAGTATGCATGTGCACCAACCAGTGTCTTTAGACCATCACAGCTAAAGCAATAGTCGATACACATTTATATTACAAACATGTTCAATAGCTCAAACTGGATTCAGAATATACCTATTGGTCTGTTGCTAATATTAGACACCCTGTCGAGCTAAGCCAGATACAATTATTTTCCTAATGCCAGCCCTGAGTCATTAATCCCTTTATACCCAAAAGAACAGATAACTTGAAGACAAATTCCAGTTTGCCCTGGTTTTCTGGTCACCCTGTTACATGCTGAATAGTTTCTGTTTTGCTGCTTCTCAATGGCTACCAACAAAAACAAATTGGTGAAAAAACAGCCAAACAAGTCCTCCCACTTTCAGTGACAAACTGTGACTGCTGAGATGACAAGAACCATTCTCTTTTTCACATCGGAATTTACAGAGCAACTTTTCAGACCCTATTTTTCCCAATTTATAGCATTTCTGTTTCCATGTTCCTTCCTTTCCATTACATGCCTATTTAAGTACTGAGAAAAAATAAAGCTATGCAAAACAAGGCGACCAACAGGATTTTAAATGTGTAATACATCAATCTTTTTTCTTATTATTACATGCTTTACAAAAGGTAACTTTCTCTACACAGAGGAGTATAAACATATAGACTCTGTGCATATAGCCTCTATATTCCTTTATCTGCAGATCGTGGATGTCACGTACTGTTATTTGGGCGAGGGTACTGATAGTGAAATCTGTTAAACTGCAAAGAAAAACAAGTAATCTGTTTGTTGGTTTTTTTTAAACTTCTGACCATTCTCTTCCACTTTCCTCTGTACAAATCCACTGTGAATGGCTGTGCAAGAATTACAGAAAGATTTAAGGGGTTTTCAGCTTGCATTCCACATTAAATCGGATTATAAGAAAATATAGATAAAGTATTAGAATGCAAGTCTTTTTCCACTTTATTCAAAGTAGCTATTCAGCTGTCTCCAAGGATTTGCGGGAGAGCAAACCTGTATGGAGATTTTGGGGGGGGGGGGGGGGGGAAGAGATTGCCTGAATGAACAAGGTATTGGAATTCACAGTTAACTCGTGGGTTAAAACTACTCTGACAGCAATTTTGTAGTGTCAGTTCAGCAACCCTTACTCATGCTACACAGCATTTGTGGTTTTCACTATGTGTATGAAAGAATTAAACTGAGTAAAAGGATGAAAACTCATGTACTGAATTAAAAAATTACTCTCTAAACTCTCTGCTTTCCAACCTGAGGAAATCGCTAAATGCCCTTACGGCTCAATTTATCTTTCAGAAACATATCACGTAGAAGGAGATCCTAAGATCTTCTTCATCCTGAAGCATGTTAGAACCTGAGTATAATGTACTGGTGGGCAGTGTGCAGGAACTCGAGCAACATACAATGGGGGCTACACGTGCATTTTTCAAACCCCAATGCAAACTGGGGTTTGTGCAGTAATGAGACCTCTTTGGTGTTTGGGGGGGGGGGGGGGGGAGGGAGGGTTTTTTTGAGAAAGACAAAGACGGAGAGAGAAATAAATGTATTTTAGACAGCATACAAGTAGTTCTAAAACTCTTTAGCTATGCCATTTCCCACTTGTGATTACAGCAAAGATGATGGGATGACCAGGTCAGGTCCTGATATCCTTATGTTAATACACTTATCAGTATTAGCCAGAATTCCGAATTTTAAAATCACCAACAACTTCAAAATTTGCTCTCATCTACATTTGCTGCGTCATTCCTACCTTGCAGGACCAGCCACTTCTCCCTAACATTTAGTGAGGCTCATCCTTCAGAGTATATATATTCAGGGGGGGAAAAAACAAAACCAAAATCAACTGAATCCTTTGGGGTTTTCATCTTCCTGTGTATCACTGAAAAGCTGGGCTCAATAAAGTTAATGTACCCTGTGACTTCAAAGCACATACTGGAAATATTTTTTTTTAAAGAAAATATTCACTGATTGGGTTACCAACACCACAACTTCTCAGAAATTGAGAGAAATACAAGTTTTAACTACGATCAAGAAAAGCAGCCCTACGAAATGGGGTTACAGCTGGGCAAGCAGACAGATGAGCTCCCTGTGCCTGAGTAAAATGGATGCTGATTACTTACTATTCTATAGGGAACAGACATTTTTTGCTATTTTAAATATTCACTCACTCAGTTCAAATTAAACTAAATGAGGGCTACAGCATTTTCAAGTTTTTTCAGCCTCTAGTGCTGAAAGCTCTTAAGCTTGATAAATTCTTGTCACCCCTCTTACTCCTTTCTGTAAAATGAGAAAAAAATATAATCACACCTCAAGGCAGACACTGCTACATGTAGATTTTTTGCGTGTTTTGGTTCACAGAGTACTATGCAATGCTCTGAAACCTTTCAGCAATGCAAACGCATGTCCAGAGAGTTGTAGTTGTAATCAGAAAATTGCTTTGTCTGCAGAAACGGAAAAATGATTTGAGGGCAACTCTTTTCAAAGACAGGAGTTTCTCAATAATCTCAAAATCCACAGCACTTTATCAAAAATGTTAGGATGTTTCCGAGTACAAACAGTAAATGCAAATTGCTATCATTACTATCTGATCTAGCAAGACATGGCTCACATGTGAAATGGTGCTGAGGGGTCCTGGATCTCCCTTGCATTCAGCAGATGGCAATGGCACTCAGGACCCTGCAGGATTAGCCCTTAATTCAAAATCAAATCCTCTAAAAATACTAGGCCAGCATGGACACAGCATGAAGCAAAAAATGAAAATTACGTTGAGAAAGAAAGGTCAATGGAAAAAAGAACATCGATATATAATTTGCTGCTAATGTATTAAAACAATTACAGTAGTTATGTCATCTAACCACCGAAGCACTGAGAAATCAATGCACAAAGGAATAAAGAGCAAGCCATTTATTTCTGGCATTAGGTTAGAAAAAGAACATACATAACAGTAAGATATTTAACCTGAACAATCAGATTTGTTATTAGAGCACAAAAGTCAGAACTAGGAATAATTTCTAAGGTCATCTCCCAGAAATTTCTGGCAGTATTTTAACATCTGCAGAATGAATCAAACACATTCTCTCTGGTAAGGTCAAAGATCCTCCTAAAGTTGCATTCCAGTTGCTGCTATCACATGTATTGAAGCAGTTTCATATTTTGTTTGAGGGACAAAAAGCCCTGAAACCACAGGCAGAGAGCAAATGTCAAACTTGTCTAGCTTTAATGAGGCACTAATTTTTCCACGTAGAAATCTGAAGCTCTAGGTTTTTCCCCCAGGTAGGAGGGAGCCCTGGTGATTAATGTGCAGCTATAATGGTCGGGGTTATTTGAAATTATTGGACAAATTCACTACGCCTTACACATTTTGAAGTATTAGAAATACTGCCTAGAGCAGTCACCCTAAGATATTGCTACTTTTTGTTAAAAAAAGCCCTGGGCTAGTGCAACTAAACCACTCAAGCTTTCCATGTAGTGAAACTTCACTTGACAGTAAAGTGAGGTATTTTAACACATATGTGAAGTTCTCACCCAAGCCTTGCTGCAGAAGGCAGCCACTCCTTGTTCGCATCAGCCACGTCCCAAAGTACTTTAGGAGAAAAAAAATAATCCTCTCTTTCCATCGATTCTTTAAAATAAGCCAGCCAGGCCAGGATTGCCTGGAGCAGCAGGACAGAGGATAAAAGATTTAGTGGTTCCCTTTCATCTTTCTACCCAGGGTCCAGCTGCCTTATGGGGCGGAAGAGATGGGCACGCAGCAGTAACAGCACAGCATGCTGCTGCTCTGTCCTCACGGGTGAGCACACCACCTGGCACCCCCGTCACTAGCGTGTTTTACTGGAAGTTGTATGAGCAACTGCAAGGCAAGTTTCTACTTTTCTGCTTCTGTCTTGCACCTGGAGTTCTTTGCATCCCTTCCATCACCCTCTTCTCCAAGCACCCAAAGAGATGCAATGCTCTCCAGCCCCGGACCCCTCAATGACACGACTTCCAGTTGCCACAGAGAGCTGTCACTGCCTCAGTGGGGCCAGTAGGACCTTCCGTTGCCTGGTGGCAGCACAGTCATCACACAGAGCCATCCTCCAGCAACAGGCAGCAGCGCACAAGAAGGGGCTGCATCACCTGCCCCCTCTGCCACTGCAAGCCTCGTCCTACCAAGTGGGTGCTCTAAGATGCTCATGGCTGTTCAAGCCTTTTCCCAGGTCCACCAGCTCAGCGCATATCTGAGTCTAAAGGGAAATTTAAAATTAGACTAGACATTCAACTTTCAGAAAGTTAACATAAAGGAAGATGTGCTTAATCTTCATTGTTTTCATCTTTGCTGTCCAACCCTTGTATGGCATTGAAGAAGAACCAAGTTTCAAGTTCAGCATGTCTTTCTCATCCCTGAATTGAAAAATCTACAATAATGTTTACATCTAGTATTTTATATATATAAATATAAAAATATCATCACATCTTCCAAAAAAATTGTGAGTTCTTCATTTCTGGGTTTTCAACTTGAGATACTTTATAGAGCTTCCTTTTCAGTGACATTTCTGAGAACATGAACCCAAATTTTCTGTTTACAAAACAAAAATATATATAAAATCTTAATTGGCATTATTTTCAAATTAGTTAAGACTATTAGCCCCAAAATTTTTAACTTCAGTACCTATTGACAGGCTCCAAAATCCACTATATTTGGACAATATGCAGTCCAGCAGATTACGATAACTACAGTATAGTGACCAGAATACATTCCATACTGGTACATAATACGGATAAAGGACAGATCAAACTACATGTGGCAATGCCACATCTAAAGCTCTGCAGGTCAGGTGCAATGCCTAGACTTCAGGGTGCCATATTATCCCCATCACCTGCTGCTAACTGCTTTCCATACCAACCAGAGGGACAGGTCCCTTAAGGGAACAGAAATGTACAGATCCACACTGTGTATTTTTAAAAGTGTTTAGCAAGAAGCTTTGATCTATTATTTTTCCCCTACAAAGCAGCAAGGGGAAATTTCTTCGTGCTTCGGCCCAGGGAAGGAGATATAAGAAGAATCGTGTTTGCCCCTGGGAGCCAAATTATCATAAATATGCTAAGCAGTGCAAGCTCCCCAACATGTGGCACTGGAGCATGTGCAGTAAACATCACACCGTCTCTTCAGGGAAGCCTAGCATGACAAAGCCTCTACTGGCAAAACGCTCCTGGCTTCTGTAGGTTTGGCAGAACTGCCTACAAAGGGAATGATGGCATTTTCGTCTGAGCAAGAACTGTTAGATTTGGTCCAAATGTCTGCATAAGGTAGCAGTAATGTGCACTAGACTAAGGTACAGACCATGCACTTCTTACAGCAACGTATTGCGTCGAGTGGTGGCATGTTTTTAGTGTACTGGGTCAGGCAGACTGGGTTGGGGTCTTGCATATGCAGCTGTGGCCCATTGTCACGTAACCTCAAAAGCAGTGACCCACTTGCCAATGTCTTCCAACATGGAGGCAAGAGGCCCAGCAATGGTGCTGCATGGCTGCGATGCATTACAGGCTCTGCTGGGCAGGGGGCAAGCAGGAGGAGGGAACATATCTTGCAAACCCCAGAGGAGACCCAGGCAGGCATTAGCATACTGCAATATCACTGCAGCGCTGAAGGATGCCACTTCCAGCATTTTGCCCCACGGTGTACAATACTTCAGGCTGATGGGCACACGCTTTTCAGATACCTCTGCAATAACTTACACAGTATGTAAACACCTACAACGCACAGCAGAGACCTTCTTGTACTGAGAGGGGGATGGTGGGAAGGACACAACACCCGAAAGAACCCAAAAAACACACGACACCCAAAAGAACCCGAAAACCAAACAGAGCCATAGTTGTACGTTTCCACACCTGCCTTCCTCCCCGCTCCCCAGGGCAGCGAAGCACAGCTGCACAGCATAAAACCAGAACAAGCATCAGAGCACTCATAAGGCAGCTGCATTTTGCTTCCCTGTGTGGTGAATGGGTTCCAAAAATTCCCGATGAGTTTCATGGGGGTGGTGTTAAAACACAATGTTACACTAATTGCAGACTTATTCACATGATTATGTCCTTAAATTACGAACCTGAAATTGTACTTGCTATACTGAGACACCTAAATCATTCCAATGACAGGTTAACATGTAATTAAAGACGGCTTTTCTACTTATTATTACAACCTAATGGAAGACAGCCATAAAAAATGGCTTGTACATAGTCTGTGTATGTATTAAGAACATCTAACAACTTCAGATTATTGGTTTGTCAGTACAACCCTGTACTGACAGCAGAATGAAAGAAATAACAAAGGTTCTTGCTTGCATGGTTTAAAGATCATACAGGGGTATGACACGAGGAACAGACATTATCTGGAGTTCAGCTGCTTGACAGTATTTAAATACCTGTATGGGCATATTTCCCTGTGGTAGCAGAACTGTGTTCTTGTGCAAGGACCTTCGGCTGCTTGCAATACACAGTAGTTCAATGGTACACTTTGGTGAAAGAACACCTTTATTTTGATAATTTTCAAACTATTTTCACTCATTGGGGAGCCCAGTGTTAGATCCTCAATTCAGCTGTACCATAATTACTCAGGGATTTTATTTGATAGCTTTGCTTATTTCAGTTAAATAAAGCAGAGATATTAAGCAATTACTGGATGAAAGCACAGTGGGGTAATTTTCTAAAGGTGTATGTTCACTTTTGCCATTATTTCAGATTTTAGTGCTATTTATTGATTTATTCACAAAAAATACATGCAGCATACTTCTCTCAGATAGGCGTAACTTTGGACTTCTAGTCCAGCTTTCTTCTTTTGTATCTTTCTTTCCCAAATCTTATGAGATACTGTATCTTTCATGCACACATTGGAAAGCGTTTAATGCAAGAGAAGCATTCTGTATCTTGTAGAAATTGTTTGTTCAGTTTTTACCCCTTCATCAACGCTGCCAGCTGTTCCTTGGATTTCTGCGGGGGCACAGAGGAATCCCCTCGGCCGAGATGTAAACCCTCCCCTTCTGCACAAGCATACATGAATCCAATGCAGTGTTTAGGATAAAGGTAAAAATCACAAACTTTAGTAACAGATAGGATACTGTCTTAAACTGGGTCTCTTGGCTCATCTGCTCTATGACCTGCTCCACTAGACATAACATCTGGCTGTGACTAGCGCTTGCTGCCATCTTTCACGTCTATAGCTCTTTTTGGCCGTAAGTGCCAGCACCATTTTTATAAAACATGTTTTATTTTTCCAGCGTACAGAGAAAGGGAGGCAGGCACGGGCTCAGCAGAGGTGGGAGGCACCTGCCAAGGCGAACAGTACAAACCCAGGGTCCTCACTCTCCTTCTGCTGGTCTCTCCGCAGTCCCATGTGGACAATACCAGGACCCATGGCTTCCTGCCAGTGAGGCCAACACCACCAAATGTGAGATTCAGATGGTGATCCCACTGCAAAGCACCTTTCCCTATCAAATTTCCAAACTCTCTTCAAATTAAATAGCCTACCAACAACATACTTTATAGTTTCCTTCAGCATTTCTTCTTCTTTCTTGTTCCCCAAAGGAAAATGGCTTTTGCAACTGCACTGTCTGTCCAACTGTCTGTCAGTCTTGCTCTCCCTTACCCCTGTAACATTTGAATCTGTTGACAAATTTCAACCAAATTTGAGACAGGGCAGCAAATTCTCAAAGACACTATGTTCCTGTAAGTAATGGGGGTAAGCGTATACATAGAAAAAAAAGAGAGAGACAGATTATTGTCTCTCTGAAGTAAAGGCTGCCATTAAGCACAGCTACATTTGTAGACATAAAATAACTCAGCCAAAGGAGATGTAGTGATAGTGCCTCAAGCTGCTGCTGATAGGACTGGGGTTTTTTTGATTAAAAGATACAATCTTACAGACTGGGACTACTAGCATCACTGAGATATCCTCTTTATTTAAAATTCTGCAAAGAGTGGCCATACCGAATTTCTCTAACAAGGCTTCCTATCGCTGCTGTTCCAGTTTCTCTGCTGCACCAGGTTGCTGGATCTTCTCTTAGTGGATCCTATAAATTCCCAGGGCAGAGCACTGTCTCTTACTTTGTGTTTGCACAGCACCAGTCACAGACACTGTGGCTTCTGAATGCCTGTATATATGTAAAATGATAACTCATTATCTTTCTGCATTTGTTTCTGCAAATAAGGGTTTTTTTCACTAAACTGCTTTGCTTATTCAGTCAGTCATTAAGGCCAATTATAAAACCCTATTTTTAATTTTTTTTCTTACTAAGAAGCAGTATCCTTTCTATATCATCCCTGGCTAGTCTATGGAAAATCATCAATTACGTGATGACAGTCTCAGACTACAATCACTTGTCCATGGCTGCAGCCCAGTAGACACTTTTGCTAGGTGTAACACTATCTATAGCTTCTTTCAGGTTACAAAATTGTGAGCATGTATTTATTTTTACTAAAGAGTGCCTGTCAGAGAAGGTAGCAAAGCATCTTCAAGAAAGACCAAGGATTACGTAAAACTCTTCAGCTAGCTAAATACTTACTATATAAAAACACATATTTAAAAGCAGTTTTCCAAATCAGTTTTTTAGAAACACATCACTGATTACGGTAAATATATAGGAGCTGGAATCAATTCCATTAGGAACTTCTGTTTTAAAGACACAGCAGCCCACATCCCAGAAGGACAATGAAGTATAATATGCAAGCTCATTTAATCACTGTATCCAATTACAAGGAGGAATAAATCATCATACACCAGCCTATGTCTGAATTTTAAAAAGTAAATAAATCATGAATAGTCAAGCCAAATGCTGTGAATCTCTGGATTCACAGATTAGCAGGGGAAGTGGTGCGTTCAGTTCCTATTTGAAATGACAGTATCAAAAAGCTACTAACAACATCTAATTATTTTAAGATAAATACAAAAGCTGCCTTTTTTTTTTGTTCAGTTTGGAGCTTGATCCTACAGAGTTGCCATTCTTTGCAGTAGAGAACACAAAATCCTGACAAACATTGACCTCAGCGGAACTTATATATGGTCTAATGACAGACTTTCCTGCTCGCTCTGCCCTGAATCATACCCAGGACTCCCCTAAGTCACAGGGGTTCGAAGAGGAGCTGGCCTTCTTTCTAACACTACAAATAGCAGCACTTTGGGCAACTGCTCCTGCCCTTTGCTGTAAACTCCCTCATCCCAGACCTACATGACTGTACCCTCTAGGAGGATCTGAATGCTCTCCATTTGTCAAGAAAACCCAGTACAGCAGTTCCTTGCCAAGCTGGTGGCATTTTCATGTTTTCCAGACAATTTTAGAAAATTGTTATTCAATATTTATCATTCTTTGTAATCAAGAACATAGTCATAACTTCCCAAATTGCATCTTACTAACTTTGATTCCCTCAACAAATTTCCAATCCTTTAAACTGAGGTGTTAAATCAAATGCCCTATGGACCATGGCATGTCAAAACCCTCAGCCAAGTAGGGAGATCAGATTCTCATTAATACTAACACAATCTGTGTGCACACAAGGAAAGAAAAAAAAAAAAAACAAACAAAAAACTGTTCAAAATATTTACGTAAGCTACACAAGAAACCCATAAGATGAGCCAAAACTTTTGCCTAGAGAGATGGGCCATCACACTGGAGACTGTAACAAAATTTTCCTCAACCCAGTGACACCGCACCAGGATAGACCTCAGGAAAATGCTTTCTTGCTGCTTTGCAACAGAAGAGAACTATTTGGGAGAGTACTGAAGGTCTGAGGACACACAGCAACAGCCCAGCTTCAGCTGGCAGACCCTCCCCTGCCTACAGGTTTAGGCCTAGCTTGCCCAACACGCCCAGGTTTTCCACTGACCGCATCCCAAAATCTCCACATGTGTGCTTTGTGGCTTCTGTCCACACAGCAAACCTCAGAGGTCCTGGGGGACCCCATGATGGCAATGGCTCCCCAAGGTCTCACACTGCCCTGGAGAAGGGCCCACCAAGCAACCCCGCTGGGCAGAGCACGCGGCCCTGGCGCAGACGTCATCTTCAAAGTGTTTGCAAGCTGTGTGTGGCCCAAGAGCCCTACACCGCTGCCACAAGGAGAGCAAGGAGGGAGCAGGCAGTGTCTCTCTGCTTCCCAGGCCCTGCTCGGGGGGACATCCCTGCTCTGGGTCAGGACGGGGAGAGGACAGCAAGGAGCCCGCAGCACAGCCAGGGCCACTTCCTCGCAGTCAGGCTGGGCTCGAGTAGGCCCGCGCCTGTCCTAAGAATTATTCACCCGCCCCGACGCAGCCTCTTTGTTTATCCCCATGCAGCTGAAGGTGGGGGTGGAGGCGGCATTTCACCTGCCGGGACACAGGTGCCTGCATGTATGCTGAATTTCTAACGCATCCAGTTGCTCCCTGCCTGCCGCTGCTTGCTGGCATGCACCGGGATGGCAATTCTCCAGCCGTCTGTTACAGAGTTATCTCTGCAGACAGCGGTGCATGAGTATGAAGACAAGCTGCAGTCACCTCAACAGGCGAAATACTTTCATTTGGCCGTTATTGGTGGTTTGCATGCTTTGGAGCATGCAAAACATCGCTCACTGCTGCTTTAAGACTTTGAATGAACCCCCCTTGACAACAGGGATCTGACAAACACTGTTTGTTTGTGGTTGTTTTTCACTGTTATTTGTTTGCTTGCCGCTTCCAGCTTGTGGCTGTGCATCCCCCATGATGTACTAACAGTAACAACAAACAAAACCCCACGGACAAGGCTCCTGTCAGGGTGGGGAATGAAACCCAACAAGGGTTTCATTATTGTATTGATGCTGGGGCTCTGAAATCACAACTGGGACAAAACAAAACCAGTATCTGGCTTTCTGTTTTGAGCTACAGTGGTTCCTAGACAGAGGCCAATCAGCCCTAAATCCTTAGAAATGGGGGTGGGAGAGGATTAAAGAAAGGTTGCTTGGGGAATCTGTAGAGCCTTCTGGGCAGGAGGAGGAGGAGGGGGGAATAATGGCAGGAGAGGGGATGTGGGGTGCAGAAAAAAAGGAAAGAAATTGAAAAGCAGTAGAAGGTGAGGTATAAAGACCTGTAGCAGTCCCAGGTCAGACAGCATGATTTTTCCATGATTACATCCCTGATTCTGGCAATTTATATTTATATCTCCATCAAAACTCAAGCTCAAGCAAAGGAATAAAATCACAATTCGTCCCAAATGTTGTCACAAGAAAATCCAAGTTTTTTACTATTAGCTTCCATCAAAATTAGATCCATCAACGCTGCCACTTTATTTACATTGATCTATTTTCCCCATCCTCCCACCTCCCAAATTTTGCCCTCAGTGTCCTTGAAAACAAGCAGTCACATTTTTACTTCAGAGAGAGTTTGGTTTCAGAAGGATCTCACCAGCATTTCTGAACTGAGACAAGGTCATCTCATGATCTCAGCCTGGCTCAGGAGACGGCAATGCGAGCTGCTGCCACAGCTACAACTCACATCGGTATTTTTCACCTTGTCTAAAAGATAGGACAAGCAATTTACTTTATTGCAGTAACTGATGCTATTCCAAAAAAGCTCTTTCTGTCAGAACCAGCTATACTCCATGAGGGTAACTGACATCTCATGAGAAACCTTTGGCTGTCAAAGTCATGTAATTCTATTCCTATTTCAGGAAAGGAATCAAAATTCACTCAAAAAAAAAAAAGTATTCTTAAGATTGTCTCCAATGCCAACCACACGGGCTCTCCTAAAAGGTGCTATATACCCCAACTGGTACCAAACTGGGTCAAGCCTTTCCTTCTAAAAAAAAGTAACAGCAATTTAAGCCTGCATTATGAGCTTATCAATTGCAGTTAATGCACAAAGCTTCTGAATTTATGCCAAGCATATTCTGCTCCATTATCTCCTTTTTAGACAGGCACCTCCGCTCTCACAAAAGTATTCCTACTACAACCATCTATTCCTACATCCAACAGCCGATCTTCTGACTTGCCCACTAAAATCAAAACCCAGCAAGATAACATAAATCACAGTGGAATTCCCCACCAAGCTCACCCAGCACACAGTACGTCTGGCCCTCAGTAGCTGCTGCCACAGCTGCTCTTTCCCCTCTTTTTTCCTTGGACATGAAAGAAGGTAGCAGCCAGTGTTAGGGCAAGGCAGAGCCGAGCTCTGCTGCACTTGATAACGCAGAGTGTGTTGGCATCAGTTTGCCAACGCCACAGACAGGCTCTCTCAAGCATTTATTCAACTATACAGCAAGGAGAAGTATTCGGTGCTGTAATACAGCTCAGGGTTGGCAGCTATTAAGAGAGGTCTTAAGAGCCCGCAGAAAGCCTCATCGGGAGGCTTCGCATTGGGAAACAGGCAGAAATCTATTCCAATTAATGGTTCACAAATAGGTCTTGGGTTGTGGCTTTTTGATCTTACTTTCCCCAGGTGTCCTCTCAGCACAGGGATTTACAGAAAATGGTAAGATGGGAAAGAATACAATTGCATCAGCAATATGACAAAGCATCACCTAACGGTAGTAGCAGGCAGTATGATAGGAAACTTAGTAAAGTAACGATAACTGTAGTTTGGCTATAGTCAAAAACAGCCCCGCTCCTGCTCACAAAAAGACCGAGGCTGCTACTTCCATAACACTGTGAAACCGTTTGAACTCAGGGCATGTTAAGAAGGATTGCGGGGGAAGGAGGAATTAACAGCATGAGAGTAAATTTAGTTCACAAGGGGAAAAAAGCAGCTTTGAAGAACAGATTTCTTTCAGATTCTTAATACATAACCTCAAAGCACAGGTCTTCAGTGAATCCATCCTTCCACCCTGTGGGCGGGGAATGAACACGCTCTTTATATTCCTCAGAAAATGTTAACCTCACAAAAAAATCATTGTATCATAGCAACTTTGAGCACTGGAAACACTGGAATTCAAACCCCAAAGACAGTGCGTGAACTGTATTCTTGGACTCAAGATACAGCAAGTATGTCAAGATACAGTTTTATGTTTTCACCATTATTACATTAAAATTCCCCCATCCCATGAAAGTGTCTTTCAAAAAAACATTTTTGAGAGCACCATCTCCAAGTTTTATAACATTACAGACTCTTGGGAAGGAGTGCTCTGCTCTATTCTGAGAACAAGCTTTTGACTTAACAAGCCATCTCACTAAGTGCTAATAGCAACACGGGGGTCATTAATGGACAAACACCCCTACTTATGTTGGCAAGTGGTGAATCACTGTCTCATGGAAGAGGAACACAGACAGTACTGAAGACAGTGTCCAGTTTTTCAATCATCTGGAGGTCGGGGTTGATAGTAAAAAGCCTTAAGAAGGAAGGAAAGGAGAACAACGCTAAGTGGTGAGGGTGAGTAAATACCCAGGAAAGATGGGAGACCTGTGGCGAAGGGCCCCGTGGTTGGGGCTCCTGAAGGACTGCATGGTCTGTGGCTCCCGCTGAAGGAACAGGACTAAGTGGATGCTTCACAAGAAGCAGCAACACTGATATTTCAGTTTTGCATTTCCAGTTCCTACTCTCACAGCTAACTGACCTGCCAACCCACACACCATCTGCTGCTATTCCTCTTATGCTAACTCTCTTACAAATCAGGTCTCTCTTCTCCTCTACTAGAAACAGCAGCTTTGAGATAACTGTATATGTTTTATATGTCAGCTTCAATGAGCCATGTTCTGGGACAACATGAAGATATGGCTGTACGTGAGGGCTGAGAGGATCTGGAAAGTTGTGTCACCTTCACAGCAGAAACTGTCCTCTCCCTTCACACATTCCACATTTGGTGGTTTGATGCCACCACTGCTGCAGGGGAATTGATCTCCAGTAGACAGAAGTCAGTAAGAGCTACCATAGTTTAGATTCATTTCAGAACTTGGCTATGACTTTTTGCTAAGCCGATGCTGACTTCTTTTGCCTTTGACGTTCTTACGGCTCACTAGAACCAGTATGACATCAGCTGCAACAGAAGGGATCTGGCCTGCTTCATCTCCAGACCTGCAGCTGTGGAACCGACCCAACCTCCAGTGTGGCATTTAAGCCAGACAGGGAATCAACCCAAATGGTTGGCATACTTCTACAAGGACATCTCCCTTGTCGAGACACCTCTTTGGCATGAGCACTGTGCAGTGGCTCAGTTTCCCTTTTTGCCTTTATGGCCCCTGGTCCCAGCCTTCTGACCTGGGAACACTAGTTATTTGTGCTATATTTGATGCTGCCCAGCCACACTCGGGTCATTAGAAAAAGACTCAGCCTAAGGCAGAAACTAAGAGGCCACCTCTACTACTATTTTTGTCACTAAAATACAAGCATGTTTATAAAATAAAACCTTGGAAGTATTTTTTATCCCTTCCATATTCTCTTCTTGGCTCCACACCACCAGACAATCAGCAATTATCAAAAGCACTGTTCTGAAAAAAAGATCTACAGAAACATTTCTCAAATATACAAACATGTCTCTCTATAACCTCAGCTACTACTAAATCTGTTAATTTAGATATATATGACCATATATCTTTTCATATATTTTAAATACTTACTCCATTGGTTTGATAATTTGTATCGCCTAGACCTTCAATGTCGTTAGGGTAAAAGTAATTTTACAAATAACTGATTAAAACTCTTTAGGATCACATTGGCTTTCCAGAAACCTTATCGAATTCCCAGTGACAAAACAACTTGTCTCTCAGGTACCTCATCAAAATGTTTGTATCACCCAAGTCTATTTTGCAGTACAATAAATTAACACCTTCTGCCTTTTACGACTTTAAAGAAAAAAATAATAAAAGCCTTTTTCACTGTCAAAAGAAAATTATTGATCTTCATCCCTAAAAAAAGTTCTGCTGCTAGACCTGCACTTCCCAATTCCTTTCAGCTTAAACCACTAAGATCATCAAACCCCCTCATGTTGTCTACAATGCACATCTTCATAATAAATGGCTTCACACTAAGCTTTCATGATGGCTCCTTATCGCTTTCTCACATAGCAAAAGGTGACAACTAGCTATAATGAAGCACAAAATTACAAAGAAAAGACTGAGGAACTAAGAATACTATGATATAATAGACTGATCATATACAGTGAATAGCTTTTTCTTCTGCAAATTTCACTCAAACACAAAATACATTCAACACTTAGGGCCCTACCATCATCTCAAGCTATTCTTGTACCAGATACAAAAAAAATTTATTTAGGTGCCTGAGGTACTGAAAGGTGCCTAGGTACACTGAAACCATGTGTTGGCCTGATGGCTACCTGGTTCCTTTCCCTCCTTGAAGGGGTCTACTATGCTAGGCATGCTTACACCATGAAAATGATTTTTGGTGATGAACTGAAAAATACCATCAGTCTCTACAGAGAGAGCCCTGATCATGAAGACAGAGTGCTGATCACAAGGATGTTCATCATTCCCCGTGCTGTCTCTAGTTTCTCAGTCATTGGACATAATGGTGAAACAATCCAAGAGCAACATCCCAGCACCCTGCCTTGCCAGAAGTTTGCCCTAAACAAGCTTTAGTGCCCAAGCGCAAAAACAACAACAAAAAAAAAAAAACCCAAACCCCAACCAACCCATTTTCAGGCTCTGCGTCCTAATTTCCCACAAATAACTGTCTGAGTTCCTGCCAGGAGACAGCATCTTAGACATACTCCCCTCGCTGGCATTTCCTATTAGCCTAGGCACCACAGCGTGTGACACGCTGTCTGTAGTGAATCCCAGACATGGCACTCCTTCTGCAAGCTGGTTCAGCTCACTAATGTGACAGATAATAATCCCACCAAAGGAAAAAAAAAAGTTTCCTATGAAGATACTTAGATCTACTTGGCACAAGGTGAAACCAAGTATATCAGAGGAGAAGGGGATGACATGGCAATGAACAGGAGGACAGCTGGAAGATGTCAGATCTTCCCATTTGAGCGGAAGCCAGCATCACTGTCGGCAGCCTTGGTCCCAACCTCATGCTATCCCCAGGGCTCCTGCCTCTCTCCTCCCAGCTCCAGGTCCCACCACACTGTTTGCAAATCCATTCAGGAGAAGCTGTAATGTACTGGGTCGGATCAAAGATCCCCATAAAACAGAACCAGGTCTTTGACAGGGGCCAACAGAGGATGCCCAGGGGAAGAAAAGAAACTCAAGAAACAGACAAATACAGAGTTATCTTTCTCTGACATACTCTCCTAGCTTCCAGCAACTGACAATGTAGTCTTTCCAAACTGGAAGCTGTATCGATGTCACTGCAGTGATGATTTTGCCAGGATTTTGCCTAATACGCTTTCAAACCCTTTCAAACTTTGGCTTCCACAAAATCCTCACAACAATGAGTTTCCACAGTTAAGCTGTGCATCATTAAAAACAAAAACAAAAAACTTCTCTTTATTCATTATAAAGCTAATAATCTCACCGTTACAAAACACTTCTCGCATTATGCGAAACAATGAATAATCTTTCCATACCCACCCTCCCCACACAATTCATAGTCTTGCAGACCACACCATGTCCCTCCTTTAGAGAAATTGCTTTTCTATGCTGACCAGACCTAGACTATTTGTTCTTAGATGTATTTAATCTAAACTTCTAATCACCCTTGCTGCCCTTTTCAAGCTTTTTTAGTTCATTTACAACCCTTCTGAGCTGGGGGAGAAGAAGGAACCATATTATACAAACCATATTACACAGTTATATAATGTTACGAGTATGGTTCTTGCTTGTCTCCTTTCCTAATTGTCCCAAATACTGTTCGCCTTTTTCAGCAATGCTGATCAAAAATTTCTAAGAACTATCCACACTATCTCCAAAGACCTATTTTCTACATGGTATTAGCCAATTCAGCACCTCCACTGAATATGTATAATAAGGATTTCCTTTTCTCCATATTAGAAAATGCATTACTTTGCATTTTTCAAACTTGGATCTAATCTGCAATTTTATCACACAGTCACACAGATTTTTATTCCTTTCATCTTTCTTCAGCCACAGGGCTGGTATGAGGGGGCCCATTCCCAACTCATTTTCCCAGTCCCACATTCCCCTGTTCTTACTTCTTTCATGAGGCTATTTTTGAGTTGGATCAGCTTCCTGCCCTAACTCACCTTACAGAGACACCTAAGCAAAGTTTGTCAGTATGACAACGAGACAACACGATAGCTCAAACAGGCAGTCAGAGGTGGGGATAATAGGGCGTACAAGAACGTAACCTTGCATGGCCACCACAGGTGAAACCATGGCTTCATTTATCATAAGACCCTCAATCATTTAGTCTTACCAGCACATTCTGTTACCTCAGTTTCCACCCCACACGCAGCAGCACCCTGTTTTCAATGGCAACTTCTCTCCATTTTAAACACTGACAATATACTCTTACCTTTCATTTTCTCTCTTTTAAGTCACCATCAGTCCTGAAAAGCATCTTCTCCCTTATCTAAAGGATCTTTGAATTCCTTTAAGGATTTTTGGCAAGGGACTTTATCAAAAGCATTCTGGAAATATGAATGTAAGATATAGGCAGACCAGACCATATATACCCTCACACTTCTTCAAATCTTTAACAGCTCTACAGGATACACAAGATCTTATTTCTCTCTAGAAAAAAAGAAAGAAAAAAAAATTTCCCTTCCCTCAGTATGCTATTTCTGCATGCATTTCTTTCTTCTACTTTTACTGTAACACCACCCAATTTCCCAGCACAAAGTCATTACTTTATGCTGCAATTTTGCATCTAATCAAACTCCTGCAAGCAAGTCCAGCGGCTAGAGGTACCAGTCCTTCTCTCCTGCTGTCCTCATCGCACATCTCCTGCTCCCTGCCTCCCTCTCCCTGCATCAGGGGCAAACTTTGTGCCACTGACAGGTGATCCATCTTAAAACTAATAATTAAGTATTTCCTCGGTTAGTATCACCCGGGTCCAGCTCCCTACTCGAGTCCACTACAGAATCACACAACAGGCTGTAGAGGCACAGAGGGACCAGTGCCACGGCAGGAATGAGTGGTTGAGGAAGGTTGAGCTGCTTCTTTTGACTACAGCACCAGTTTATGCTGGAATAATGTATTGGTAAAATGACAACCTTATTGCTTAGATCTTCCCCAAATAGAACCATTTCTTTTAATTGGCATCACATTTTCCACCTTCTTCTGCCACTGGAGTTGATTTATATGATAGATTACACACCACTGTTAGGAGTTCAGCAATTTCATATCTGAAATCCTTTAGAAGTCTTTAGGGAGTAACATCGGATCCCTGTGATTTGTTGCTATTCATTTTATTGATTTATTCTAAACCTACTTCTACTGACACTCCAATTTGAGACAGCTTAGACTCATGCTACGTGAAGCAATGGTCCTGTCTGAGAACCTCCCCAGGTTCTCTCACACTGACTACTGAGATAAATTATTATTTTAGCTCTTCTGCTGTTCTTAGGCAGATGTTGCTCCATGCACTCTGCTAAACTCTTACTCCTTTCCTATGGGCATGGCAACAATATTCGTGTAGCCCACTCAGTTCACCAAGTTTTCCTAAGACTCTGTAGAAAAGTTTACAAAATCCCTCAAAATGATGACAGACAACATCTCATTATAAAGGACTGCTAAAAGGAAGAGCTAGCAGGCATTTATTCTCTCCATCCTAAAAGCTGGAAGATAAGATCGCAAAGTGTCGGACAAACATTTATTCTCCCTGACATCAGTCCACATGCATCAGCATGATTGTGTGGCAGTTAGAGTACATTTTTAAACACCTTTTACTCATCAGTAATACAGCACAGTGAGCAAGAGTCCTAACAGCTAAGAAATAAACAAATAAAAAATATCACAAAGCAATTAAACATTTTTTTCTTGGATTATTAAACAAAAGACAACACCTAGAAAAGGCAGAGCTGTATCCCTTTTTTGCAACATCATTTAGCATCTGACTACGATCAGTTCATGCAACACAGTACCATTCTCCTAAAAGGTCACACACAGTTCCTCAGAGGGTGCCACTACCCAACATCAAAGCAGTGCCACTGGTGCAAGTGTAGAAACAGAATGGATTAAACAAAAGTAACCCTTACTGCACAGCACTTCTAGGACAAACAGATGTGGTCTGAGGGCCCCATCTAGATGCTACGTCATGATCCCAAAGCTAAAACTGCTTCTGCATGACAGGGGAGAGTTCCCACTAATCCAAGGATCATCCACAGTCCCAGGTAAGGGACACAGCATGACAAAAGTCATTGCTCCTTTCTTTTTCTATTCCTAAGACATCCAGACCATATCTACACCTCTTTGCATCAATTTTAGCCACATCATGAGGATTCATCCTCTTTTTCTGTCCCATTAACCCTTCTGCAGACATTCAGCATCAGCCGTCCTACTTCCGTGATAGCCTAACAAAAGTATCACGCATCCCCCTCACCACAGACTCTTTCCCCCAGTTCATTAAAAAGATACATCAGTTAAGACCAACACCATCACAAAAAATCCTCCAGTCATACCATTCCTCATTTACATTCTTTCTCCAGGTCTTCGTTTCCCACTGCTTCTTGCCCTCAAAGATCTTCACAAATCAATCTCTTCTCTCCCTAATCATTCCCTAAAATGAATCCCACAGTAAGGAGGCAAAAGACAGGTAGTGTCATCAGATTTGATGAGGGAGATTATGTTCTGCTTTGGCAATGCTCTGCTTAAACTGCCTAAGAGGTGGCCCAGTGGCATGAAGGAAACAGTCTGAGGGATTCAGGCAGGGCTGGAGGAGTAGCAGTGGATGTGATGATCACTGTCATTCCAGAGGCTGCAAAACATTGAATGCAATCACTGCGAGGCAAGATGGTATGTTTGAATGGAGACCAGTCAGAGGATACTCCAAAGACTACATCAGGATAATATCCAGAGAAGGAAATGCTGCTAATGCCCAAGAAATAAAAGCTTTTGTGGAAGAGGACAACAATTTTGAAAGAAATGTTGTAGACAACAGGAAGGGATTAGAGATCCTGTGATGGTAAGATTTGGCCTCTTGGGAGAGGACTTGTTCAAATGCCCATCCTTGATGAGGATTAGCCCAGGAGGTATGCCTAGTATTTTCTGCCTGGATATTGACATATTCGAAGTGTCCACTCCGTTCAATTCTTAAAACTTCAAACTGCCTTCTGACATAAGCACCCAGTAGACATTCCCCAGTGATTCCAACAACCTTAAAGATAATCCAGAAAAGTTGTTCATTACAGAAATTTAAAATTTCCAGCCATCTCATGGTAGGAAACAATAAGTACCAACACGGGGGTTGGTATATTACAAGTAATAGTCAGGAAGGCTGGCAAGACTTTGTTACTGGCAAGCTCCGATTTAAGATGATGTCACAAGAACTCACATATACTCTCTGACTTTGTCATCACAAAAAACCCTTTATTAAGTAGCTAAGCTTAAAGAGTCTTGCAGACCTCAGGCTTTCAAGACATCTTTGCTCATCTGAGTAAGACTAGTCTAGCTGTGCATGTTGCAATGTCCCCTTTAGTGTCCTCAGTTGCTATAACAGTGTTCGGCCACATCACAGACACTGGGATTCTTGCTCAGGTCAGGTAAGAGACGGTGTCCTCATCCATTTTTTATAGCAGAGGATGCCACAGCAGAGTGCTCAAGGTACTTTGCTACAGGTTTAGCAGCAGCTGAAGGGATCCTTGAGGCCTGGGCTGGACCCCAGTTAAATCTATTCCAGACCAGTCCCAAAGCTTCCCTTTATTCCCCCAGCTGCATGCGGTACCTGCTGACTTGGGCTAGAAAATGGAGGATGGCTGGGAGCAATACATGGAGCATCATTCAGCCATGTCAGTGTTTATGAAAAGCAGTGCTCCGTGACCACGCCAGCCCCAGGATATAGTGGGGGTTTTTTTAATGTCCATAGAGGGTTGCAGTTATGATTTGTTATACAAAGGGTGGGAACGAAAACATGCAGAGCATCCCCTCATGGGAAGCAGTGAAAAGGGTCAAACAGGACAACAGCCCCCTGCGCACCAGCATATGTAAAAAACAGCTCTTTCTCATGTTCTTTACAGACACAAATAAGCAAACCAAGTTGGGGGCTGCAGGGAAAGCAGGAGGCCAAGGAAGTCATCCTGGAACTGGCAAACTGACAACCGGAGCAGCAGCTGGGTACAACAATATTGTCCTTTTATGTTCCGCAAAGCTATGCCTGCTAAAACACAAGCCTGCGGGACTCTGCAACTCAACCGTCCTCTGAGATGGGCCAGAATGGAACTACAGAAAGTACAAAGAGCAGCAAATCCAAGCACACAAAAAGCAGAAGAATGCATTCAGGTGCACACACAAAGGCGTACACATGTTCAGTTGATAACCTACACCTCCTCACGCCAAATGCCACTCAGTCTGCAAAACATACTGATAAAAACACTACAGGAGCATCCGCCACATTGGGAAACATAACTCCCAAAATCTTTTATTCTGATGAAGTTCTATCTTACCAGATTACTAAAATCAGAAGAAAACAGTATACGATGAACTGCCCTTGAGGAAGTGGAGGGCTGCTGGGCAAGGTTTAGCACACTTTGTGATGGCAAAAAAATGAAGCCACAGCTACTTTGTTCTGTCCCTGGGATCCAGTTAACCCTGGCTACGGGGCAGAGCTAATTGTTTCTTTCTAAAAGGAGTTAGGGTAAGGCAGAAGAGGTGAGGGGAAGCCAATCAACCTTTAAATACATTACCATCTGCTAACAACCGGGCAAGTATCGGTTTAGCATTTGTTTTGAGGGCAGTTTACCAGCGCCTCTCTATAATAAGAACAGGCTTATGAACAGCCTCCCGGTGATGAAGGGAGAGAGCAAAGAGGAAAGAAAGAAAAGGTAGTACACGTGAGGATGTATGCAGCATCTAATGTAATGCTTTATGTAAGGAGTGCTTTGTATTTACAAACACTAAAACAAAACGCAGAACACTAGTGAAAATCTCATTGTTTTCCAGCAAGATTGTGAGCTTTTAAAAAAAGATGAAGCAGACTATAAAGATAGGCAGCTTATGTCCCTCAATCTGCATATGATAAACATTAATGGGGAAACTTATTCTGGATCCAACGTTTGATCTTAAAGGGCCAGCGAAGGACCCTCACTGGCTAAGAGCTGGCTCAAGTAAATTACACCCAGAACTAGTTTGAGGGCATCTATGGAAGGAAAACGATCACAGAATCTCTCTGCACTAAATATTAATGTCTAGGCAGACAAAAGCAGCACTAGGAATACCGTAATAATATCACCACCAGACACTCTATATGTTTCTTCAGGGCATTCACACATCAGCACTAAGAATATGCTTATTGTCCCACATTAAACTAATGACTTGTTCTGAGAATCCAATCCTGACATTCCTCTGGGAATCGCAGATGTTATTTATATTTTCAGTCACTTAAAAGGATTAAAGTGTGTTTATTCTCAGTAATCTCATTTGTAGAGAGAGATATATACAGGCAGCAGGAGTATGCCTTTTAACCCTGTTGGGAATGATGAAATGCACAGCTCCATTTACAGCCAGCTGCCTTCCTCAGCTCTCCAGTATTCGGGACCTCCAAAAGTCTCACCAGCCTGGCCGCTTTCATTAAAACTATCTATGAATCGCAGGTTGCAGGCACTTCTGATAAACTACCCCAGGAGCTCTTGGTGACAGCAAGCTGTGCATAGAGCCAAGAGATCCAGCTGAAAATTAAACTGCATGTCAAGTAGCCCGATCAATAGAATAATTGCTCTAGGCTGGAAAAAATTACAATCTCTGGTTGAAGACACCCAAGTACGGCATCAGGCTATACACTGTGTCCTGGGTTATGAGGAAATCTATAAGCCAAGCTTATGAAACAGAAGATGTGCCGAAGTACTCGTGTGGCAAAACGAGTAGTTAGCCAGGAGGCCGAAGTGCACAGGAAGTATTGTGATGAATATCATAATAGCTGCAGGCTACGAGGAATGGCAGTCCCTGCCTGAAGAGACACAGGTGCTGCACAACGCACGCCGTAGCCTGCGCTACCCAGGCAGCCTCGAAAGCCGAAAATAAAAAAGGTTTAAGTTGCCGCTAAGCATGCGGCTCCCGAGCGGCTTCGTTAATCGGCGGCATTCCTGCCCCGAGGCCGGGCGCCCCGCCGTGCCACCGCCCGGCTGCCGCACGCTCGCGGTTTGCTCCCCACATCGCCCCCGGCTGAACGTCAGGCTGGCAGCCGGCTTTCGGCCGGGGGTGCCCGGAGCGACCCCCGCCCCGCCCCGCTCTGCCGGCATAGGCACCGGGACCGGGACCTCTTCCCCCGTTCCCGCCCAGGGCCGGGGACAGGCGCTTCCCCGGCTGCCGCCACCTCCCCGCCGGGCTCGCTTCTTACCCGTCTCTTTGTCCTGGGCGGCTTCCAGGTGCAGGTCGCTGAGGAGATGCTCCAAAATCTTCTCCGGCGTCCCCGACACCACCACGTATCTGTCGGAAAGCAGAGAGTCCCCGGAGTCATCCTCGGTGGAGGACTGCGAGCGGCTGCTCCACTCGTCCTCCTCGTCCTCTTCGTCGATGTACTTGAAGTAAGGCACGTCGAAGGTGGGCAGCGGTCGCTCCCCGCCGCGGCCCGCCAGCGCCTCGGGCACCCGCACCCTACCGCTCCCCATGGCGCCCCGCTCCCACCGCGCCGCCCCCCCTAGGCGGCCCCCCCGGGGGCCATCGCCCTGCCGGGGGCTGCCGCCGCCGCCCCGCCCGCTCGCTCGCCGCTGCCGCCGCCGCGGATCCCGGCCCGGCCGGCCCAGCCCCGCGCTCCCGGAGCCGCGGAAGCCTTACCTCCCGCGCCGCTCGGGGGCCGGGCTGCGTGACCACACCTTCCGCAGCACCAGCGCTGCGCCGGCCTCCTCCCGCGCCCGCTCGCCGCCGCCTCCATCGTCCGCCTTCCGTGCGCAGGGTGGGGGAAAGCGACAGAGAGAGAACGCGGTCAGTGCCCGCCGCCGACCGGGGATGTTGCCCCGCCGCCGGCTCTGCCCGGGCAGGTCTCGCTGCCGGAGGTCTAAACCGAGAAGGGGGCTCCTTGCGCTGCGGGGCAGAGGGGAGGGACGGGCTCCCCTTTGTGCCTGGCATCGTGTGTTGGATTTGAGTTAGCAAGAGCGGGGGGCATGCGGGTTTCCGTGTCCCCGAGGTGTGATGGCTTGTTTAATTTCTAGCCGGTCAAATAAAGCAGGGGACAGGTAACAATAGTCAGAAAGCGGCAAGCGCTCCCGGGCACTCCAGTAATACACCAGCAGAATACACCTTCTGTAAAGCTGCTCTCCTGTACTTCAACAAAGGCAATAAAACCGGTGGGACAGACGTGCAATGTATGCCTCTGAGCAGCTCTTAAAATACTCTGTGTACAAATCTCCCTCCTTTTCAACAACTTTTGGGAAACAAACACCCCACAAAAAGTTAAGCCCAGTGACCACCCCTTGCGTGAATCTCAGATAAGCTGCGATTTGGACACTGACCCTCTTGGTTCCCTGAAATGGAAGGGAGCTGAATCATCCATTTCTGCACAGGCAGCCCGCATCCCCAGAGCAGCTAAAGCCAGCTGACTGAGCAGTGCAGGAGATGAGGGTTTGCTGCTGACTGAGCAGGGCGCATTGAAATATGGTGACCGCCGAAGAGCTGCTCGCGTGGCCCCCTGCAAGATCCTCCTGGTGGATTCCGTCACAGGAGGGTGAGTGACACAAAAGAGGCAGCAGTTTCAATGCAACTACATCCAGTAGTTGCTGTTCCTCTAATTCTGACCTGGTTTCGTTATATCATTCAGGATGTCAAAGACACATATGAAGGCAATACACATACTACTCAAAGGAGAAAAAACAGCATTTGTGCATCAAGTGCACAGTATCCAGCAGTGACAAAGCCTTCAAGTGGGCTAAAAATTGCTGAGGAACAGATCTTGGCAAAAGAAGGGAGAGAAACCACTCTATGATCCCCCTTTCTATTATTTTATTTCTTATTCCAAGACCCAGTCAGGGAGTCTGATTGCTGCTTCTGGTTGTCACTGTGGTGCAGGCATGTCCAAAGATGCAGCCCCTGCCCTGAAGAAGTTTTCTTTATCAGTAACCAACGTGTAGAATTGATCTATGAAATTTCTGCAAGGTCAGACATACAGGTACTGAGCCAATTAATGTCAGATATTCATTGTAACACTCCCAGGGGACATTACTGAGCAGCCACGTTAGAGGAATACTGATGCATAATTGTAATCTTCCATTTCTCCGGCCGTGTTTTGTTGTTGCCTACATATTTGAAAAGCTGCAATGAAAGAAGCAGCAAAAGAGAAAGAGAGGAAGAACAAGAAACAGGTGCAGCATTAAAGCAATTCAGTAAGAGGCAGGTTTATCCAAACAAATACATCCCTCCATTTCTCTCTCTTTTCTCTGGCATCCTCTGAGAGCGCCCCGATCCTCATTTCCCTCTGCTGACATTCCAAACTGCAGTACATATGGGGCATATATGCGATGTATGGTGCTGTGTTTGTACAAACCATCTATTTCCGCATACATGGAAATGGATTTTAAGCATACCCATATACGTTACATACATGAGCAGCTGGCAGCAAGTCAACAAGGAGCACGGGAGGGCAAAAGCTCTCTCATACTGAAAGGACATTAACACTGGTCTGTTCTGGAAGACAGTGTTCCTGCTTCAGCATCTCACCAAGCAGAAACATGTTCAAAAAACCTTTTGGGTAATTGTACACATATTAACTGCATGAAGTGCCCCAACAGTGAGATTTTCATAAGACTCTTCCTCTTGTCCTTGCCTGTTTTATCAATTTCAAGGAAGAGAAAAATCAATCTATTTTATCAGAAAGACAAAAATTGTGCAAAATCAAGGCCAATCAGGTCCAATTTGGATTTTTCATTACCTATTATAATTATTTCCAAAAAAAAAGGAGAGGGATAGAGAATTTATTTTGCTATCTTCTATTAAAATAATTTCACTTTAAGGGAAGAATTATTATTTCATTAAAATCCCACTTATGCGTGACATATTTTTGTGTTCAGTCAGGCCCTTTTATCATAACACAAGGAACAAAAATTAACCTGAACAAAGCAAAACACAAAGACAAGTCCTATTTATTTTCCTAATTTTTACAAATTCTGATTTCACTACGCATATTACTCTAAAATGACATCAAGGCACACTTCATTTATCAGAATCTTGAATGGTCCGTGAATTAATTATTTCTCGCTGAAAGAAAACCGGGCTGCCCTCAGCATGCTCCATCTAAATCCAGTGGCAGATGAGGAGGAGGGTGTGAGGGGCCCCCAAGTGACAGCAGCATGTACCAAAGAGCAAGGCAGCACCCTAGCCGAGTCCCTAAAACTCAGCAGACCGACTCCAGAGACTTTCTCATTACAGCACCAATCAACAACGAAGCCTCCCAGCACTTTTTCAGACCCTTACGCAGCCCTTGCTTAAGCAACCTGCACCAAGCACGCAGGAGCACAGCAGCTCGACATTACCATCTCTCTGATTTTATGGTTGGGCAGATGAACTGGGCAGAGAGGCTACCACAGGGTCCTGCTCCAGATCAACAGCGGAATCACAGCTCAAACTCCGGTGACACTACACAGGCACCTCGGCTTTGAGCCCCCACGCTGCCTATTGGACATTTACTTCACTCCGGTGCTGAGGTGGGAAATGACTCCCTGCAGCCTGCATCAGAATATGTTTGGACTTGGGCTTTGGAGAGGTGGTCCAGGAGGGGTAGAGCACCAGAGATGCTGCAGAGGTGAATCTCTGTCTCACTTCGCATGTGGCCTTGAACAACTCACTTGTACAGACCCTCTCTGTCTCAGTTGTCCCTTCAAAAGCACCATTCACATTCTGCTTGGATGTTATGATCAATCCCTGGTGCCTACACCCCATCACTAGGAAATTTAGCTGGTGTCCGAGAAGCATTGTGTGTGTCAACCATTATATTTAATGTTTATCACAGCTTTTAATTAATCATCTCTTGATAGCTAAACACAGCACTATCAACCTCTACACTACTTCCCAGCAAGAGTTTCAAGTAAGCAGTAAGGCCCTCCGGACTCAGTGGATCTTCTGAGCAATATTCCAGTCAATTTTCCACTCCTCTCATCCATCTTCCTAATCCTGAGATAAGCCATTTATCTGCCGGGTAATATATTTTAACAGCAGACAAGTGCTACCTTTATTTTCAGCATGAAAGGAGCCCTGGGGTGGTATAAATATTTATATGCTTATAGGAATGAAACAGCTGGAAGTCCTTGCTTAGCGGGCCCTAACTTGTGCAGGTTACGCTTTGCATGAGTAGGAATATGACGCTCTGAATTACCACTGGGGCAGAAGAAAGCAGAGGTACGTACGGTAGTGTTGAAAACAGCCACGGCATGCCAGCGCCCTTATGGAAGACATTAGGTTTCTGGGTTATTTGCAATTGGCAGGGAAGAATGTGATCTCTGGCCAAAGCAACCGATAACTTTGGTATCAGACAGGGATATTTCCGTGTCCCTCGAATTCCTGAGTTTGGTCTTTTAATTAATTAAAAGAGGAACCAACACCCAGAATGTGCTGCCTCCCCTTATCTCACGAGAAACATCCACTGCTAGAAATAGTGTTGAAAAGCTGCTCGCTAAGTGAAAAAAGCAGTATGCTCTACAACATATAGACACAGTATATTCAGAAGCCTCCTTCATGAAAAGAAACTGCATTTTCACATCATTCCTCCACAGGACAGGACACCTGTGCAAAGATTTATTTCTTTATCTTACCCATTACTGAAGTGCCTGTTAGGCTGGAACACCATGAACTAGCAATGCAAAACATGCATTTCCCAATGGCAGAACTTTCCTTCAACCTCTCTCCACCTGCTTTTAAAAAAAAGGGACCGGACCCAGAACTACCCTGACAAACCCCAGATCCAGAGAGACTCCCACGTTGTTGGTTTCAATGGGTAAAGAAGTAATATAGCAATTAAGAGATAACCTGAATAAAGGCACCTATAAACTTAATGGAGCATGGAAAATCCAATCTGCAGACAGATTTTCCTGCTGCCCAACAACCGAACAAAGGCAGAGAATCTTCTTTGGGCAACATGCGAGAAAGCAAACTTTACACAGGCTATCTGCTTCAAAATCACATTAAATAACAGAGCAATTGCCTCCTCTAGGAGTTACGGAGGGCAGGAACATTTTGTTTTCATAGCATAATTTGGTAAAACTGACTCAACGCAATCAGATAACGCTGATCACCTCTGCCTCTGTGTCTTCTGATGCTGGTGCCAGGGCATGCCCTCGAGAGGTACAGGAAAAGGCATACATGAAGGATTCCTGGGGCTGTTTGTGTTCTGAAGAGGAGACCGCTCCCCCCCACAGTGAATCCATGGAGCTTCCCTGCACACACACAAATATTTCCGTGTAAGAGATGTGGAACACAAGAGCGGAGGCTGGAAGGGGGCTCAGAAGTACAAGTGTAGAGAGGCTTCCACTGAAGTGCAGGGAAAGTGCTCAAACAGGTGACAGAGCAGGACAAAAGCCACAAAATAACAAGATATCAGAAGACTGATTATTTTCCTGGGCAGGTATCTTTTTGCTTGGATGTTATAATCAATCCCTGGCACATATTACCTATGCAAAAGAAGAATTACAAGAATATGATAAAGACAGGAAGTCTTTAAGGTCAAGTCTGAAAACTGGGAAACACTGACTGGTATTCTGTAATTTAGCATCTTTGAATAAGACTCTTTTTTTTAATAGTATGTCCTGCTCCTTCACTCCAGCTCTGCCTTGTTCAGCATATATTAAGGACTTACTCTAGCTCAGAGCTCTGCCCAGGCTCATTACATCCTATAAGCAGATCCTGGTGCTAACAGCCAAGAGCTACAGCTGTAAAGAAAACCCTTCACAGCTCAGGCTGAAGCACGCTCAGAGCTTACCAAGCCTTCAAATATTAACCTGCAAAGCTCTAAAAACTCTGTACAGAGCAGCTACAAACTGCATTTTTTGGCCTCCAACTTGGGCCAGATTTGGGTGGATATTTATGATGGCAAAAAACCCAAAGACTCTTCCCCAAAGGGATTTCAGATCCCACTTCAGAAGTATAAGGGCATAAGAGCCGTTCAGAGAACTACTGCCAGATTATTTTTTTTTTAACATAGCAAAACAGTATTTACCCCTAACCTTACCCTTAGCAGCTTCTAAACCAAGTTGGCTGCATTCTTCATTAAAAAATTAAATAGGCTGAGGCAGACACCTTTCAGAATAAGCAGATAAGATGCAACAACTCTTAGAAGCAACAGAAAATGAAGTTTTACAATGTCAGGCATTTGCCAATGCTAGTAGTAGACAATGAGATGAGTCTTAGCTATAAAATACAAACATATTTATATTACAAACATGAAAGAAAGTAAAAAAACCCACCAACATTCTATTAACAGCTTCTCCTGTAAGAGACACTCTTTCAGACAGCATCTAACAAAGACCACAGATGATTGCTTGCTTACACTTCACTATTATTTTTCCCTGGAATCTGTTATTGTGGAAACTGCAGAATTAGATTTAGAGTCACCAAAGTACAAACAGATGTACAAAAATGACTCTATTCTTTACAGGCTATTCCTCTTTATTTGACAAGAAAATGGCAATGAACGCATCACAATTAAAGCAGAGATGGACGACAATATCTCTGATCTCTGTGGTTCATCCATCTCAGTGTACGTTGCTGTATTTCACAGAGTTTCAAGAGAGACCAAAATCTGCAATAAGAGGTTTGATTCACTTTCAATTACAGCAGGAGAAAAGCATTTCAAAGTCACCAGCACAGCTTAACCAAGCTGTATAAGGAGAAGACTGGTACTTCTTCTGTAGCGGTTTACCCTCTCTTTATTCTAAAAAGATGAAAATAAAAAATAGCTACTATTCCACCTCTACTTAAAGTATCACAGCACAAAACATTTTCAATGGGACTGCCTATTTTGGAGTCAGTTGCATGATCACCACTTTTTCCAAATTTCAAGGGAAAAATTGCCCTACAGGACTAAAGGAACATCAACAGCAGCTTTTCACATGGCAATTCTTAAGAATAAAAAAATTTCTCACATAAGGCTGTGCTATTTTATTTCACTATAAAATACAGCCCATAGCATATTCATATTACATTTTATTATTTTTGTCATCTCAGGAACTTTTCTCCAGCCCTTCATTGTACTCTGGTATTTTTGTTTCCCTCTGCAGTTGTTAACTCTACTTCCATAAATGTGCGCTAAACCACAGTACACTGGGAGAAACAGAAATCCACTAAGGAAAAATTAAAATGGCTTGCACAATGACTTTATTTTGGCTCTCAGCGACTTCTGACCAGTCCATAAAACTTTAAATGATTCGACCACCACCTCCCCCAGCAAAAGGCACCCAAGGATCATACCAAAACTTCCCAGTGGTCTCATGCTGAGCTATCTGTCTCAGAGATGCACAACAAAGAGCCGGCATTTGGCTCAACACGACCTCCTCTGAATTTATCAACTTTGCAAATGGTGGTAAAATGAGCAAGAGCCAGATCACGGGGGGGACGGAGGGGGAATCAAAATCCTTTGTTGCCGAAGCCAATTTTGAATATCGCATCTGATAACGCACAGAATAAGCCCTTTTAGAAAAACTGTTAGTGCTGTCATCTGCATACTGAGTATCCACAGCAAAGGCAACGCTAATAACAAGTTACCCTTGTAGAGGGGTCAAAAGGACAGTGCTGGTAAGACAGAGATGACAGACAACAGGCATCAGGGAAAAGATTAATATCCCTACACAGTCATACATCAAGGAACTCAATTTTTGCCTGTAATCCCAAAACTGCTGAGAGTAGGATTATTTCTGCTTTCCCTATTACTAAGAAGAAAGAAACTGCTCATGGGAATAGGGCACTCCTAAACACGAGTCTTTATGTGAGCAGAAAGACTGCGGTTATGTCCTAGGGGGAAAAAAAAAAGCTCAATAGCATCATGTTGCCAAGCGGTGGTCCCACCGCAAGCGAAGTTGTGGTTTCACTGTGCAGGCCACTTAAAAGCCATGAAAAAATCTGTGTGGTTTAAGAAAGACAAAAGGAGTGAGAGAAGAGGAGCCTCACGCAGCATTTCATAGCAGGTTGGTAGCAAGAAATGCCCTAAATTGAGACCAAATTGTCCGTACCTCTGACTGGCTCCCAGTTACCTCCAAATATCATCATTTAAGGTGAGAGCACTTTTACAGATTGGGATTTAATGAAAGGAAGAAACACGTCTAACAGAGGGAAAAGGGCACACTTTCTAAAATAACATGAAAAAATCCATCACTGGTGTCACAACCACCAAAATAATGATATCATAACCTTAACACTCCACAACTCTTTGTTGGATAATGAAAAATGTCCTTTGAAGACGACTGTAGGCTATGCATTTTGGTTTTCCCTTTCTTGGAGCACACGCTCTTCATAGCTATTAGTAGATAAGTTTGACAGCCTGACAGAGAGCTACCACCTTGGCAAGGACGACCTGGGAGACCTTCTCTGTGTAACCGTACAAAAGCAGGGGGGAAAAGAAAGGAGGAGGGAGTGGGGAGAGAGAGAGAGACAAAAGACGTGAGGACGGTATTAATAGTGTTATAATTCTCTCACAGCTGGCAAGGCAGCACTTACTTCAAAAATACTGGGATATGGAAGAATTGCAGGCCTAGACCATGTGTATTTGTGGAAAAACCTACACCACACCAGGGCAAATTAACCTGACTGTAGAACAAAAGGGGAAGATGCCAGCCATCCCTTCCAGTGGCCTTGCAATTAACGTGGTGGAGTGTGGAGCTGGTTGGAAATTTTCCAATGCAACTGTTTTTTTCTACTGAAAAAAATGTGGCTTCCCTACAACTGAAACAGTGCCAGAACATGTCGATTTGAACAGAAAGCAGCCTGCCAGGCTCTCCCCACTGCCTGCACATACTGCCCGCCCCAGGCTGGCAGGGCCTCTGCATCCCCTGCCCCCCCAGGAGCTCATCAGGCCTGGAGGTCCAGGTCCCAAGGTAAGTGGCAGGAAAGTTAAATTTGTATTTCTGCCCTAAGAGAATTTTGCAGTTGTATTCTTTTCACCGGAATCAGAACGGAAACTTTCCCACACACACGAATGTAAAGTTTCCTATAGGACAAACATTCAAACATGAGATGCAAGTATCTACTTTGCATATAGAATAGAATAGAATAGAATAGAATAGAATAGAATAGAATAGAATAGAATATGTAGATGAAGCAACAGTTCAATCCCCCAGCTACCGAAGAGTGTCTTCCAGTGATGTCAGTGGCAGTGATCAAGCTTTAGCTGCAGTGAAAAGCATGAGGGAAATGATATAAAAACTGCAGGACTTGCATCTTGGCCAGGAAGGGGGGAGGACTGCCGAGGATTTGAGGAGGACTGCAGATTTAACCTAGATACACCAGGACTGATAACACATACTACTATTGCCACATGCCTTAGGAAAAGAAAAACGGGAAGTAGATATACAGAAGTTATACTTGAGAATATTAACATCGGAAGGGTGAAATTCAAGAAATTACTGTGATATGATGGGAACTACATAACAACTTGATTAAAATCCAACCGGGCTGGAACTTGGCTTCTATGGCAGCCTCCATACAGCTTTCACACAGGAATGAAAACTGCAGAAGATAGCTCACTAACATGAGTTGATTTAATTTATTAACATAAACTAATATTCACCTTGGTAAGGACACGTGTACAAAGGCCTTACAACCATTATAATGGACGTAGCAATAAATAAGGTGTCCTGAAGGAACGCAAGAGAGATGGCAGTAAATATATGACACTGTCAGCCTTATATTGCTCTAATTACCAGTGGTGGACACATACAAGTTCTAAGTCAAACTGACAAGATTGCTGATCTTTTTTTGCCTTTCACTCCAATTCATACTTGGTGTGAAGTAAAATATTATTTTAAAAAAACTGACTTATCCACTTACTGTCTGCCAGAGAGACCTTTGTCCTTGCCTTATGTCCATAGCACCTCTCAATGCTGGCAATGCCATTACTCTAATTAAAAAAAAAAAAAAAAACACACCAAGAAACAAAAAAACACACCCAATATTATCCACATTATAAGCCACAATTCCAAACTTGGAAGACTAAAACTTCTCTATTAAGCTGAGGTGATGCTCATTACATTTATCACTGTAAGATATATATCGTTTTGTTAAAGCACTATGCACACAGAAAGACACAGCTGAGTTTTCGTGAGAGAATACTCAGCAAAGGCCAGGAGCTGGTTCTGGCCTCATAAAATGCTTAAGATAAACTCTAAAACTGAGAATACTATATAAAGCTTGAGCTCATTCTCAGGAATTCCAGAACCAAACTTTCTCAAATGCACTGACATTTAACACAGGCTTCTAACAGCAAGTGTGAAAAAACACTGAGTAAGGGAGTTAAAAAAAATTAAATTCCAAAGCTAATGTTTAAAATAAAACCAATGTATTTCACTTCTAGCCCAATGGTAGACGACAGAAAGCAGAGTTTTGGTGGTTGTTTTAGTGGTTGTTTTCAACTAAGCTAGATATAATGCAGTGAATTCTTTTGAGCAAAGCATGAATCACTATGAATATAATTTTCTTAGGTTTCGATGATGGTTTTAACTCCCTCCAAAATAGCCTGAAATGACCAGCCTTTTTACTAATGCTTTCTAATGGTTCTTTTCTTGCTAATTAATTCATGCATCTAAATCATTCAGAAATAGATAAGCCACTAATCACTCACAGCCTTGATAATGTATCCTAAGTAGACAGCAATGTGAAGAGGATGCAATAAGGCTGCCACGAAGAAAGGAAAAAGGAGTTAGAAGCAAAAATAAAGCTCACTCCTTCCACATAATAGCAGGAGATTTGATTCTACATTTATTATGCAGGATAAAATGCTCACTGATGTCAATGAATAGTCTACTATAGAAATGAGAAAAATCAGGCTGCTTCTATACAGGATGTTTTTTCCAACTTTACATGCACAGGAGCAAATTAAAGGCTCCTTTTTTTTCTTTTTTCCTTTGGTACAAGGTTTGTTGTCCACATTTAGCAAAAGTAAAAAAGAAAAGAATAAGGGAGGTGGGAAAGAGCAGGTTAACAATTAACCAGCTGCTGTCAGCAGTAATTCATTCAAAAGTGGAGGTTATAGCACACAAAAAGTAAAGACATTTTATCAGAAGATTACAACAGGGAAAAGAAGAAAAGTGCTTTCTTGCATGCCTATGTAAAGAATAATACTATAAAATTATAAATTTAATTCAATTTTCATTTATTGAAGAAAACCAAAGTGTCAGAAGCAATAAAATTTACAGAAAAAATATACAATGCCAATCACCACATTATGAAGTAATATTTTATATTTCTCCCATTTTATGATTTTGAATAATCACATATTAAGTTACTTTTATTCTGTTCCAGATGGAATCATGTACCTGCTTCTTAACTAGCTACATGCTCTAAAAATTTATTTCAGTACGAATGTTGGGAGTTTCCTCTCTGCCTTCTGTAGATAATACAATCGTGCCCAACTTTAGGACAGAGGTAAGTTAGTTATACCAAGGGCAATCTCAACATTTGTTCAAGTTATAGAATGAAAAATGCATCGTTACCATGGCAACTGGTAAATCACATGGTATCTGCAATGAGATGCAAGGCATCTTGAGTAAACACTCATCCATGTGCTTGTGTGTCCTCCTCCGCACAGAATGGTTCCTTTGTGGAGGAACATGCATAATTTCACTCTCTTCTACAAAAAGTTGACAGAAGGAATCCAAAATGTTATTTTTGCATGGGGTAATTTAATCAGATCTATCATTAGAATGGGAACAAATATTGAAAAAAAAGATTAAACATTGAATGTTTTGGTAGGATTTGCCTCAACCAAGACCATGAAACCTTATAAATGACAGAGTGTACCTCTCAAACTCACTCTGTACCTTGACATCAGAAGACCATTTACAACAGCACTATGAAAAAAGTCTTCCTGACAGCGCAAAGAGCTGCCAGACATGCCGCAGCACATCACAGCACATTGCGCTGGGGCAGCTGGAGCTGTTACCGCCTCCAGCCATCTGCCCCACCCTTCTGATGGATGTTGCCGCCCCAAAACAAGGACATCTGATCTACCCTTGAATGAGCCCTCAACCACACTGCTGCGTGTCTTTCAGGGCTCAGGTATTAGCAGCAGCTAACATGCAACCTCTCCCTGAGAGGGCCTCCCCTCCTCCCTGCTCTTAATGAAGACATCTCTCTCCAGAAGAACCCCTGCAAACTATACTGCTCTACTGCCAGTCCCATCCATAGTGCCAAATATCCATCAGTCACTGGGCTTTGACTTCTTCCCTGCTGCCCTTTTCTAGCTCTTCTTCTCCAGCCGCCATCGTGCCCACACAAGGCTCTGTGCTGGTTTTGCGTGGCAAGGTTTTGGTAGTGGGGGGCTACAGGGGTGGCTTCTGTGAGAAGCTGCTAGAAGCTTCCCCTGTGTCTGATAGAGCCAATGCCAGCCGGCTCCTAGACGGACCCGCCGCTGGCCAAGGCTGAGCCAATCAGCGCCTCTGTGATAACATATTTAAGAAAGAGAAAAAAACCAGTTAGAGAGAGCTTTTGCAGCCAGAGAGAGGAGTGAGAAGATGTAAGAACATCTGCAGACACCAAGGTCAGTGCAGAAGGAGGGGGGAGGAGGTGCTCCAGGCGCCGGAACAGAGATCCCCCTGCAGCCCATGGTGAAGACCATGGTGAAGCAGGCTGTCCCCCTGCAGCCCATGGAGGGAGGATGAGGGGGTGTAGAGATTCCACCTGCAGCCCGTGGAGGACCCCACGCCGGAGCAGGTGGAGGCACCTGAAGGAGGCTGTGGCCCCGTGGGAAGCCCGCGCTGGAGCAAGCTCCTGGCAGGACCTGTGGACCTGTGAAGAGAGGAGCCCACGCCAGAGCAGGTTTGCTGACAGGACTTGTGACCCCGTGGGGGACCCACACTGGAGCAGTTTGCTCCTGAAGGTCTGCACCCCGTGGGAGAGACCCACGTTGGAGCAGTTCGTGAAGGACTGTCTCCCGTGAGAGGGACCCCACGCTGGAGCAGGGGAACGATGAGAGGAGTCCTCCCCCTGAGGATGAAGAAGCGGCAGAAACACCGCGTGATGAACTGACCGTAACCCCCACTCCCCATCCCCCTGTGCCGCTGAGGGGGGCGGAGGTTGAAGCCGGGAGTGAAGTTGAGCCCGGGAAGATGGGAGAGGTGGGGGGAGGTGTTTTTAAGATTTGGTTTTATTTCTCATTCCTCTACTCTGTTTTGCTTAGTAATAAATAAGATGAATTCCCTCTCTGAGTTCAGTCTGTTTTGCTCGTGATGATAATTAGTGAATGATCTCTCCCTGTCCTTATCTCGACCCGTAAGTTTTCTTTCATTGTACCTTTTCTCCCCTGTCTAATGAAAGAGGGGAGTGATAGAGCGGCTCTGGTGGGCACCTGGCCCTCAGCCAGGGTCAACCCACCACAGGCTCCCTTCCCCATCCTTTTCATTCAGCACGAGGAGCAGCATCAACACCAGATTCCCAAGCAAGTAATCCCCCCTGGATCACTCCCTTTCTCCTCTCTCAAAATATCTCCTCCTTGACTGCCTCAGCAACCTGAAGCAATGTTCCCTACAGGAAGAGATAGAGAGCAACACCACGATGCCACTTGCCAGCTTCCCATATCACCCTGTATGCACAGTGGTTTCTTTGGCCAGCAAGAGCTCCACTTGGGGATGCAAATGTCCACGGACACCTATCTTCTCCTGATCCCATTTCTCCTCTCACCACATGCCATCACCATCAGACAGCACAGCACAGACCACCCAGAACCTGCCAACACCTATGATGTCACCCAAGAAAAACTGAAACTCTTGTGTATCTTCCAATCCTGACCTGCCTTCCCCCATTTCCGGCTTCAATTCCTTCCTGACCTTCATAGCTTTATACAAGTTATAGAGCTTTACACAGATTTATACTTTTTTTTTTTGTGTATAAGCTTGAGATCTCATCTAACCAATTTGTTCCTCCTTACTCAGGAAATTATTTTTATGTCATATGTCTCAGAAAATCACCCCATCTCCTAAGTCCTTCCAGTAATGACTTCTTAAACCTGTTTACTTTGTCATTGCTGGGCTCTTCCTTCCCACACAGTTGGTCATTTGCTATTTGACCTGAACTTTGACAAGTAAGGAGATGCTGTGGGTGAAGAAGAGCCACTCTCTGGTATTCATCAGCTGTCACAGAGCATATGAGTAAAGGAAAGATAAAATGAGATGTGTGAACAAATGGCCAGGTCTTAACTCCCTAATAGAACCCTGTGGAGAGGGTTACAATATCCAAGTACTCCAGGGAAATAACTAATGATCTTTTCTTCAGTTCAGTCATGTTTCAAGAAGCAATCACCTGAGTTACTAAGTGCTTGAGACTGCCTCAGTAATTGCAATGATTTATTTTATGCATCATCATAACTACAGCGCTAGGTCAGGAAGACTTGTGCCTTATGGATGCCTTGAATTTTAACACAGAAATTGGAGGATTAGGAGACTGCAGTCAGAAACAGAGAGACCACAATGATTTGACTGGGGGCGGGGAGGGGAGGGGAAGACAAAGTCTTTAAAATCCTAGGTATCTAAAACATTAGTTTCCTGTTACATTTTTTATAAAATGAATGATATTTCCAGGTGATCCTAAGCAGAAGTTGCTTGAACTTTCCTCTGCTCTCTTAAAATGCAAGTGATCCTGAAGATCTCTGTTAGGATTTTTTTCCCACTGTAAGTAATGAAAGTGCAGTTAACACTGTAACTACCCACTCAGTAAAGACAGAATAACCCCAGTTGTCTCTGTCTTACACCTCTATTCCAGAGGAAACTCTCCTTCGTGCAAAGCGTGTTTCTTCATCTACCCTTAGTTTGGACTGGGGCAGTGGCTGCCTGTTAACAACCAGCAAAGAGGGAGGCGAGACCTTAGGCTCATGAGCATGTATTTGCCATGAGAGGTCCCACCTGACCTACCAAACACGCCAAAGGATATTTGGTGAGGACACACATCCACGATGCAGGAGGATATGTTTGCACAGCAACAAAAGGGTTTGATTAGCAGCTTCTGGGACAGCCCCAACCTCCTGACATTACTTAAACCCCGTTCCCCAGACACCTTTCCTTTTAGCTTGTTGAGGACTGGCACAGAAGGACATTTGTAGGATAATGGTAATTTAAAGTGCTGTGGTCACCAGTACTTTCAGGCTATTTGAAGATCTTGAAGACAATTCCCCTCCACTCCCATAAACTTCAACCTGCTCCCCCACGATAACTGAAGTAAAAGCATTGCTAACCTTCAGCCCTGTTTTTCCAATTACTGTGTTTCAAGGTTAGCAATGTGCAAAATACTAAACTAACTCAGTTTTCAAGGTCAAAATAAAAACCGCAGCAATGATAGTCCACAGCAACTTTCATTCATTTGGTATTCAGGACACATTCTCTCTGAATATCAAATCACAAAATCATGGCCAATTCATCAGATTTTAAGCTTTAGCTTATTAAAAATTAGACTATGCTAACAATAAAATGCAGGGTTTTATTCGATCTGATTAAGATGTTTCTGTTCAGTATGATCTAAGCCTCTGATTATCTATATCGCTATATTATGTCAATTGTTATTTCAATATAAGCAAATTCATAACAATGCATTTTCATGGAAAATATTCATATCCTAAAAAATGGTAAAGCAATACAAGTCAAAAAGCTGAATGTCAAGATGCTAAAAATGAAAATGTTTCTCTACATTGTGTGTGCCAGGAAAGCAAGAGCTCACACGACATTTGGCAGTGGTTTCCCATGATGAAGCAGCTCTTTGGGGCTTTCATTTTCGTAAAAGCCCTAGTCTATTTAGAGCTAGCTCCTAGCTCCTTGTCCTTAAAAATGCAATACTGATAAAGTTCATTAAATATATTGTGTCAGGTAGGAATGCAAAGAAATTTTGCTGCAGCAAGCACTTAATGTGTGCAGGACAAATCAGAAAAAAAAAAGTAAAAAGGATTGGAACAAATTTTTTGTTATAAAAGCAAAAGTGATACAGGCATATTGATAGTACATGTTGTGCTGCATTAGCAAAATTGCCCAAATGAAGAATCACCAGAATGGGAAGTATTATTAGATCTTAATCAATAGAATTTTTTTGAAGCAGACTGGGCACCCAACCATTTGACGCAGATCCTTTCCACGCACAAGAGCACTGGAATACCGGAAACCACAACATTAATGAATTACAAGGAAAATTGCAAATGCCTATGATTTTATAGTTAATTTTCACATTATAATGATCAAGCAGCATTTACAGCTGGATTGCTAAACCTTTATTTCTTCTTACA
Organism: Balearica regulorum gibbericeps; assembly: GCF_011004875.1. Lineage (NCBI taxonomy): Eukaryota > Metazoa > Chordata > Aves > Gruiformes > Gruidae > Balearica > Balearica regulorum. Next base: position 133,369,320 of record NC_046185.1, on the reverse strand, counting down.
GCAGGTAAGACATGAATTTCTACCATAATTAAATGAGTAAATTGCTATTTTTTGACTGTTTCTATTCTTAGGGGATCCTTAACACATACTGAACATCACACAAATTAAAAATTAATAGCATTTTAAAACCACAGTTATATGCATGATTTACTGTATAGCTTTTGTCTAGTACAAATATTTACTATTTGCATGTCACTGCAATGAAAACAGTGTGTGTCAATTGATTAACCAGTAAATATTAGACAGAATTTAAGTGCATTGCTACAGCAGCTGAAAAGGAAAATCATGTAGTGGAATTGTAGCCTTTTTCCCTGCATAGTACAAAACTAAGTTTTGCACCAGGGAATAAACAGTCATATCTGCACGTAAACACATGTGTGTCTGTGTAACAGCTGAGGGTGGGAGAGCGAGACCAGACAAATTACAGGGAGCATACGGCCACCCAGCGCAAGATCAGAGCAACTCTGTTCTACGGATGGCTGCGAATCCCACACAAATTAGCACAGATACCCACAGCTCTGCTGTAAAATTGGAGCATGTTCCTTCAATTCCTGCATAGGTTCCTACAAGGAAATGTCTAAAATTAAATAAGAGAGGTAGACTCCACTGGATGGAGAGCAGGGGAATGGTGACATTCACAGTCCTGATGTCCCTGAGGTAGGGGCACAGAAGTTTGTACAGGTCTCAAATGTGATGCCTGAGATTCAGGTTTTGATCTGAAGAACTGAAAAGGAGATTGAAACTTTTCAGAAACTGCTAGATGAAACCCTGATGCAATCTGAAGAGAGGAGGAGGAGAGGATTGTCAGAACAGATGGGTCACCAGGAGAAAGCAGCTTCTTTATGTTACCAACTGAGACTGTGTGTAAATGACTGGTTATTTCTACAATGTGAAAAAAGTTTCCATAAGTAGTCTTTGTAAGCAACCAGCTTTGCTTTCAGCAAGGTTTGCAGTCTGTTTAATGAATAAATGCATACAGCACGTGCATACATAGGCACATATCTCTACAGAAGAAGAACTGCGGGACCACGAGCACCCCAAGTTCCTTGGTGGAGGAGGATTCTGCCATATCCTTGATGAAATTGTGAGAAATGCCCCAGATGCAGGATGCCATCACCTGCAATGTGTATAACTTGATGGGTTTCCAGTGGGGCATTGGGCACTGCTCAAACTCCTCTGGAAAATTTTGTGATGCCAATGATAAAGCAGGTGGGACAATCCTCCACCCAGGCTTATTTACTTCTTCTGCCTCTGCGGGGAATAGGAGTCAAGAACTCATTGCAAAGGGAATTTTGTTTAGAAGCCACATGCTTTACACAAGTTCATCAAATCTAGGAAGCCAAAAAGAAATCAATATAGCCCAATGATTATCTCGCTATAAGTACCGTGTAGAGACTGACAGATTATTTAGGCAGACTGAATCAATGTGTTGATTCCACTGAACAGATTCACGTTTCACACACGAGGAGACAAAGCCAGAGTGTCGGTACACTTTCCAGCCATGTACCATCCACGCAAGGAAATCCAGGCCTGAATGTGTCTGGTTTTTAGCTTGAAACCCAAACAACCAGGCTTTGCATGTGAGAACTGAAATTCTGGCCTCTTCACCCAAGCCAGCTCTGATTAGTGTCTTCTCCCCTGACCCAGACCACATCAATTCCATTAACCTGCTAAACATGGCCAAACAGCATATTTTGCAAACACTAAATCAATGTAACCACTGTAGTTGTATCCACACATATGTTTTAAAGGTTCCTGTGGTGAATAATCCCCTACTTGCAATATCAAAAGTATTTGGCAAAAAGACCTAAACTGATACTGTATTCGTTTGATATATATTAGTGCCTCTAAAAAGGGAAGAGACACTGTGATGTTGCAACCAAACCAAAAAGGTGATGCATATTCTCTCCTACTCTACCAAAAGAGCAGGTTCTCCTTTGTTCCTCCCAGCACTGGGGCAAGTAGAAATGCTGCTCCTGATAGAGCACGCACAGGTCTACTCCCCTGACCTCCCAGAGAAAATGGGGACAAATTAAGGGCTGGTGCTCTCAGTCCAGCCACTCGGGTGAGACAGCAGCGTCAGCCAGGCTGGCAGGGGACAGAGCTGACGCACAGCCCAGCCAGCAAAGGGATGTGAGCCGTATGCCTTTCCCTTGATCAAACAGGGCTGTGTAGTTCAGCATCACCTCCTCTTCAGGGCTTACCCGAGTCTAGAGCTTGGGAATCTAAGGTTTGATCTCCAGCAAGCTGTTAAAGGAAATACCAGCTGCTATTCATGTTCTTCCTGAGTTAGGTCATTCTATTATTTTTCCAGTCACCAAATGAGGCTAAAGTAATTTTTCCTGCAACCAGCAACCGCTGCTGCTCCCACACGTCAGACCCTTCCCCACTCGGATGTGCGCATTTGAGCCAGTGACAAAAAAAGCTGGGAACCGTCCGCCACGTACTACTGGAAAATATATTTAAGGAAGGCCGCAAGGTCATTGCTAATTTCAAACCTCGTTTCACGTTTCCACATGAAACATCTAATTAAAACTTCACTGGATAGTTAAAATGAAGTCCACGCATATGCACTTGAGACCTCATTTTCACATGCTGTGAATTGGAACATAGGAGGTGCTGCACACAGCAGTAGGAACACTAATCAAGGACGGAGAGAGGAATACCTGCTTTGATTTAGAGGAAGACAGTCAGCAAAAATACCACTAATCGCCTGGGTTTTCAGTCCTTTGCTCTTTGAGCTGCCACGTACAACCAAGAAAAATGAATGCAAGTGGTGTATTAACTGCTACCAAATCCACATTCTCCACAGGTGACCGTGTGTCAAGCACATCTTGCAAAATGCCACCACCTTCCAAGGCTACAGTGTGACGAAAGCATTAGACCCTGAGGGCTATACCCTGCTCTCACCAAAAAATACCCATTAACATCAGCAGGAGCTAAATTAAGCTTTAAAATGCAGGCATGGTGAGTGACAGAATGGCCATAGCACAAGAATGACATTTGGAGATTTAAGGGATGTCTCATGATTGAAATAAATAAATCTTGGAAAAAAAGAAGCCTGCAAAAAAAAACCACAAGGTCAAGTTGTCCTTCCTTTCTTGCAGTGGAGGAGGCTTCAGCAATGGAGCAGAGATAGACACTTTACAGCTGCCTCTTTTCCAAAAAGTCCTCAGTGCAGATAGCCTGAATCCTTTTTACATGACTCTGATCTCCGGGCAGGCTACCAAATCTCAACAGCCTCCAAAAAGGATGATGTGGTGGACAGCCGTCAGCTTCTGGCTTATCAACAAAGTTTTCCAGTTATCTTGGCTGTTTCTTCTCAGCCAGGTCCACACTGTGAGCCAAAGCCAGATATCCTTGATTGGTTTCAATTCCAAGAGAAAAGTCAGTAAAACAATGAATGACTTAAAAGATCTTCACTATTGAAAGGTGAAGGACAAAATTACTTCTGAATTTCAAAAACTGCTCGGAGTTTCTGACTTAAGTTTGCATGGTACGTATTCAAAGCATTATCAACTTTTCTTTTTAATCTTCCCAAATTTAGACAACAAAATCCCTAACTTGACACATCCAGGCACTTTTGTTATTCAGAGTTCCCAGGACAAATGTAGAAGTAACTGTACAGAAGTAGATGGCAGGATTCATCCACTATATTATCAGCATAACTGGGAGTTTATCAATGTCATAAATCAGAAAAATGGAGAAAAGAATATTCAGAGCATCATCAAATGTATTGATCATACAAAGAGAGGGACAGAGCAGTAAATTTAAACCCAGAAAACACTAGAGCAGGTGCTTTGAATTCATAAACTGGTAATTTCTACTTCTCTAAAGGGAGAAAATGATAGATTAATTCTATGTCAGCCTTTGGACAGTCTAGAAACATAAGCAGGTAAGTGGTTCATAATCTGGAGAGAAACATAGAAGCAGAGGACAGTGACAACCTGCAGATGAAAGCTTTATGAGTTTCTGGGCTTTTTCATGTTGATATACAGAGCAGAAGGCAGAACCATGAACCGTGTTTTCAGTGTTGGTGCTACCAGGAACTGTGTAGTCCCACTGCCTGTGAAAAACAGCAGTCCTGTCCTCTCCCTGCTCCTGGATGCTGATCCCCACTCTCATTCACCCCCTTCTTTGCGCATATAAGCCTTCATGAAGCCACATGGTGATCTAGACAAAAATTATGCCAACCAAACAAGCGCAAGGATGTTTAATTTGACCCAGCTCAGTCTCCAGATTTGGTAAGTCACAAGGCTTTGGGGAATAAAGGAGCAAGGCTGTTTCACTGTCGGCAGCAGAATAGCTCTCACCAGCAAGGGTCATCCCTGGCACCACATCTCATTCCCACCCCATACCCATATCCCCAAACCACGAAGGGAAACCAGTCCAACTGGAAAATAACCCCACAAAAAAGATGTATTTGTTTTACTTTTCAGTTGCATTATTCGCTGTGTCTCTTCACAGAGCAGCACAACATGGGGCAGCCCAGGGACAGGAACGAGCAGTCAGGGCAGGGATGCTGCCGACAGCACAGCCATGGAAGCCACTCAGAGACTGCAAAGTGACTGCAACTGCTTGGCCTTGCCTCAGCTATGCTTGGGTTTTTAAAAAATATCACCCTGGCCCTCAGCAGTTCAAAGTCTAACCCACTTCCACCTTGTTGGGATTCCCAATCCACCTGTAAAGGATCTCAAAGCAATTCATCAACATTCATTAACCACTGCAGGTTTTATAGCACCCCTTCAAGGTCCTACATGTTTAAGACCCCATTTTATATCTGGGTAAACAAAGGTGCAGACAAGTGATGTGATTTGAAGAAGGTTACATATTAAATAACTGATGGAGTCAAAAATAAAAATTCAATGTTCTGGCCCCCAGGTTTTAGCCTGCTAAATACCATGCGCCCTTTTTACCCCTTTCAGCTGGGCAGCGAAGGTATTGTCCCATACAAGAATGAGTCACTGTTCCACCCCAAAGAACGCCCAGCATGCAAAACATGGAAAAATGTGGAATTTCCTTCTATACAAAGTAGTTTAATGTTACAGAATAAATCAAAGAGGAGTATTATGAGAACACGTAACTTAACTCCAGGGAAAAGAGCTTCCCACTCGATGTGTTCCTATGCTGTGCTCACAACACATCATGTCAGCACCAGCATGACTTCACTCACGCGCATTATTTTTACAGGAAGAAGGACGATATTATGTCACCACCATTTTGCACTGCTGGCAAAAGGGCATTCTCCTCCAAAAGTCTGGCCACATTAAATAGACTCAACAAAAGGAATAGTAAGTCCTCTTAAAAGTACATAGTAAATAAAAATACTTATTATTTTTACAGAAGTGTTGCAAGAGACTGAAACAAAGCTTTTCTAGCAGCCAAGCGATCCCAGTCCTGCACCTAAGCAGGAGGATCCTTATCTCTGGTAAACTTTTTCCATTTCAAAAAGATGCTTGTGCCTGTTCTGCACTGAAAAAATTCCTAAGACCTGCAGAACTCTTGTCTTCTCAGAAGATAAAGAGGTTGACTTACGAAGAACAGGTGATCACCTGAGGCTATGCATTCATTCCAGCAGATGAAAGATCACCATCAGGAATAGGACACTCTCTCCAGAACATGACAGAACTAGAATCAAGTCCCTGTTGCTCTTGATTCAGACCAGAGACTTGAACTTCAGGTTACCTCCACAGCAAGCAGGTACCTACCTCTTAATTACTCACTCTTACTCAACAAGGAGCTATAAACTGACAACCTCACTGAGAGACTCTTTTTTTTCTTGGCTTGTAGCTGAAGACTAAGTCCAAGTTGCAAACTATTGTCCTACCCTGGTACAGCGCGCTCTGCTAACGCTGGCAGATCTAAGAGGTATGAAAGGAAATAGCAAACTCCTGTGCTTATGTGCTAAATCTGTTCTGTTTCAAAGACTTTAAACATCTATACCATCTCATGCCGATTCAAGCCATGAAAGTTCCTTCAAAAACTTGCACTGTGCTATAGTTGTTAAGTCCACTTGACCCACAGTTCTGCAAGAGATGCAGAATACCCTCCAAAAGCCAAAAGCAGTATATCTGCACTAAAGCTCCCCAATAGATCTGTCTCAGCCACAGCAGATACAACAAAAGCAGCAATGACTTTTTTTAAAAGTAAAGCACAGATTTCAGGCACTGACTGCATTGGGACATCACTTGATGTCACCATTTTAAAGAATGTTTTTCCATCGAAGCCCTGATTACTGACCATTAATTCAACAGTACATCAGTGCAAGGCCACGGCTTTGTCAAGCTAACAAAAACTGCAGCTCTGGACGCGTCCTGACGTTCCTTCTTGTCTTGCAGGTGTCCAGCTGGACAGGTAGGTGCACCCTAAAATAACCTTGATGTGTCATGGCTGGAATTTCCTCAAGAAATTCCTCGGTCGTGAGTAATCTATACAACCCGAGGCTCTAAATCGTTAATCTTCTTTTGTAAGCCTTTTAACAGCTTCAGCCCAACCACTAACCTGCTTCAATGAGCAAATCATCTGTCTTCTTAATGAGACTACTGATTACAAAAGTTAGTACCCAGTAAATTAACAAAACTGTTCTTCAATATCTGTTGTCCTTCTGAAAACATACCTGCCCCCCTATAATATAACTCTTTCATCTTGAACTGGCTAAGTCACAGAATCAATACATTCAAGCTGTATGTACTTAAATACTTTTAAGCAGTACGTAACTAATACATATATTAATCTGTAAAGGGATTACAAGGTGGATTTAGGAAATGTTTCCCTCCCCACTGATGCACGGAAGTACTGAAAGAGCCCCAGCCTATACTATAATTTATATAGTTTAAGAAATGAACTCCTATTCTTTAGTTCTCTAATGAACACATTACAGAATCTTCAATTTCCTTTGAACATTAGTGTCAACTTGCAGAATGCTTATTCAGTTGATCTGACTATGAAAACGGTACTATAAAGAATATTTTCCCCGTGTTGCTGAGGTGAAAAGCACTTTTATGATTTTGCTAAGGCAATGACACTATAAACAGACATGATTTTGTTAATCAATGCAACGCTTCATTGAAAATATAACTGGAAACACTGAACAAACACTATCACATCTATCACAGAGGCATTATTTAATTGAGTTGTAGTTGCTTAAAAGGAGTTTAAAAAACAAAAAATACGGTTTAGTGCAAATATGCCTCAAATGCATCGCCAATGTCTGCTTGAGCAAAAAAAAAAAAAGACAAAATACTTCAAATGGCTTTACATACAGAGCTTGCTTTCTACATTATAATTAATGCTAACAGTAAGCAAAGTTCTCAAAAAAACAGGCTCATTTTACAACTGAATATTTCAGTAGAGATTTTTCATCTATTTTCTGTCAAAGCAATTGTTTTAAGGGAATGAAATATTTAAATAACATAAAAATACAAATATACAGTTTTACATTTCCCTAGGCTTATGAGTGTGATTTGCATGTAATGATAAAATGAGAACTGCAAGCTTGCATCGTTAATCTTACTCTAGCCCACATCTGATATTAAAATAATTTCTGTGCATTTTAGACAAACATTTCATTTTATTTATTTATCAGTACCTTGAATCTCACTGTAGGAATGCAACAGCACAGAGAAGAAGCTTATCTGCCTATTTAGAAGCTTATTTACTACTATTTACTTTCTACTCATTAACAAAACTGAAGTTTTAGGAAACCTAACACATATGGTAGGTTCAGTGCCTTAATTAAGAACCTTATTCTAACACATTAGCAAGTGGGAATGGGGAAAAAAAAAATCACTATAATTTAGTTTTTGTTTTCCTCTACAAGTCTGTGAGCACCATTACAGTTAAAGCAGTTTGCAGACATTATATTCACCAGAGAGGAACCTGGCACTGTGGGCTACAGAAGAACAATCTCCGGTTCCAATATACCAGTCCAACCTGGTCACAGCAAGGTTGCAGCACCAGAAACAAATAGGCAGCTCACATATAATGGAGCTTGTGCACAAAACTTTTTAAATTACAGGACTTTTTCAGAACACTTTTTTATCCATAACATGAATCTGAAAAGAAATTATAGCATATCAGAAACCTGAAACAAAAGCAGTATGGACTTTCTGACTAGGGTGCTTAAGGTATGAAGTAAAAAGGTACGCATGTACAAAATCATCATGTATATACCCCAATTTTAAACCCTCCAGAACACATCCAAACAGAAGGAATCCCTTCTGTCTGCCACCAGACCTCCAAATCAAGCTGTTTCCTCCAGTGAACGACCCAGCTGTCACATATTTTCCTTCTTCCAGATCATCTGCTTTTTCCAGGAAAAAATAATTGAATTTCATCTCTTTCTGAACCAGTGACCCAAACCAATCCATGCTTCACCTGCCCATTGTGGGCCACAGACCACCGCTTCCAACACCACACCTTGAAGAATACGATTAGGTATTTTATCTGCCCAAAAACCTCTGGAAGACCAGATTCTTGTGCATCCACGTCATCTACCTTTCCTATGTGAGTCATGAAGTTCTCAGATGAAGATGGTGATTACTTATTTGCATGATAGGAGGGCTCACCAGTCCTCTTCACAGCCTAACTCCCCATCATGCTCAAGAGAGCTACAAACACAAAGAGCGTCATTTCCCCAGGCAGCTCCACACCTCACTCACTGTGTAGGAAAAAAGCTATTGGGTTCATTGGGTACTCAAATCTTCCTTCTTCAAAAGAAAGTACAAGAATCAGGAAAGCCCAATCATATTACATTTGTGTTTGCTGTTAATGCTGGAAAACCGTATGAGGTTCTAGTCTGGACAGACCTGCTTTAGAAACACAGTGGGTAGGTAGCAACAGAGGAGCCACAACTCCATGGCCCTGACATCTTTGCATGGGTGGGAGAGAGCACACGTAGATAGGAAGTATGCATATGCACAGTTCTAACTCCGTGTTCAAGTTGGTTTTTTTCTTTTTGCATATTCCTAGAGGAGAGCAAACCAGAACTCCACTTTGGGCAAAAATTCCCTCTTGGCCATCTTGGAAAGAGCAGCTTTACTTCCAGGCAGATTACAAAGCCCCCAGCCCCGAGCAGCAACACCGCCCTGGGCTGACGGAAACACAGAGCCCCACCACCGGTGCCATTTCTGCTTCGAGACGGGCGCCAGGAGCCAGCCCGGCTAGCCCGCGCGCCAAGGGCAGGGAGAGAAGCCTGGCAAGGTGTTCAGGATTCTCATTCACAGACCGAACACCATCCCTTTGAGGAAGGCAGATCATCCATGAAAGTGCAGTTTGAGCTCCCCAGGAGGGAAAGACGGTGAAAGTTTTAGCCCGGGAATACTTGCTGAGAAATGAGAATCTGGGAGAACAAGCAGAGCCGCTCCATTTTACTGCCTACATCGAGTGCCCATTTCTCTGTGTTTCTAAGAAAATAATGTAAGAGTAAGCTATGCTTTTGAAAAAAAAAAAAAAAAGATAGATGAGCATGTTACACATCATTTTGTAAGGACACCACACCCTGAGCGTGTTGTTCCTCTAACATTTACAATGAGCACAAGGGACTGGGCAGTAAGCTGATACCAATGAATCTGCCATCACTTCTATAGCAGCAGGATGAGCCCGGAAGGTCTGAAAGCCCACATCCGAGCAGTACTCACTGCAAACCAGCCTGCTGCTTTTCTCCTCGAAGAGAGGGAAGAGCTGCCCACAGCAGCGCACTCTGCCCAGCCAGCCAAATCCTGCCATATGCGCCAGAGCAGCTCTCGGACCACAAGGGAGGAAGGGAGGGAGAGGAAGGGATGGAAGCTCACAGCTTCCTGGACATACGTGACCCACCGCCCCCACCACAGCAAAGCATGGGGTTTTTTCCAGTGAAAGTAAATTGCCTGAGTCAGCTAAAGTGAGAACCCTACGACAGACCTTCCCCACGTTCGGCAATGTCTCCTTGGTGACGATTCCTAATGAAATCAATAGACTGGTTGGGAGCTTAGCAAATACACCCGCACCAAGAACTGCAAGTCTCTCTCACATCTGGTCATGGGCTGCCAGGACGCAGGAAAAGTCACGTCACCCCCACCCTAAAACAACCAGCAACGTGCAGAACGGGGGAGAAGCACACCGTAATTTGTTATTGCCAGCACTGGCTGTGAGACACTCCCCACCCAGAAATAAAGGGCAGATGAGGATTGACCTGGGCTTCTGCTGTCTCTCAGGCAACTTTTCTTTTTCCTGCCACCTCCTAGTTCTAAAGGCACATCCTTGCTCAAGGGCAGGAACTGCTGCGTTACACCACTCATCGTGGATATGAGCAGCTTGCTTTAGCTCCTGCTAAACTGAAGTCACTCATCTCCTAAATAGCAGCAATTGCTAAGCACCATACTTTTCGAAGGAGAAGAAAAGCTGAGCACTTCTTTCCTTTCCATTTTTGGAACTGTACTGCAATCCATGCAGCTAAAGAGCTGCAGCTGACACCACATCACCCTTTGCAATGACCGGAGTAAGCAGCAAAAATTTCCACTGATTTTTTGGAGTATCAGTCCTGACATTCCCCTCTCCCCTATGCCCACAGCATCTGTAATCTTGCTTCCAAATCCTGAAACACAATTAGAAACCTTCCCTGGCTTCAAATCTTCTTTACCTAAACTTTTAATTGCGCTTTGCTGATACGGTTTAAAGATATATGGAAATTCTGCCAGATGTCCATGGCTAGTGGATCTGCTGAGGAACAATTCAATCTCAGGGATTTGAGCCTGGCTAATTACCCTCCTCCCTCGTGCACACCTGCTAATACAATTACATATTTAACTACACTAGACTAGACCTTACACGCTGCCGAACGGAACAGCATGAAGCTCTGAAATAAGATTTCATCTTTCTTTTTTCCTTTGTGCAGCCTTACTTCAGTAGGAATGAGCTGAAAAGTATTTCTTTTCTAAAGCATGTGCCTTTTTTCCTACTGTCCAATGAGCAGAAAATGGAATAAATTACATATATATTATAGCAAGACACATGAGGACTTTGTGGGATTTTTGTTGTTTCTTGCAGTAATTATCCTGGGCACCTTTAGATGAATATGCAATCAGAATAGAAATCTCTACCAGGAGAACAAAATTAGGATACATTGTGCTATAAGCAGAGCAGTCAAGTTTTAGTGCATTTTCAATCCAGTTATTAACATCTGAATAAGTGCTTTCAGAAGCAATAAACAGAATGCTGCTTTCTTCAGTGTAAATTTTTGTTGAAAACACTTTTTTTTAAAGAAACTGCTGAATTCCCTTCCCAGACCATTCTTTTTAATTCACACTGAAAAGCTCTAGCCAATGCTTGCATCCAAATATCCCAGCAGCAAAGGCATTTTCTTTATGACAATTTAAACTAAGTACTTTAAGCACTCAAATACCTTATACATTATTTAAATACCCCCCTAAGTCCCAAATATTTCATAATCACTACCAACAATTTGGTAGAAAGCATTCTGAATGCATCTGCTGTTTCCTATGTGTGTAAGATATTAATAACAGTAACTGACAGTTAATGACAACGTAATAATTTAAGTGTGTTGACAATTATTGAACTGAACGCACTTCGGAGAAATGTAAATGCCAGAGCAGAGCAGCTACAGCTCCATGACTAATGTGTGCCCTGGATTCTGACCATCAGCTTTGCTATTTCAGTTTTGTGACCTAAATCTCCCTCCCCTCCCAAATAGAAACAAAAAACCCAAACAAGAAATGTCTTACTTGTTCAGCCTTCTCCGCTGGTTTTCTATCCGTCTGCAAAAACTGGCAGTTTTCTCTCGCCAGCTTCTGGACCAGCTCAATCCGTCCGATGTCATCTCTTCCCTGAAGCTTGCACAAAACCCCTGCCTTAAGGGTGGGAGAAAGAGCAAACAGATACTTAAATCCACAATCCCAGGACATGACACCGCCACAAATTTCAACCTTAAAAGAAATGCATCTGTTTTCTCATATTTGCGGTACTTCGGTGCCGCTTGCTGAACACAAACAAGTCGCTGCTTCCTGGGAAACAACTGGAGAGGAGCTGAGGCACATCTGAATCTCCAAATGTATCTACTTTGGAGGAACAAAGGCAGGGCTAACTAAATCAACCGCTCCTCTGCCTGTGACTATCAGATACGCTGTGTTTTATTTGTTCCTGTCAGCCTGTTTCCTGTTACATAAGAGAACAAGAGCAAGAGGTTAAAAACTCATGGGAAAGTTAGCCAGGAACAGCCCTGGAAAAAGAATGAAGCGCAACACAAGGCACTCCTAAAATTAACAGGCTACAACTCCCCCTGCTCCAGCTCCAACCATTTTTCACGTATGCAAGCCGTAAGAGTTAAAAGACAGTTGCGGCACGTTTATTTATTCTGTAAATAACAAATCGGTATCTCCTGATTTTGTTTAGGAAAGAAAGTGAGATTTGCCTTAAAACTATGTTAGAACTATTTTTATTTTTTTTTCCTAATATTCTGACAGTTATTCAAGCTATGTTGTTAGTGTTTTGTCAAAACATTCAGCACTAGTTGTTTTATAAAAATGCCATATATATATGCCATATATATATATATATATATAGACAGATTCATGCTTGCACACAGGCATACCAGACTCATCACAAAGGTAGCTGATGAGGGCTAAATTGCTCCCTGCAAAGTCAGTGGCTAATATCACTGTCCATGGTTTGGTCATGGATATAGCCTCTGCAGAACTGAGACCTGGCTCGATGATACTGCACAGCTTTTATTAGCCCAGATGTTTCCTTGTGGGAACAGCATATGCCAGGGGAGGGCCAGGCATGTGGCATGGCTATGGAATTGCCATGTGGCTTTAAAGGCAATCTGTAAATAAACCTTTTTCCCCACTTCCTCCACTCTTTCTGCTATTCATCCTGGGGTTTACTGAGTCAGTACATGCTCCAAAACTCATAAAGCGTAAGTTGGGACCAAAAGCCAGGGGTGCCCTGACCACTAACCTGTAGTGCCAAGTAGGCTCCAGTCCTTTGGCCTTGAGAAACTCCTGCCCATGACGGCTGAAGGCATGAGAGTGCCTGCCTAAGCCATCCTACAGTCTGCTAGTTTCTCCAAGAAAGAAGGAAATGTAGGTTAAGGCCTCTTCAGCTGAGGAGGGTAACAAATCCACTTTCTGAATAAGAGTTTTAACGCTGATGGAAAAATACAGGTTCCACGGCCAAATCCAAAGAATCATCCTTATTGAATTATTTGAAAGAAATCTTTACATGCCTACATTCCTCCAGTCCGGATGAAGGCATCTCCTCACAAACCTGTATCAGGCATTTGTGCTCTGAAGAAGGAAAGAATTTCAGGTACAGCCTGTGCTTTGCATGTCCTATGCTTAGTCCCCAGCCTCCTGAGGAACCAAGCTTTCCCACATAAGGAACCTGTGCAGTGGTTTGAAGTTCAGAACTCCACTGAGAAAATAAGGAATTGCAGTGCCTAACCTGAAGGTCCTTATATTTTCTGAGATTAGCTCTTTATCTTCTAAATCGAGAACATGGATATATAAACCAGTTCTGACACAACGTTATCACCTACAGATCAGGAGTGAGACTGATTTTATCAAATGTGGAAGAATATGTTGAACTAGTTGTCCAGACTCATTTAATGAATATAGAAAAAGAGGTACTTGAAAAATTTTTTTGGACTCTACAGTAGATATTTAAAAATGGTCAGATGAGTTGTTTCCTAAAATTCTCCTTCTTCTCTGGTAATTTACACATGGAACCTAGGTAATCATCATAGACTTGGCTGAGGTCTGATGTCTGCACTTCACAAGACTTTGATGGCTTGGGGACATCTGCTAGAGCCAAACCTGCTTATTTCATGGCTTCGGAGTGCTTCTAGGAGAGAGTGTAACATCTGTGCGCTGCAATCCCCCCAGACTTGTAGGCTAAGGACAACTCAAAGATTTACAGCCTCTCTGGATCTGGGATCTTACTACCATGGAAGCACTATTCACATCTTCATGCTTTGCCCGCACAAGTCAGTCCATGACCTATGAGTGGCATAGATGGTTATGAGTCCCCATACTTCAAATGTCAGATGGACATCGACAGAAATGCAGCGTGCACTCTGCTGAACAAATACTTATTGATCTTCAGCGTATGAAGCGAAGCCCAACGGTTAAAACCACTTATGTTAAGATGAGGAAGGGGGACTTCAGTTTTGGGGTAACAGTTGACTTCAGTATGTTCAAATGGAAGAAACATCCCAGAGAAAGAGAACTTTTTGAACGCATGGGCCTCACTTTCTTTCACCCCTTGCCCTCTGCCTGTGTTCAGACAGAGCATATTATTGCTTTTTGCATGGATGAGCGCCCCAGGGAAGAAGGAACTCCAGATACAAACCCATTAGCTCCGCCACGAATATGGTCTGTATTTAAATTGGCAATTTCATTAATCATACTGTCCTGTTTCAAATAACCACCAAGAAGCAATCTTACATTTTAACATGTCCCCTTCTCCCCCAACTATTCTTCTGTTTAAAGAATTGCAGAGAATGTAAACATGTATTTATTTTATTGGGTTTCCAGAGGATAAAAGGTCAACTGAAAAATTTCTGGGAGGACTAAGGTATTATCAAGTTAATTGTACATGCTTGGCTCTGGGAGTCAAGAATGCACTTGAAATACAAAAAACTAAACATGCTTTTTCATAATGAAGAAGAAAAGTATGAATCACTCACTTTTAATTCTGATTTCCTCAATTATGCTGACTTTCCACTACAAATTTTCCTGCTAAATACTTATAAGAAAGCATCCAGGTCAACTAATTAATTAACTGTTGACAGCTTCTGAAAGCTGGTTGGGATGTTGATAGAATCTCCTATTACTGGTCATTTTCACTTGTCAATATAAATTTAATTTTCAAGCAATACCTTTGAAGCTGTTTGTAAGACAAAAGGGTAAAGGCAAGCCACCCTGCTTGCAAACTGCAATTTCGATTTGTATTTTGTGCAGGCACACACCCTCCAAAATCCCACATGCCCAGATGTTGGTGCTTAGTCCTCTAATTCACGTACACCAACAGAGATACAAGTATTAACTTATGTAAAAATGAAAATCACAAAGTTGCGTATTTTAACTGGCTTTAATTTAATGAATGATAAAAGAATGTAGGAGCTTTATAGTAAGTCTTTACTACCATTCACAGCACAAAATTACTATAATTAAAGGTATTTATGCAATATTTGAAATGAAATAAAAACGTTTAATGGGAAGGAAAGTAAATTAGTCACTACTGAGGTTGGAAAAGCAAAGATGCTGACAACACATTTTCTATTTCAGCACATCCATTGAAAAATACTCCCTCTGCAAAGGCCATAAATGAATATGCTAGCAGTGACACGGAGGAGAATTAAGACAGCTCTAGGCAGACAGGATGGGATTTTTTTATTTACATTATTTACATTCTTTACAGCATGCTCGCTTTTAAAAATCCCTGTACTGAACTTTTTCCACACTTCTACCAGTTTTGTCAATGAACTGCAACGTAAGTCAGACTTACGTCCTGCAGAGCAGTGTTTAGAGCAGGCACCACACCCTTCAATTCTGCCAACAGAAGAGGTTTGTGGTGGTTTGGTTTTTTTCCACTGCACCTCTGTCTCCTTCTGTGTCTGGTGAAAACAACATAATTATTACAGGCTTCACCTTTGAACAACCTGAAAACTTAAAACCATATGCCACTGCCTCGAAAGATCATTTGCTTTGCACCATCTCACTAAAGTGAAAAAAAAAAAAAAAAATCATTCACACCCTTAAACCAAACGGTATTCAGTGTTTGCAGGTCGTCATTTTTATGGCACTGATAAAAAAAACCTGGAGCAACAGCTGCTTTGACAATGGTCCTGCCCTTCTCCCAGTTGGGCACTTGAACACTTTTGTTAACTGTTCACTTAATAATTGTTTTATTTTAAATGTGTTTCAAATTCTTTCAAATTTTAGAAGCTGGTTTCCAGCCAAATAAAAGCTGAATGAATCAACATCTCAGTAATAAATTCTTACAGGTTTTTATAGTCTGCCCATGTAATCTTGTTAGCTGGTACTTAGGAGCTCTGAGCACACGTCATAGTCATTCTTTTTACATCTCTGAAATAAGTGTGAACAAACGTTTTCAATAAATATTAATAACTACAACAATCAAGTAGATCTGAGCATATATGAAACCCCAAAAAAAGAAAAGAGAAAGCCAGATTTTTTGTGTAGTGAGGTCAGTATTTCACCCTAGTCTTTTCTATAGCTCTGTAATGCACACCTGAGCTCTAGAAGACTGATCCTCAACCCCACACTGATGTGAACTAGGAGTCAAAGTCAGGTAACAAAATTTTCACGTTAGGGCTCCTACTACACTTTTTTTTTTTTAATAGATTTGAAACTGTGTGCAATTAAGAAAAGAGCAGGCCATTTCCAAACAGCTTGCTCGAGCATGACTCTTAAGAGGGTGCTAGAAAAGCATAGATACACACTGGTGCAGTAGGCACATCCGCATGGTCCTCAACTCTTCTGCCTGCACTCTCCAGGCATCTGCCATGGCCCAGGTCTGCTTCTAGAGCCTTCCTGGGCTCACTCTAGTCAAGACAGCCCCTGCCTTCAGAAAGATAGAGGTACTGCTAACTTGGCTACATGGCTTGTGCCTTTTCAGCTAGGCTTGCTCACAGACATTAGTGCAAAACGGTCTTTCTCGCACCCAGCTTTTTAGTGGGTGAGGTGTTAGGAGATAAATCAGAGACAGGAACAGCAAGTTGCATATGTAGGAAGGAGAAAAGGTGGCAACTGGTGGGAAACGTAAGATTTTCCAGAGGAAAAAAAAAAAAAAACTCAGTCAAGGCTAAATCAATTTTAAATTAAAAGCGCTAATCAGTACCAATACAATGAGCAATATAGTTACACTTGCACAGTTTGAATGTGTGAACTGAATGATTGAATAAACTGGAGATTAATCAAAAGAGATTCACAGAATTAAAAAGGGTAAGCAATTCCACAATAAAATACACTAAAAGGCAGCTAAGTTTCTTCTGAGCAATATCTAGAAGTATGCTTTGGTTGTAAATGAGGGAAGTTA
Organism: Balearica regulorum gibbericeps; assembly: GCF_011004875.1. Lineage (NCBI taxonomy): Eukaryota > Metazoa > Chordata > Aves > Gruiformes > Gruidae > Balearica > Balearica regulorum. The sequence continues at coordinate 133,352,262 of NC_046185.1, read as the reverse complement.
GGGAAGGAAAGAAAAAGATTGTTGCTTACACTCGAGTGACTAATAAGTATCCTCATTTCATTGCATGTCTACTTACAGTGATTAAAACTCAATCAAAATGTCACATGCCCTTGCCTCCTAAAATACATCTCATTTTATTTTCACATCTGGTATGTATATTATCTAAAAAGAGCAGAGAGATAGTTGAAGAATGCTGTTCGATTGCAACACCATGGGATTAATTCCCAAAGTAATCATCAATCTTATTCTAAACAGTCGCACAAGAGAAGATCCAGCAGTCTTTCTCCTTCCTACAGGCTCCCTGCACAGAACATCGAGGAAAATCCATTTCCCAGAGCTATTGAAAGCAGATCCTTCAACTTGTAGATCTGAAAAAGTCCCCAAGACACCATTAATCTTACACATTTACCTGAGCATCAGAGGTATCCTTGAGCTCTTCTAGTCCTCTTACTTCTAGACTGCTGTTTTCTTCATTTTGATGAATGGCTAAAATAAGAAAGAGGGAATGATTTGGAAGCAGGCAGGTTTAAATCACAAGAAGCAGCAAAGCAGCATGGCTCAGTTTAGATCAAATAGGATGACCATTCAAGAAACCTTGTTCCAAGTTTAGCTTTCCAGTTAACTCCTTGAGCAGTTTTGGAAAAATCCTATAAGGTATATCTTATTGGGTTTAGACAAATCCTAAATAAGGTATACCTTATTTTTCCCAGACAGTAAAATACAGTACTAAATAGTTATATTCCTGCTACTGTCAGTCCTGATAAAATGGTGGCATTTAAGGAAGCTCTACTTTTCCATACATTATAACAAAACCTGGTGACTCAGAAAGAATTAAAAAAAAAAAATCAGACCTCCCTTTACTTTCATTATACTCTGGAAGGTCAATTCAGACTAAACAAAATAAGCAGATTTATCCCTCATCTCAGACTTGGAAAATTCTTTGTAAGCAATGTGATCTCAATCTTAACAAACACCACCACTATCCATGAAAGTCATCTCCAGAGATAAATGGTAGCAGAAGAGGTTCTATTGAAGGTTGTTTGCTGGTGGCACAATAAGAGAAACCAGTAACTTAGCTCAATTAACATTGCTTAACACCAGCAAGTTTTGCCAGATTTTGAAGAAAAAAGTTTTGGATCTAACTTGTAATCTCCAGAAGAGTCAAACCCAGAGTTATCCATTTACCTAGCTAAAGAAACAAGGACCATGAAGGGACACATCAGACTTCTGTATTGCAAGCAGCTATATCCATAGGTAGTTTACTACCTATAGCCCAAGATACCCTGCCAGTCAACACACCCACCTGCTGTATTTCGGCGGAACATTAAGCCCTCAGATGTTCTGAAATGTGGCACATGGAGGGTCAGACCCGATGAGACACATGTGAAGTGACTTTACACCATACTCGTTTACTTACAAGCACCACACTCAAATATCATTGATCTTGTGTACACGTTGAATGATTTGCCAGCGTAGCCATAGCAGTTGTGACAACAAAAGCATCCTTGAAGCAGTAGAGCTGGCAAGTCCATTTCCTGAACAACGCCAGGTACATGGGTTTGACAGATGGGCAGGAGCATTCATCTTGTGTGCTTCCTTCTGTCCACCTCCTCTCTGCTTCAGCCCTGGGTACCCAGGCTGGTCGTCAGGCTGCACCCGAACTGCCACAGCTCACAGCGCTGTGCTTTAAGACCAGTATCACCAGTCCCATTTTGCCTTAATACTGTATCTGTGAGCAGAGGCAGCCCAGGGTTTCACCGATGAACAGATCGGCTGTAGAGATAGCAGCACTACCTTCATCGACCACCTGCACCTAAGCTCTCCTCAGCCTGAATCTTTAGACATACAGGCAGGTTACCACAGCTGAGCTAATTCATGTAACGTGAGCCATGAGGTCTAGCTTGGTGTGTTGCGTGGGTGCTCTGGGTCTGCAGACAAAAAACAGCCTAACCTTTAGGCAGCATCCAGCCACTTAAAAGAAAAGTAACTTTAGACTGTTCTTGACCTCTAAAATATAGCATATAGATTTATTTTCTTTTTACTGCAGGATTTCTGCTGATATTGCTATGCCATAGAGAGTACAATTCTTCTTTCTTGCCCTATAGTTATGCTACCAAAAAAAACCCCACTAATAAAAATGTAATTATAAAAGGAGAAAAAAAGTCACTTTGTCAATATAGTTTATTCCGTTCAGGGATCTTTTTTAATCCATTATCAAAGGAAAACAGAGGTCTGGTATAAATCTTCACTAGTGGGTTTACTGGTATCACTTAACCAGCCAACCTCTGAAATTCAAGGTGGATGTTGAAAACATAGGGTCAATCTATAGCTATAACAGAAAGCATGTATAATGGGGGTTATATCCCAGCAGCATTTAAAGCTAGGCAAAATCAAAATGTGCTTGGGACATTGTGGCATATCTCTGCCCCAGGCTGGAAAAGTAACAAACAACCCAATGAAGCGTCAACCAGAGCGTTACCTCAACAGCCGCGTGTGGCCCCTGCTTTCCTAGTGCAGGTCAGGGTTTCCCAAGGCAACCTACACCAGCCAGCCAGCCGGGCCGGGGGCTCTCTGCAGTCCCTTCCCTCGTAACCCACCTCCCCAAGAGCTGCCTCGTCCTCTTGCACACTCCCACCCATGCGTGACCCCCTCCTACCCACTGCAGCTGCAGGGGACACAAAGCATTCAGGACATTCATTTGCCAAACGCTATTCAGGACAACTGGCACAAGACAGGAACGTCGCAATGCCAGAAGGTGTTAACGAATGCCAAAAAAATGGTTGTTTGAGCAATTGCAAATCACTTAAGTCTGTGGTTGTGTTAGCAGAAACACAACATTTCCCCAACTCTCCTTTCAATTTTCTGATTTCTCCTAAAATCAATTTGCTGTAGCCACTGACAGGCAAAATATCCCCGTAGATGCTGGCTATTAATCATGGCATTTAAAGGAGCGGCACCTCGCTAGTAACAAGACTACAGGTCCAGGTCCAGGCTTAAGTGATTTATATTGATCCAGCCAGCTTTTCTGACAAGCCTGAGCAGATGGGCACTCCGCAAGCAGCTGTGCCAGGGGAGAAGGTTAGTGGCTGCCAACCGGCTTCTTCTCACCAGCTTCTGTTACAAGTGTCCCCTTCCCTGCCTGGTGCCAGGGCAAATGCTCCAGAGCATCTTCAACCAAAGCGAACAGGCAGACCTTCGAGGAGCAGCATGCCCTTGCTAAGCTGGCTGGGATGGCAAATTAACGAGGGGACGAGCAGCAAACACCCTGGGCTGAGCGGAGTAACATCTTTTACCTGGCATAAAGGGAAAGAGAAAGAGGGTACGTATCCACAACCCCAATGGATACAGGTTTCCTCAGGTGTTGAACAATTTTAGCATGAGCGATATTAAAGCTGACAAGAAAACAACTTTGGTTTAGACATACTCCAAATGAACAGCTTAAAGAAAAGAAAGGAAAAAAAAGCTATTTTTATCAGCTATTTCACAGCTCAACTCTAAAAAAGCTGAAAAAGTTCATAATCCAAACCCAGCTCTCCTTGGCTTCAATGTTGTTTAGACTGTGTAAGGAATGTAGAAAATAAGCAGTAAATATTTTCTTAAAGGAAAAAAAAATATCCCAGACCTCACACTGACGTTCTTGCAGCCCTCTTGGGAGAGAGAGAGAGCAGTCAGCCTCTTTTTCATGAAATTTCCATCACAAACTTGATTTTTGTGTCCTCTCTGCCTCTTATCCAAACACATAAGAACCAGTCACAATCTGAACCCTTTAACTATACCGAGGGAGGAATCACAACATCTCATACTTTTTTTCCATCACAAGAACATAGTTCCTTGAAGGCTGAAGTGGACAAATACCAACCCTTATTTACATTTTCTTCGTTTCTGTATGCAAATGTTACAACACATTTTGTCTATAAAATACAGAAAAAACTAAAGTCTCTTAAAATATTCCAATGTATTTGGAAATTTATGTTCATAGGGGTCATCACACACACATAAGAAACCAATTTCTGTATTTTTACACACAGTGTGCCTCCTACCCCCGTAACAACTCACAGACATCCCTTGAATTGGCCCGGGCGCTGCCCTCATGGGGTTTTGCGCACACAATACAAGTTCTGTCATAAAATGTAAGAATTCAGGGATAATTTCCCACTTACTGTCAGTTGGCCTTTTATTTTTTAATAAAAAGGCTTGACGTTGCAAATTCAACTGTAGGAAAAGTGAGCGGAAGGTTAGGGTGGGATGGGAAAGTATTTCCCAGGCGAGTGTTGATTCTGGGATGGCTCCCTAAAATTGTAACATGCACATACAAAAAATTTGTGAACTTTGGAGCTGGGCCAAACCCTTCCTTCTCTGCCAGCATAAACCCAGCTTTTCTCCCTGACATGAGTATCTCAGCACGTCTCACCAAGCAGCAACACCAGGGAAAGGCAAAGGTGGTTTACCCTGATCTATATGTACCTATTTAATGCTATGTTTGGGCTCAGGCTTGAGACAGGAAAAAAATGCAAACAAACATCGAGTGACCAATTCTCTTTTCTACCTGCAGTGTTTCTTCTCCTTTGGAGGAGAGGTCACCATCAATGAAACAGAAAGATGTTAAATGAGCATTAGCTTGCTAATGTATAGTTCAAATGTCTCCATTTGCAAATTAGCCTAGGGAATTCAGGATGTTGATTTTTTTATGGTCACCTCAGGATCACAAAAACCATCATTTGAACTGAGTTCCTTGTGCCCTTTGTGCAGATCAGAGCTGAGATTTGCTAGCAGATTCTTCTATAAACTAGTGTTGGAACAGAGAATTCTTGTGGGGGAGAGCCTTGTCCTTCAGTAATCCCATTTCAGCTTATTAAATCAGCAGAAAAAATAACAAAGAAGTAAGAAACAGAAGTAAATCATTTTGTACTAGCTACCTCAGCAGAATCAGCCATCACACGGGGGGTGGGAAGGGAAAGAGAACATAACCATCTCTCACGCTGGAACTGAGCGCATCCCTTGTGTCACCATTACCGATCCCCCACTTTTACTGGCACGCTACAAAGTTTAACATAGATTTAAGACATTGGAAGGAATTTGTCTTCCTTGCCAACACGGAGCATTACAGGGATGCTAAAGGACATGCTACGCAGACTGGTACGCAGTGAGGGTCACAATGGCCACCTGCAGCGCTATGGACCTTCTCCTGCCTATGGAAGAATCCTGCTAAGGGTGCCGGGGTTACCCACAGAGCTGTGCCTCCTCGACACGCTGTTCTGTATGCCCCCAAACTTGAAGGTAAATTAATTATGTTTGATGAGTAAGATTTTTAAAAAAGTCACATAGTACAGTGCACATTGTTTCATTTTAATACTTTATCTTATGCAACATAGCAGAATCTTTTACCCAACTGAAAGTGGAAAGGACAGTTAAAAAAAAAAAATCCACACATAAACCAGCTCCTGGAACCCACAGCGTTGCAATCTTCCCAGAGGCTTTGCTGTATTGTGCTTTCTTCCTTTTCTATAAATGAAGTTTCTTCTTTCTACCCCTTCTGGCTGCAAAGATAACCTTCACTACACAAACCAAGGCACTAGCTCATTCTGCTGCTGCAGCCAGCCAGACTGGAACAATAACACCAGGAGAGGTGTGAACTTCCTCCCTTTGGCTTAATAGGGTGTTAACTTTGAAAGCTAATTATTTAAATGTTTAAGAGAAGACTGCCATCACAGTTAACCATTTTGCTGCTGAACAGCATGACGTAAGGGACATATGTCCATCCATAAGCGACTCAACAGGCAACCCACCTGGATGGCACCCACATGGCCATTCCAGGGCAGAAAGCCAGTTTAGCTCCCCATCACTGCTGGCTGTCCCACACCTCCCATACTTACTATCCCTTCTCTGCACTACCCTAAAGCATTTGGGATTTGTGCAGTGAATAGGATTACTTTTAGTCTGGCTCAGTTTGATGATCTGGTTGAGAACAGAGCCCCAGGCAGCAGGCAGGGCAGGGGACAGGGCACCCTGCAAGCCGGCATTGCTGCCAGACCCCTTCTGCCACACAAGTCCAGCTTCAGCCCTTGAGCTTGCTGTGAAGTCCAGCTGGGGGACCGGGATTGCCTGCTTTTTGGGGACAGACGTGCAGTTTACGACTGCGCTGCCCTAGGCTGCTCCAAAGACTCAGCGCATTGCAAACCCTCAGGCATAGCCTCAGGAGCAGCCAGAGCGTGCAGGATCCCAGCTGCACAGACGCTCCCGCATCCCGGTGAACCGCCCGGCTCACCTCCACAACCTGCGCAGGGGCTGGATGAGGAGTTCACTGTCCCCACAGCGGCTCCAGAGGCAGCTCTGCTCACCATACAACGCTCAGTCACCCCTTAGGCTACGTCCCTCGTGTTTTCAGTGATGCTCCTTCGTTTCAAATGAGGATGTTCATTTATTATTTAGTGTTGTTCTTTAACCTGCTAGCATCCTAGAACATCAAACCGCTCTGCCCTTGGTAAGATTTCAATCCTTTCGGTACTGTGTGATCAAAATTCATATATGCATCTCTTTTTTTCTAGCCAGTAAGCAAAAAGCACCTACATGCCCTCTACAGATAGGAGACATGCACACACCACCTTGGAAGTGGTAAAGAGCCTACTTCTGAACAGAAGAACTTTGTTTATTTGACAAGCCAACAGATTTTCACTGTTTCATCCCTGCTGGATGGTTATAGCCTGTTTTTCTGTCCCTGTCAAACCATCGCTGTTGAAAAGACCTCAGGAATCTGCAAGAATATTCCCCAGGGGAAGGCTCCAGTGCTCTGAATTGCCAGCAGTCTGCACCAGTTGATTTATCGTCAGCTGCTTGAAGCCCACAACTTCTAGCATTCTTCTTATATCCCAAATTTTTTTTGAGAGGCATGTTTCTCTTCTGGATTCCTCCACCCCCTCCAAAAGAAGTTGCTAGCATGAAGCTTTTCAGAAACAAACAGCAAAAAAGCATTTTTTTTTTTCAAATCACATCGTTCTGAGCTAATTTCATTATTTTTGAAAACTTTATTGTTATTTTGAACAATGGAGCTTGTGGTATCCCTTGTTATTCTTTGTGGAGGGTATACAGCAAGCTCTAGAGAGGCTGGTTACTATGGCAGCTCTGAGCTGTTTGACAGTGTTATAATGTTTGCTGATGCTTATTAATTTATCAGAGTGGAAAAAAATGAATAGCTCATACTGATACCACTGGGGAAACTAAAAGCCGAATCCTCTAGCTGACGTAAGGCACTGGCGCTGAGTGGTGGAAACGAAGATGTGCAGCAAGTAAGGGCTTTACAAACCTCAGGTTTGGGGACCATTTTAAGCCAGACCAGGTCCTCGTGCATAGTCCTGTATTTTCCAAGTCCTATTTCCAAATTAAAGGGGGAAAACCAACAAGCACTGAATACCTCTGAAATCCCCAAAAGCTGCATATAAGAAACAGTGATAATCCCAGGAATAAAACCCTCCAACTAAGAACTGGTTCCTTATTTACCATGAAACTGTAATCTTTTCCCAGAAATTACTGAAAAGAGAAAGCGTTTTAAGCTCATCCTTAACATGTTTCCTTTTATTAACAATACAAAAATCGCCTTTGAGCTTTCTCATTCCTTCCCACTATTTCTGCATATATATATGCAAATTATTGTACAGATTTCCCTTCACTGAGTACACTACATATCTCTGAAACAGTTGGCAGGCCCCTGGGGGGGTGTTGCCCAGACAGCTGTGCAATCAGCTGAGTAAATCAGCTAATTAAAGAAACAAAGAAAATGCAAAAATTATTAAAGACAGACTCCGGCTTACAGCATTGTTCAGCACCTCTGTATCTAAAAAAGCACAGCAAGCACAGGATGGAATAAAGGTGCTTGTACATTGGGGAGTGAACTATTGAACAAGTGACAATGATACCGTTTTCTCTCAAATGCTAACCTAGGATTCATGATATTTATGCTTTGTAGTTTAAATCAATTTAATATAAATTATGCCAGCATTTTATTTTGGTTTAAAATGACAAAAGCATGAAATGTGATATTGGTTTCATAACTGATTTCTGTATGTAAAAAATGGTCATTAACTTCTGTTTGACCTTAGGTGTAGAACTAATATTGAATTTGCAGAGGGTACTCATTATGCTGGTCTAGTTTCCACACAGAAAAATAAGTTCCCAAGGGTCCTAGTGCTACAAGCCATTTCTCAGATCTCAAATAGGAAACAGGACTCCCGAAAATGATGCAAAAACATTTCCTCTCATTGCAGAGTTTATCAAAAGGAACAGATAACAGAGCAAGGGTAGGAGTCTGCAATCTAAACAGAGCAAAGCCAGTGCGGTAAAAAAGGAGGCTGACAGATGTAGATTTGGTCTTGCTGATCCACATGCCATTAAGGCGCGTTCCCTTCCACTGCGTCTCAATGACCACAGGAAGGACAAACTGCAGTTTAAAAGAGATTCAGGCTTGCCTTCATTATACAGCCATTGTAAATTAAAGAATGAGCGTACCAAGTAAAGCCAATGATATTTCCCAACTCCGGTTATGGCCAGGAGCCATTGCTGCTGTTCTTTTCACATTATTGTACAACTGGTTTTGTTAGGAAGTTCTGTTTATTTTATTTATCAGAACTGAAGCCTTTCATCTGGGTGTGAGGGCCCATATTTCATCCAAGGTGGTGGTGCTTTAGAAGAACATAATTTGTAAAAACACCTCTGGCTAAACAAGGGAGGCATTTTTTAATAGATAATCAGCTACTGTCGATTCATGTGGCCAGGGGAGGTTTGGTTTTCAATGCCTGGCACTTTGTGATATATACAAAGAAAAGCCACATTTTTACACACGCTTTCTGAACACACAAACTCGTATCATTTTTTATCAAGGAGAAAAAAAAGTGGAAAATGAGTTGCAAATACTGTAGGATTACTACAGGAACAGACAAAAGCAATGTTCTTTGTAGCAACAGCAGCTCAAGGAAAACCATTTGATGGCTGAATGCAGAAAGCTTTAACTTATACCCAGTGCTTTTAGACATTCATTCTAGTGTACATGCTATTTAAAATAAATAAAAAAATCAAGTGGCAGTGAATGTTTCTATAACAGTATTGCCTGAAACGAGATGTTGGAAGGGTGGAGAAGAGCCCATTACATGATCAGCAGGCATGGGGAGAATGATCGCTGCGAACCGATGAGACAAGGAGGTACGGGCAGTTGCTGAGCAGGCTGGTGTAAAGCGAACACCGCGCTCTATTCCATGGAAACATCCTCCGGGCATGGCCAGGAAAGCAGCAGGAAACAAAGAGGACTCTGAATAAACAAATTCTGTGCACTCGCTGTAAATGCCTCTCCCAAAGCACTGGAAACAAAACATTCACCTGGGAATTGGGGTTTTTTTGCACAATTGCGTCTTTCCAACCTTATCCTTACCATGCAATCCCTTTCTGCGTATGTGCAAAACATGTGTCACCTACACAGCTATTCTGCATTGCTCATTTCGTCTACACGAGTGCCTTATAGATCACACAGAAAGAACTATGCCCAACGTTCTGCAACACCGGGGAAAAACAGACTGTAAGCTGCCAAAATCCCTCTCAGAGTAATACCCACCAGAGAGCTCTTTGAAGCTCTTTTCCTTCTTTTCCCAAGGCTCAGAGTCCATTCTGCTTTACATCAGCTGTTGAGCATAACCGTGTAGTCCATTCACTGATGTTGTCCAGGGCACTTCCCACCCCCAGCGTTGCCCAGGGTGGGCAGAAAGCAGGTGGTCACTGATTCAGCCACAGCCCAGCGGAGCTCTGTGTGTGTGTGTCGCACATAGTCATAGAATCACAGAATCGCTTTGGTTGGAAAAGACCCTTAAGATCATCAAGTCCAACCATTAACCTAGCATTGCTAAGCCCACCACTAAACCATGTCCCCTAAGCACCACATCTACATGTCTTTTAAATACCTCCAGGGATGGTGACTCAACCACTTCACTGGGCAGCCTGTTCCAGTGCTTGACAACACTTTTGTTGAAGACATTTTTCCTAATATCCAATCTAAACCTCCCCTGGCACAACTTCAGGCCATTTCCTCTTGTCCTATCACTTGTTACTTGGGGAACAGACCAACACCCACCTGGCTACAACCTCCTTTCAGGTATTTGCAGAGAGCGATAAGGTCTCCCCTCAGCCTCCTTTTCTCCAGACTAAACAACCCCAGTTCCCTCAGCAGGTCCTCATAAGACTTGTGCTCTAGACCCTTCACCAGCTTTGTTGCCCTTCTCTGGACACGCTCCAGCACCTCAGTGTCTTTCTGGTAGTGAGGGGCCCAAAACTGAACACAGTGTTCAAGATGTGGCCTCACCAGTGCCGAGTACAGGGGGACGATGACTTCCCTGGTGTTCCTGACCGGCCAACACAATGAGCACCATTCCCCAGGGCTAGGAGGGATCTGGTCTCATCCTTTTGAAGCACTGCTGGTTTCTTGGTATGCCCAATCTCAGGAGTAATGGAAGAATCCCATGGGATGGAACAAGATATTGGTCCCTAGGAGTGGGCATTCCCTTCAATAAGGCATAAAATGTTATAAAAGGATCACTTAAAGAAGCCAACATGATTACCTCCCTTACTTCAAGGCATGAAATCCTTAAAGCACAATGTAACTTTTAAAATACCCCTAGCTATGTTTTCAGGTGCAACTTTTACTTTGAAACACATTTCAATGGGCAGAGGAAAAGTAAAGATAAAGTTACTGAGACACACCAGAAGCGTGACACTCCTGCACCTTTACTTTAAGCGGCCATTTCTCCAGGATGAATGCTACTGGTAACACTTGCAGGAGAACTCTTATTCCACACATTCTGCTAAGTTCAACCCTTGCTTTAAAGAAGTGGATGCTTGGAGGAATTGAAAGTTGTAATGAAATAAGGTTTTAAGTAAATGAACTCACTGAAAAGAGACATAAGGGGACGTAGAAAAGCAGTAAGATCCTGCTGATGTTAACCTTTTCCCACGCTTCAAACTTTCTCAGTTTTTCCGCAAGTGAAAATGCACACTTCTCTGGCACATGACTGCCACTTTATTCTGTAAACAGGAGCAAGTTTTGTCATCTTTCTTTATGCCCTTTTCAGTGGCATAGACTAAGTGATAATAAACCGTGCACGTTTTACATCAGAGATCTTGTATATCTGCTTGTTTACAAAACCTGTAAATTCAAAGGTTACTTAATATGTTTGAGATTTAAACTTAATACTGAACTGCTTCATTCCTGAATGACCTTTCACAATGTATTTGTAACCTCATTTTTCAAGTATGTGTACAAATCTAATTCAAATTTTTAATGATTTCCCTTGTTATATAAACAACTCTGTTCTACAAGTAAATAAAACTAATGACATAATATAGGATATTCATATAGCACCAAATGACAAAGCTTTTTCTAATTATTGTGGAGTAAAGTTACCAAGAAGACTCACAAGCATCTGTGCTATCTGGGAAAAGGGCTGAATGGTAAAGATGCAGTTTCCTGAGTTAACTAAGCTGATAAAACAGCTTAATGCTGCCAAAAGGGTCTTACTGAGCTCCTTCCCACATCCCTCGACCTCCCCACCCCGATAAGAGGCTGCCACCCTCACTTTGTGTCAGCTCCAGCACATGCTGCTGCAATACTGCATGCTGCTCTGGCTGCCCCATCTCAAAAATAATACAATAGATGTGCCAAATATGATCAGATTTAATGGAATAGATTCGGTATGAGGAATGGCTAGTGATTTAGCCTGGAAATGAGACAACTTGGGGGTGTGACTGAGGTACACAAAATCCTGAATAGTATGACGATGATCTGGGAATGGATTATTCACCACTTTCCATCACCACAGAGCCATATCACAACAGAGTGAGGATCGTGGGGAATGAAAAAGAAAAAATATGCTTTCACATATCACACATAGGAATTGTGGGACTCGCTGCCACAAGAGATGATGAAGGTCAGGAGTTTAAGCAGGCTCAAAAAGCAATTCAATAAATTAATGGAGAAAAGGTCCACCAAAGGCTGTCTAACACAACAGTGTGGGTACAGCAAAATCCCTCTAGCACAGACTGGTAGATGCTGAGTACGCACATCAGAAGACAGCCATTTGTACTTGCTCTGTTTCTCTACTCTAAGCATCCCCTACTCATCACTCACAGCAGGATCGAAGCTGGATGGACTTTTAACCTGACCCAGCCTGGCTGTTCTCATGTTTTTAACCGGGCTGACATTGCCTGGAGTGTGTTAGAGCCGAGTCACGCAATCACCTCTGACAGCAGTGCTGTAGAGGTGGCGCAGCGGCTGGGAAAAGGAATAGCTGTTCACAGCTTGCTTTTCATTCATGTCGGAAAAGCTCAAGCCCCAGCGACTGCTTCATATTGAATCGTCTGCCTAAAATAAAAATACTAAGCAAATCGCATAGGCAGTTAAGTCCTGACAGAAGCAATACAAAAGAAAAGGGGAAGGGTGGGCATGCATACGTATATGTCAGAATAGGGTGGAGGTCTTCCAAAAGGTCTCAGATATAAAGTTAATATGTTGCAAAAGTCATATTATTATAAATAAAATGTAAATGAGTTTTTTTAAAAAAAAATCAATAGAGCTTGTCAATTTAAGAATGGCACGACTAAAAAGTATCTAACTCTATTGTGGAAACCTGAATATCATTCTTGAGATGGAGCAAAACCACACACAAGTGCTAGGGCTTTTGTGGCTGCCCTGCCCTTCGCAGTGGGAGGGAGAAGCACCCACAGCCCCGCCGCTGCTCCCGCGACGCTTGGGGAGAAGCTGCTGTCGCTCTCTTCCTACCGCATCGATACTCTGTCAGCTGTTATCTTAATTAGCCCCTATATTCAGAAACACCAGGCCCAAAGCCATGCTCTTACTAATGTCCCTTTGCATGAATAAAGTTATAGAAACCCCTTTAGATATAAAGGAATTTGCTGGGTGATGCCACAGGGTGCAGCTAGGTTCATGCACAGAAATGTAAGGTGTCGTGTTTGTGGATGGGATTAACAGCAGTTCAGAGCATCTACCTGACAGATTTTGATCAGTTCAGATGTGCCCGTGTAGCTACGCCACCGGCTAAAGCCTCCAGCCTTAGGCTATTTGCTGCTTTTTATCCTTGTTTTAGCTACCATCTCTAACACATAAGAAACATGTCATGAGCCCTGACAAGCAATTGAGATAAATGCCAACCCTTGTAAACCTTCAGAGGAGAAGCTGCATTTCTGTTATGTTTCAGCACATTTGTGGAAGCCATCAGAAGCCACCAAGGTGTAAACAAACAATTCCAATGCCAAGTGCCTACAATTACAAAGTTCTCTTCTGCTCCAGTTACATGCTTCCCCAAGACTTTTTACCAAGCCAGGGAAGATAGTGTTTAATCTATTTATTTCTAGGGTTAAGCAAGAACAGTTTCAATACATTTTTATAAGCCACAGAGAAGTGCACAAGCTCATTTCCGTCTCTTAGGTCGCCTTTATATCATGAGAGCTTTATTCTAATGAAATATAAAAGTGCTTTCTAGTCAACAGCGTTGCTGAGGTCCATCAAAGCCTCAGGATTACAGACATTAATTTTACCATTTTTTTTAACTTTTATTTGCAAAGAAGCTAAAAATGCTGAGCTCTCTCTGCATGAGGGCTCTCAAGTACCTCTCTATCGGCTTATGCCGTGCTATTGGAGTGGTATACTTGCAGCACACATCTGAAACATGAAAATGGAGCTTTTTTCCACTGCGCAGAAATTTCTCATTTTTCAGGTTCTGCATTTTTCCTTCAGCCATCTGTCAGTTTTATGTGTTTCCCCTATTCCTCCACCCCAGAGTAAAAACAGAAGAACACCTCTTGGGGAAAAGTCATTCTCCCCCACATCCTACTGACTTTTTATTTTCTGGTAGCCAGGATTCTCCATCAAGTCAGATCCTGTACTAGCAAGAAATTGATACTCTGCCCTACCCCACAGCAGGCTCAGTCTCTACCTTGGTTTTCAAAGCATTTTCTCAGTAGATACAGTGTCTAAATCTCTGAAACAGCCATTCCGGCCCACGAACTGAGATAGTAGTAATTACTACTTCTCATATACAACACATACTAGGTAGCAAACCCAAGTTTCATTTAAACAAAAACAAACAGTTTCACTTGGGCAACCAAAGGCGATGTTTCCCCCCTCTCCAAGCATAGCAAACCTTCCTAGTTGGACCCTCTTCACCTCTCGCAGAGGGAGCTGTGGTGTTTGTGTGCTTGTACAGCACTGGTCGTGCAATGTAACCCAGTGATTACTACAACAGTCCTAGACAGGTAATATGAAAGCTTCAATCAGCCAGTTTTTCTAGTACAATTAAATCACTGTGAAGTGCCCCTCTAACGGCAGAGGTATATCCAGAAATTAAAGTAATTCAGGAACACATTACACAATCCTTGCATTAAGCAAAAATATTCTTTTTTTTTTTTTTTTCTCTTACTGGTAGTGCTAACCAGCTATCTAGAGGAAATATTTTGAAATACTGTAATTTAAAAACCACCAAACCACCAGAAACAGTACAGGAATTTCTGCACAGCAGCTTCGGATTTTGTGCTGTCGATCTCTAGGAAACCTTTTGGTTAATGAACCAATTACCCACGGCAGGCAGGTTCCAGCCAGCAGGTTAGGACCGTGCCCCCATCGCCTGCACTCCCCACTCATGAATCCCAGGGCGGATGAGGCAGGCGCCCACGCCGTTCACTCCAGCCTGGAAGCCACCCAGGGCAGCTGGCCCAACAACCATGTTCCACTCTTTTCATGCCAAAATAAACCCTTTGTCTGATCTTCGTTGGTTTATTTCCTGGAATTCTATGGAGTCTTGGAGAGGGTTAGAAGAACAATATCTGTGAAAGATACTGTGGCTTTTAGCTCTAGAAGTACTTTCTCTGAAATATGCTTCGCTTCACCAGGCACAGCATACCATAGCTTGATTGCCAATAGTAACTGCTACGCTGTGAATTTAACCATCAGCAATAAAATAAAAAAGCATAATCAACCACCCTAATTTACTCTGCTCCTACTGTAGTAAAGGCATTAACTTAAATTGGACCTTACAGTTATGCCTGATCATGTAGCCATTTCTTACAGTCATCCAAGATGAGGCATAAAGAAATGCAAATTTCAACAACAAGCACGCACTAGTTAAACTGACTAAAGAGGTATCTTTTGTTCAGGTCTAAACTGATATTATAAGTGTTTACATTCAGGCTGGTCAGCACTTCAAAGCTCTATAGGAAGCTTTGTTTATTTAAGGCTGTAATTGTGAACTAAAATATTTCTACCTGCTCAATGTGGGTTGCAATTACACTATAGAAAGAAGACTCCAAGAGCTATCCTCCTTTCCCTACAGCTCATTCCTAATCCAACCCCCATCCCATCTTCTACTGACACAACCGTTTATGTAGCCATCCACCAAAAGGAAATGAGAGGCTAATTCAGGTTAAAATCAACTCTTTTGGGGAATGGAGTTTTTATTTATTACCAGTAGCAGGAATAATGTTTACTGAAACAACTGCCAAGAAGCAGGGAAAGAGATTTCTTAGAACTGTATAAGCACTAAGTAAAAAGGTACATGGCACGATACTCTTGGCCCATTTTACAGCAAAACAAGTTATTACCTTCAGTACTTCTTTAAAATAACCTGTTTTTCTCTGCACTGAACCAGAGCAGAAGCATTTCCATGTTCAGTTATTAGAATTCAAGAGGGACTGGGGTGATACCAGGTAAGGGCAAGCAGTGGAGGAGTGTTAACATCATAAAATACTACAGCAGTTTCAGAGGCAAAGCTATTACACAGAAGCAATTTAGGCCTGAATTCACACTTAGATTTGTGTTTACTTTCTGCAGATTTACATTTACAGATGACTGTGGACATAACCTAAGGATACTTCTATTTCCAGACAAAAATGCATCAAACTGTGTCTAGAATATTTTTCTAATAGTTACATTTTCACAAGGAAATATTTGTAGATATGCCAGCCATGTCTTCTGGCATGTCCGGTTTAAGATATAATGTTGTGTGTAGTGCACATGTTGTGTGTGATAACTTTTGTGCTGTACTTGTAAGTCACAAATAGATACACAGATCCAGATATTATGACACAATATTATTAATAGGTTAGAAAATGGCTAAAAAAAAATGCAAGATCCATGATCTCACTTTCTAGCAAAATAACTGAAGGTCACAATAGATGCTCAGTAAAAAATGCTCATTCTCAAAGACCTTAAATGGCTTTGGGAACACACCAGTGATTAAAGTAAACTCCACCTCTGTTTGACTCCAGAAATGCATTCCACTCTCACTTTGCCAAAGGCAGTTTGCCCTGGCTGCGGATTAACTGCCCTGTACGTGAAGACACCAGAGAGTTAACCAGGTCTAGAGCCAGGTCTGGTCAAGCAGGTGGTGTTAGTTCCTGTGCAGTGCCCAGGAAACACAGCTCCTTTGCTTCCACTCCAGCTCAGCGATGCAGAAACCTTCTGAAAGTGGCTGTGCTACCAAACCCTGACAGAGCCGGGATGACCACGTATTTCAGTGCCTTCACACCGTATCACCAGCGTTCACTGTAACACACTGTCAGAGATTTTCATTTATCCATTTGCCTTTCCCCTTCTACTGCCCTGATAACAGAGACTTGCCTCTACAGCCATCTGGATGGACTAGAGCAGTGGTCAGGAAAGACCACCCTCCCTCACGCATGAAGTTGGCCTTTTGCTTTAGCATAAACAAATACACCTGACTGAGCGGGTAAAACACAGCAAAGATGGCGTGAGATACCAGACCATAAAAGAAAACATAGATTAAACTATCAACTTGATTTGTCTAAAATGTAAGTCAAATAAACACGTAAGTTTCTTTTATAAATTGCAAGCCCAGAGAAAATAGTGATGTTGGCCAGAAAGAGACCCAAGTTCACATTCAACTGTAATACTCTGATTTTATCAGCTAGGTCATTAGATGTGACGAGCTAGGGGAAGCGAGGCTTGACAGTAATTGCATTGTTCTCTATACACGGATCCTCCTCCGAGAAAGGACCGAGGTCTGCTATCTTTGCTTCCCCATGTTAATAAGACAGCAATGATAATTCAAATACTTCAATAAATGACAAAAGGGAACAACGTTACAAAACCCGCTTTAAAGTCCAGCCTGACTCACCTGACTTCCTTGCTTTCAAAGCAATGACAGCAGCCAGTTCTCTCTGTACCTAAAACACCAGGAAAGCAAAGGATGGTTATAGTTACTGGCACAGGCAAACAAAACAAAATGCAACACTGGTAAGATACAAGCTATCACACATTTGGAGCAGTCAACTGCTCATCAAATTACACAGATACTTAGATCAATTTTGAAATTATAGTCACTTTTCCTAGCAAATCTATTTTCTTTTCAACTGGGATTTTTTTTTTTTTTAAACTTTAATTTCATGTAAATACTACACAGTCCTTAGGGAGGGGACAATTCAGTAGCCCAAACTGTAATTTATTTGCACAGCATATCTCTTTCACAAGCATACACTTAAAGCTTCTTCCTTCCCTTGTCAAATGTTTGCTTTGCCGCTGCTGAGCACACTGTAATGCTGGATTTATTGTGTGACTCCAGGATAAGTAAGTTCTCCATACTAAGGTTTGGCTGAAGTTCATGTATATAACTGACATTTGCTTTTTGAAGTGTTCAGGAGGAAACAACCTCTCCTAATAGCATGGCTGAGCATTTCAGGGCCAAAATTTAGCTTGAGATGAACATGCAGAAGTAAGAGCTATCTGATTTCCAGATTTACAGGTTTTCTCACTAGCCTGTGATGCAACAGCCCTGCCATGCTAGCCAGCTCCCTTCCTCAGCCTCTTATCTCTGCATTCTTCATATTTTACCTATAAGTGCTACATGACCAGCCACTGTCACTTTAGTCAGATCAACTCTACATCCACTTCTCTCTGTTGGTCTGTTCCTTTTTCTATCAGTAAAATTCTGTATTATGCATTATTTTATGCTTTATACTTTCTCACTGCCATCGTCTGTCCCACTGCAGCTGCTTCAAGTGCCCTGCACTTGACCTACAGCACCCCAGACACTCTCTCATGCATATGCCTCAGTTCTTCCCTTCCTCTGCTCCGTCCACGCCATCAGAGTCTTCTCTACACCTCTCGACTTGTTCCCATTTCCTTCATTTTCCCAAGACAGCCCGTCTTTTTAGTATTAAAAAAAACTTGTGGGACATTCCAGGCATTTTTCTAGGGATTGTCTTACGTCTCTGTACAAAGTCTCCCATACTGGACACTACCCATCTTGTCTAACACACCTATGCAAAGCTCAAGGCTATTCCGCAGTGGGATTTTTGACATCCAGTTTCTGAGAGCAGGTGAAATTTAAAACATCATTCACAAGACATGTGGTATGACCAGAATTAGGTCCAGGAAGGATCCCTGAAGTAATACAATTGCTAACAACTGCCAACAGTCCACTCTCACAACTCTGAAGAAAAGTTTGAAAATGCGAAATGAGAATATTTAATGCTATTTTATTCTGAGCAGAAAGACAGACTGCAGAGATGTCTCAGTACACCTCAGTACACTGGTAACTCCAGCATCTGCTGACTGGGTACTCTGCAGCCACCCAGCAGTACACTCTACATGTGCCAGAAGGCAGTCATACATCCTTCCTCTACTTGCATCCTTCCTTCCCTTGTGGCAAGGACCAGGGAGCTTTTTTTGCTGTCCTTGCAAGGTACAAGGACCTTTTTTCTACTCCTTGATGCTGCCCCACTGAGAGGGACAGATTTTTCTGCCACTCCACGCAGGAAAATATGAGGGCAGTGCCACAGTTTTCTTAAATGTCGTCCTGTTTCCAGCACAATTGTGCAAGCTGGCAGTATTACCTTCCCTTCCTTCCTTCCTGTACACTCATTCCCACGTCTGGAGGACTGTTAATCATGGTTAATGTAAGCACAAACTGTAAGATGGGAAAGAACAGTTCTTCTGTGGAAAAACAACTTGTGTGCTTGTGTGCTTGCAGCAATTAATATATGCTAGTAATAATACATACAAGCTAACCAGAGTTAAAGTGGGATTTTCAATAAAAGCCCAAGTTGCTTCTGAATAACACCACCATGACTTTTCATGGCTAAACTGCACAGACCCTCTCCCTTCATTACACTCAGCAGGAGGTACCAATGTTGACACCCCAATCCTGGTCTATTGTCACAGGTTACTGATAGCAAGAAACAGTGCACTGATGTCTTATCTTTATCTTTTAGCATTTAATAAATACATTATCTCAAGATTAGCCTTAGGAGACACTACAATCTGCAACAGTTGTAAACATACCAATTAACCCAATCAAACAATAGAAAAATGCAAATTGTTCTGGGAGTGTAAAGAAAAACCCATCTCCTCAGAAGAAAAAGCAGCATTGTGGCATCCTGCAGTTACATTTGCAGTATTACTTTTGCTTATAAGGTGGCACTTTCCAGGTTTGAAAGACAGTGCTAACATCACAGGCAATAAGAAGGCTGTTTTTCTGTATTTTGTCTATGTTATGCAAAATATCTCATTGGTTTTTGTGTGCCAGGAATGCAGCTGGCATATTACTTAATCTGAGCAAAACCCTTCACTTAAAGCAGGAAAAAATATGTACTTCTAGTCTTAATGTTAAGCAAACATTCCTTCATCAAAGGGTTTCATCCTGACAGTCTGAGCTTCCTCTCATAGGATTCACTCAAATCACAAAGAACTGGTACTGCTGAACATCCTTCTGGATTTGCTTGGTGTCCCTAGATTTCATAATCTATATGCTTTTTTTTGTCTATTTTAGCATAAATGCACTTGACGTCTCTGCTGGACATGCAATTCCTATGCATCATTACACTGATGGAAATCTGTGTACAACATTCATTCCTCACTGCACACATGCTACACATTATCATACTTCTTCCTAATAGGATTTCAGTTACTGCCTGTTTGACAAAATCAATAGCTGCACATCACATTGAAGATAATAATGTGGACTCAAAGTAAAATACACATTCAAACAAAAGCTATGCCTACCACAATAAATTGAGATATTAAATACAAAAAATTGGTTTACCCATATAGCTTGTCGCTACAAAGCTCACACTATCTAGTATCCCATTTTGAGTAGCACTGCAGATGCCAAAACTGATTCGGCTTAAAGGCCAGCTTACCACACAATATTTACAGAAATATTATGAAAATCTGATAGAGAACATTGAGTGTGTTGTTGGCATGTTATCACATCTTAATCAGTTTTCTTTCTGCAATATGAAAGAGCAAGAGAGTGCATACAGAGTGGTACCCACTTATACTTCTGCTTGATTAAATACAAATAGCATATTTATATATGGTGAATCTTCTCATCTTTAAAGGACAGAGGTAGAGATTTTTCAAAAGTAAATTACAACTACTGTTCTTCTCTTAACCATTAATCTGTTATTTTATCATAGAAAGCATATTGTGCATCTAGTAGACAGTGCATAACACCTCTACTTCCCCCCCCTTCTTCTGCATGTAGTAGTCTTTTGTAAAACAGTATTGTAGATGTCAATGATGTGCCACATAGGACTTCAGATCTAGAGCCAAAGTGACCATCCTTACAGAATCTCAAAATTAAATCCTGCAACAGAAAGCTCTAAACAGCAGGGTTTTGAGAAAGAAAAGAGTCTAGTTCACTTTTTTGCATCTTAAGTAATGATAGTTTGATGGACTAAATAAAAGTAGTATTGGCTAACATCTTAAAGTACCCGAAAAATGTATTTCCCAGATACGCTGCATTAACATCCTGATATTCTCTTCTGTGCCATCACAATGTAAGGTAAGAGCTTTGCAGTGGAAACACTCGTAGCCATCCCCCTGTGCTCTGGTTTTAGCAGACAAGACATTGAATATGAAGCTGCTCTTTGGGATATGACATGGGATGCATGACAGATCTGGAATGCTTTTTTAAACCCAGGAGTAATCATTGCATTTTCTTAAAAATTCATAACCAAAAAGATTATCTAATGCAAACGTATTTCAAATGGCACTTTGCACTGCTTGCATGTCAGCTGCCTTTACAATTTAAGTTTGACGATGTTGTCAGTGCTTCATTGTAATGGAGCATATGACATGAGCATATAATTCCATAGGCTCCGTTCAGTTATCTTGACTGACTCTGCTTCTTCCATCACGGAATAAAGCATAAAGAAAAAGTGAGACCCCCGACAAGTTAGTTTCTTGTCTTTTGTATCTGACTCTGCTCATAGAAGAGGTGTATTCCATACATTATGCACAAATTGAGAAAGAAACCTCTGCAGTTTTTTTCTCCACTGCCCTTCTGTCTTGGCATCAATTCATCACAGCTATCACTATTATCTTCTACAATCTCCATAAGCATTGTTTAAACCCAAGACTGCATTTCCTTAACTAATCACTTCTAGATTGGCTGAATCATCAAAAAAAAAAAAAAAATCACAAATTGTGCAGTGAATGTGAAAAGTGGAACTATACAAGAGGAACACCACCTTGTAATAAAAACAGTAGGGAATAAGTAATAAGAGAAAGGCCAAAGAAAGTCAGGCTACAGTAAAGAAAAAGAGGTGGAGAGAAGAATTCACCAAACTTGTACAGATGCCTATGTCTGTGCTAGTCACTCCGTGCTCCTGTCACAGAGAGTGCACACCCTACCAGGGGAGCCCAAGGTATGACTGTCTTTCCCTAAAGCAGACTTCCAAAGCCAATCATATTCAGCATCCTAAAAGTGCCTATTCCTCCTCCCCGGCTGTAAGAAGTGCCTGGGGAAGCTAGCTCAGATGTAGATGTCTGCCATATGGCCAATAATATTTAGGTGAGGTGAGTTTCAACCTCTGCAACAGCAATAGCTTATACAGAGTTACAAAAATATATAATTAGACCTTATGTGTATGTACGCTTATAGTTTTTCCTGCGCTTTCACATGCTAAAACAGTGATTTATATTTTAGGCACACAGATTCCTCCAACATTGCTTGGGCTGGATCTTCACAATCAGTTTAGGTTTAAAAATTTGGGAATTTAATCCCCAAAAAAGAAAAGATGACATGGAAGCATCCTTCTGACTTGACACAAAATGTTTTATTCCGTTACAAAAAAAGCAAAAAGAAAAGTAGAAGAGACGGTGGCAGTATCAGCACCGATGGGGTTTAAGCCTCCAAATCTAGAAACATACCAAAAAACCCAATTCTAATCTCTGTCTGCTTCAGTGCTGGGCTGGAAGTAAGAGGGTTTTTCCACTTCTGAAGTGCTAGTCTGAAGAGTATTGTGAACACGAGTCTGAATTATGAATTCTTCAAGGGAGAATGGTTTCATTCTGTACAAAATATGTAAACATTCAGTAAGCCAAAAAGCAAGATAGTGTGAACAAATTTTAAGTCGTGGCTAAGACCTTCACCTTTGGTTTCTAGCTCCTGCTCACAGGACTCTTGTTTTCATACAAATTTGGAAGCTGACAGGAAAAAAAAATTGACAACCTGTATCCGGGTGAGTCCAGCCCTCTGCTGAGCAGTGCAAGCTGAAGATTCAAATTCCCTTGCGACACATAAAGGCTCTCCATAACCTCTCAGGGAGTACTTTAGATCCCAGTCTACTGGGGGAAAAAACAATATTCCAGATTATATTCCAGAGGTTTTTGAGGGAGAAGTTAATATACCGATGTTAATACTTAGAAGACTCTGCTTTGGTATCAGGTCTTTTCTCTGGAGTAAGAATAGAAAATCATTACAGAGACCCTACACAGTTGTGTGGAAAATCAGAAAAGGCAGGAGAAAAGATCAATAGACGTGGCAATAGATGGGTCTCAGGCCATCTGGAGATGCAACTGCCTAATTTTTCTTTAGCTAGTTAGCTACAGCAATAAAATGGTTCATTTTTAAAAAAAATTAAAATCTGTCCATGTGCCCTGCTGCTGGAAACACTCAGAATGTAGCTGAAAGTTTGACCTTGCAAGCTAGATGAGAAGCACTCTGAACTCTCCGTCAATTACTCACATGTTTAAGGATATGCATTTTACTCAAGTGTATCCAGCAACAGTTAAATCCAGTTCTTAAACTTTTAACTGATAAAAAAAGCATTCTTCTTCTAGTTTAGAGAGGTGAAGCTTTTGAGGGATCCTGGCAATGTTTTATAGAGTTGGTAGTTTTGTGGGTTTTTTAAAAGATATAAATTCCCAAAGAGTTTTTTCTGTTTTTCTGTTTTTTCTCCCCATGGAACTAAAAATGGAGGACACAGATTCTTAGATCTCCTTTAATTTTCAAAGTCAGGGAAAAAAGGTAGATAAAACAAGGAATTTGAATATATACATAACACCCCCTCCCCAATTTTCAAAAACAAAATTTTCTAATCTCATACATAGAATCATGGAATGGTTTGGGTTGAAAGGGCCTTCAAGATCATCTAGTTCCAACCCCCCTGCCACGGGCAGGGACACCCTCCACCAGACCAGGTTGCCCAAAGCCCCATCCAACCTGGCCTTGAACACTTCCAGGGATGGGCCATCCACAACCTCTCTGGGCAACCTGTTCCAGTGCCTCACCACCCTCACAGTAAAAAATTTCTTCCTTATATCTAATCTAAATCGGCCCTCTTACAGTTTAAAGCCATTCCCCCTTGTCCTATCACTACGTGCCCTTGTAAACAGTGCCTCTCCGGCTTTCAATTTTAAATTATTTTTGCATAAGGTGTTGACCATACAGAACCACCAGCTTTTCAAACACATTTACAAAATATCTTTTGTAAAGACAGCTGTCTTTATGAAATTTAGCACAAATTCTCCTTCCCTTCCATTTTTCAACAATTTCAAGATAGTACTTTATTCATTTTACGTAAAGTAGTTCTTATCCTCATGCCTTTTTCATGACAACTTCACTCTGCTTCGTTCACTTTCATCTCTGTACCCAAAACAGAACTAGCACTAATTTCATGTTTTGCTGATACCATGATTTAGGTGTAATGTTCATAAAACCATACACTCATAGAATGGTTGAGGTAGGAAGGCACTTCTGGAGGTCATCTGATCCAACCCCACTGCTCAAAAGCAGGTCAGCTCAGGACCATGTCCAGTTGAGTTCTGAACATCTCCAAGCATGGGGACTCCACCACCTCCCTGGGGAACCTGTTCTACCATTTGATCACCCTCACAGTGAAAAAAGTTTTTTCTTATATTTCAGTAGAACTTCTTGAAATTCAGTTTGTGCTTGTTGTTTCCTGTCCTGTCACAGGATGCCACCGAGAAGAGCCTGGCTCCATCTTCTTTGTTCCCTCCCATCAGGTATTTATACACACTGATAAGATCCTCCCTGTGCCTTCTATTCTCCAAGCTCAACTCCCAGTTCTCTCAGCCTCTCCTTCTAAGTCAGATACTCTAATCCCTTGATCATCTTCATGGTCATTCACAGGATACACTCCAGTATGTCCATATGCCTCTTGTAATGGGAGTCCCGAACCAAAGCCAGCATTCCAGATGTGTCACACCAGTGCTGAGTAGAGGGGAATGATCAGCTCCCTTAGCCTGAGGGTAACGCTCTCCCTAATGCGGCCCAGGAGGCAGTTGGCTTGCTTTGCCATGAGGGCACATTTCCAGCTCGTGTTTGACCAGCTATCAACCAGGAACCCCAGGTCCTTTCTGCAAAAAGAGCAGACCGCAGCAGTCCTTGCTTGAATTGATTTGAATAGCTGTGGAATTGCACAAAGACCAGAAAAGCTTCCCCCTTTCAGAGACAAAGAAGTAGTTTGCATTACGCACACCTGCTCACTAAGACTAAGTCTTTAATTCGAAAGGATCCAAAACATGACAATATTTCAAACATGATCAGTACAAACTTTGATGCAGTGACCTTACCGCAGAAGTAAGACGAGCAAGAATTTCAGCATTGGTTTCTGCCGTATCTTCTATTTTTTGATCAGGCCTTTAAAAAAATAAAAATAAGATTTTATTATTTCTTTCATTCTGTTTCAACATCTTTTGATTCCTGGAAAGCAAGGAACCGTGTAGCCACAGGCACTAATGTAAAAGGGCTTTTGAGATTCCACATCAAAATGATGACTGCAATATGACAATAATTAATTGTGTCAGTAATGACAGAGAACACCCTTTGTCCCCTGCTGTCAAGAACTGTCTTGATTGGACTTACGTAAAACAGTGAGAGAATTCCTCAACTAAAAATATATGATGAAGAACTGAAGAACACAGGACCCTCTTAACTTAGAGCTGCTTATTTGAATGAGTATTTTGCTCTGCTAAAAACACACTCCATCAACAGAGCAAAGAGTTTTCCACCTGCACACCACTATTTAGCTTTGCTAAGGTGTGGAAGGCAAGCTCACATAGATAAAAGTAGATGACATCAAAATCATTATGAGACACATTAAGTTTGATGTAAAAACAAGTGAAAATGAAAAGAATACATGTAAGAAGCCATAAATTAGCAAACTCAAGCAATGGCTGAGAACACTATTGACAGGTTCTGTTGACAGTAACTCACAAGATAGAGTACTTTGTGTCTTTGCAGAAGTGAGGCAGTGCAGGAAGAACTCTTCTAGAAACTGCCACAGAAGTCGGACCCATATGAAAAAGCCACACAAAAGCTGCTGTGGACAGCATGGGATTGGACTGTATTTTTCTTTAAAACAGCCTAATTCCCATCACTAGAACATCTGCAAGCCTTTCGGAAGGTTTATTGACAATCAGAAGATAGATACCAAACATGATAGGTTTATTACTATGGGAAGAAGAAAAAAGCTCTTGAGATCTTTATTTTTCATGGTTTTCAAGAAGTGTGGCGTGCCAGCAAACCGAGCAGATATGCAAAGCTGCAGCTGCTGTAATAAAAATAAATCCCAGGTATTAGCAGAAGCTTCTATCTTTGACTAAATTATTTAATTGCTCATATGCCTTGATGTGTTTAGGGAGAGAGCTGACAACATGTCTGGAACATGCAGCTGGTATATTGTGGTTCTTACATCCCATGTCCAAAAATTTCTTTCCCTGATTAAAAAAAATGAAGGTCAGAAAGCACAGAATGACACATGCATTCATTTTGGGGCATATTCAGACCAAAATGGTAATTTGGATTAGAAATCACAATTATTTTCACAAGTGCCTTTCCTTTTCAAAGAAAAATGTGATTTAACATTTTAAGTGTTATAAACAGCCCAAAAGAAATAAACAAATGCAGTTTCATTTACAAAGACCGATTTATTCAGTCTGTTTACAGTTGGGAATGAGATGAAAATAACTGACCTCTTTAGATGCCTATGTTTCCCTACATATCTGATCTCTTCTGATCTCTCAGAACCAGGTTAGGACCTGGTTCTTCTAAATTGGAGGCAAAAGATAGCAGCTCAGTAGACACAGCCACAGATGCAATCTATAAACCCAGAACAGCATATAGCACAGCTATTTCTGTCTTGGGCCTTTATCATTTCATCTTCTATTTAAAAATACTCCCAGTATTCATCTACATATGAGCATCAAACACTTCTGAAACCATTAATATACTAAAAATTATCGTCAGCTCTCTAGAATCAGAGAGGAAGCGTGTATCATGATACCCAGGCTAATAGAAAAGAATAAAACAGAACATACATCGAGGAACAGAATCAGGACAGATATCACCCTATTTTTTTTTCGAAAGGGGCCAGCTATGACCTAGTAGGGCTGATATCAGACAGGAGCTCCAAAGCCCAGGCAAACCAGCCTAAAGCCTACACAGCTCAGTGGTCCATGGGCTCGGTAGTGCGTTCAGCAGAGCGAGATGCAGGGATGCTTGCCCTAGATCTGCATGCAGGCAAGTCAGGTACAGCGCGATTATTACCCTACACCACATGAAAGCAACTACAGTGCTTCCCGACCCACTGACAGAGGAAGCAATGTGGATGAACCCGTGGGCCTGGGCCTGGACCTCAACTGTCCAATGTAAAGCCACTACGTATATCTCTACGCTGGCTTTACAATCCACCTACAGTGCCAGTAAAAGACCCATGGATACCTAAGAGATGTTTGCATTCAAAAAAATTTTCCAAGAACTCCATAATGCAGTAACTGAATGAATATCCCATCCTGGCTATTTGCATTAAAACCAAATTATTTTTAAGAATGGTTACTTTTCTGAAATTAATAACATGTACATTATTTCAGCATATAAGATACAGGATATAGTCTAACACTTCCGAAAACAAAATAACAAGCAATATGAGATAAAGAAAAGAATCCCCTGTTAACATCTGTTCAAATAATTAAAAAAAAAAATACTATGGGATACATTTCAATAATCTAAGGTACCCAATGCATTCTTGAAAGATTCACTGAGTCTACAAGTGGTTCTGGGAATTGGGTGTTGTTATAAACACCTCCATCTACAAAGAATGAAATAGAAACACATAAAGATTAAACACCTGATACAAAGCTATTGCAGTCACTGGAGAAGAATTCAGCAGGCATTGGATGAGAGCCTAAGTGATCGCTCAAGGTTGTAAGGAAGTCCATGGCACAGCTTTCAATACAGATCTTTTGTTCCCAGGCTATTGCAATATTCACTTCTTTTCTCTTCAAGCAGAATTGGCTGTGATTAACATAGGGTGTTTAATGACCCCAAGAGGCCTCTGCATCAGTCCCATCTCATCTGACAACATTTACAGCGGCTCAGTCCTGTGTAATACACCTCATAACACTAGCCTTCAGTTTAGTGTGAGCTGCTAAAAATTTGCTAGGTCCTATCTTGTTTTCCATGGCAGGTTCCCACCAATGTTATGTTTAATGTAGGGAATTTGTCAAGGTCAAAAGGCAACAGGGAGCATTTATTCAGGAACCGTAAGCACATCTCAGGCTTCAGAACACTATTTTCTTTGTAGAACTTACTGTAGTATTATTTGGTAGCACTGTTAATACCACCCAGAAGAAAACACAAATCCATCAAAAATCTGTACGGAAAGTTGAGACCAGACCATGCTTATTTAACGGGGTTTCCAGAAGAACTGCTGAAGGAAGTCCCCAGAGCTGCTACTGCCTACTCAGGTCTGCAGATTCCTTCTGGGAGAGCAGATCCATGGTGCTCCAGAGAGACCCCCTGATGCACCCAGCAGCCCAGGCAAGCGCAAGGCTGCTGCCCACCAGCTGCGGAGGAGACAGAGCTCGTCTGGCACTCAGGAGCACCGGGAGATGCCCAGCATTGCCTTCTGGTGTACAAGCAGCTAGTTGCTTCTGATTCCATCAAAAGCATGGAATCTAATTAATAAAGTAAGAATTTCTCTGTCTCTGTGTACATACAGAATTAATGCCATCAATACAGACTATGAGAAAAACTAAGGCGGAAAAATGAAAACAAAAATATTAATTACGAGAAAGACTATGCTTCTAATGGTACGCAGAACAGCTTACATATTTAAGACAAACACTCACTGCAAGGAAGAGTTTTAAGAATTACCTACTTTCCTCACAAACAAGAGCATATGGGTTTATTTAATCTGGTCAGATAACTTTAACAAATACCTCATCACATCTATTCCCTTTCAGATTGTGTTTTAGCGGTGTGCTATTTGCACCAAGTATGGAGAATTTTGAACCTGGAAAAGCCTCCTTTGCCTTTAATATCACATTCCCTCAAGAGTATACTATTATTTAAAATTCAATTCCTTCCTTTTTTTTTTTTTTTTTTTTTTTAAAAAAGCACCCTCACAATCTGACAGGTAAAACCTCCAGAAAATAATTCTTCAGTGACAATGTTCCCAAAAGGAATCCAGCTTCAACTAAAATTTGAATAATGTGAGCAGGAAGGATCTGTAAATGTACATTAATGAATAACTGTTCAATTAATGTGACAGGGATCATCCTCCACTAGAAATGACAGTTGCACTGGAACGATAAAACAGCAAAGCAGACTGTAAAGTAGTGGTACTCTCCAGCCAAGGTCAGCATGCAGGACGCATTTTCAGCTCAAACCTAAAAAGTCTTTAATCCGTTTTCCTACCCAGCATCCTTCACATAACACATCAATATGTCCTATCTGTTCTGTCTTTTTTATTCAAAGCTTTTGTACGAGTAGTCATGAACCATGACAAGTGGCCTGATTGGCAGTGATAACGAGGAAAACCCTAATTCCCGCTGAAGATGCCCTGATATTTGAGGGACAGCCAAACTGCATAGCACCAGAGTAGGCTGGAAGACAAGAATTTCTATTTGCAAAAATATTCAAAGGTTTTCTCCCATATGAGTCATCTGCTTAGAAGATCACATTTGGTGCCCTGCTTCAGCCAATTTGGGGTCCTTGTCACTTGGCTACACTCACTCAAGCTGACCAAATAAATGCATTTTCAAGGGAATGCCCACTCCAGAACTGCCAATTTCTGGTTAGTGAAGGCAGTCAGCAAAAGGAGAGCAAATCAAGTTTCTGCCCTGAGCCATGCACAGAAATTACTGAGGTTTTTTTTATATACCTGCTCAACACATTTAAGAATCAGACTAAATGTCTGGATTTAAGAAACTGGGCTTGAGACATCTTACAGGGATTTTAGGCTTTGTGCTCCTTTAAAATATTTCCATTGGAAATTTATTTGAGAGAATGTGTTTTTAAAATCTAATAGGTAGAGAAGGAAAGTTCTTATAGAAGAAAGTTTTGTCTTTGACTTCAAAGAGAATAAATCCTACTACTGGCAGAGTAACAATTCTCCACAGTATAAGTATCAGGTTTGAGGTTTCATCATGCTAGGGACAATGAAAGAATTTAACCCAACTGGTCTATACAAGCCAGCTCCTGCCGATTTGCCAAGGTATGAGGGGTCATGAGCCTCCAGATCTCTCACTGACACCTTTTTCCTATATTTTGGCCTCTCACTGTGGCACAGATAACTATGGTTTCCTTCTAGCTGCCCTAAATAGACAACATTTAGAGCACAGCTGTATCAGCACAGAGGGTATAACATCCAATAGTCAGATGGAAGAGGGGACATATAGGAAGTGAAACTCTTAAACGGTATATTCTGAAAAAGGAATAATAGCGTGAGGCTAGAGAGCTCTGTACGTGCAAACGTGCAGTAGCAAACTAAAATCAGATGACTGATGCTACCACAATCCTACCCATTCTCTCCATCCATTCGATAGCTGATCCTGACCCAGAAGAAGGGTACCTGATCTGCTAGTCAATCAGCTTCACAGCATGCCTGCTGCCAAATCTGTGCCAAATCTCCAAATGTAAGAGGAGACCAAAAAAATAAGCAAGCCATTTGCCCAGGCAATATAGCAACCTAGAGTTAGCAAGCTAGTGCGCAAGAACCACCAAAACCCCCTAGTTGAGTGCCTTCATTTACCTGCCCACACTGACTTTCTCAGCTGAAAAGCCCATCTCTACAAAGCTTGTCAACCCTGAAAAGAAAGCTGGCTCATTGCAGGGTGGTTTGGGGATAAGCGGTGTCATTGTAAGCCAACTACTTACAAAACAGTCAGCAGAAGTTGAAAACAGCTGTATTTGCACACTTACAGATTGCACATGTCAATCCTGGGAGGAGACAATGGCAGTAGTTGAAGTAGGAGCTTTACTCCATTCTTCCATCCCTCCTCTTTCTCAAATTCACAGAAAAGGTAGGTACATTCATCCGCTGAGAACTGGTAGAAAGCATGAGTGTCTTGAAAATAGAGTTGTCTGTCCACTGTTAGAAAAAAATAACATTAGATATCCTTTAAACCCTTACTGCATAAAGGTTCTGTGTCCCCAACCACATTCTGTATTGCACTTGACTTTAATCTACCACCATACAGGGCAAAAGGATTGCAATCTCAGCATAGAAGCAATCCTGTCCTCTCATATTAACTAACTCAGTGCATCCAAACAGGACAACCCGAAAACCTCAGTTTGAAGATCTCCAGATTCCTGAGATTCTTTAGGACCGCTGAGTATTTAATCAATTTGGAAATCAGTTTGGAATTAGGGGATAAAAATCTTTCACTTGTCAGATTTCTGACTCTCAAATTCCATTGGCTTCTAATATGTTCTCACTAGTGGCCAGGGACTAGTAAACAAACTTCAATAATGGGGATGCAGCCCATCATATCCCAGCTTCTCTTCAAATTCATGGTCTCTGGTTTTGTAGAGCAGACCTGAGTAAAATGGTGCACCAATACAACAGCTGTCATCTTCCCTGGCATAACCGAGATTGAACTGGGATTGAAGGATGAGGTCCAAAGCTGAAAGCACAAGCTCCTGCTGGAGAGTCATTCAGCCCTCATTGAGGCTGCACCATCAGACATATTGTCAGTGTAGTTGGAGCAGAAGAAAATCTTTAAGTATACTGTCAGCATACATAAGCAGATATCTTCTGTAAGACCTCACCTTTTCACAAGGACAAAAGTCAAGTGTCTAGCACAGACCCCAGGGTGTGGTACGTTCTGAGTTAAGCTACCTAAGTATCCCCAGCTACAACATAAAGTCCATTAGATTTCCAGAGGTGGATTACTGGTGTAATTATCGCCAACCACATAAACTGGAGCAAACCCTAAATTTGGTGGGAAAGGTAGGGATAGCTGCGTAGAGCCTGGCACCACAAACATCTCGAGCTGAATCCTCTCTCAATCCATTGTAATCTAAAACCATGAAAAACATAGAGGGGAAGGGGAAATAACTAATTGCTAGAGAAGTCTTCTGGTGAAGCCATGATCTGCAGCGACTCAACAGCTGCTGTCTTGTGAAAAACCTAAAAGAGCTTGAGGAGGAAAAAAAAACCAACCACCAAGCTGGAAAAGACACGCATGCTGTTTGCAACTGGGCAATAGGCAATTGCATTTGCAAAAGCAAAAGGAAGGAAGCTACCTAAAAAAAAAAATAAAAAGAGAGAGATTCACCTTTGATATTTATGAAATGAAAGGTCACAGAGGTGAGCCTACTGAAGAGATAGTAAAATAAACAGCTCAAGAAAAAATGGAGCAATCTGCTTTCTCCTTCCTCTCCCATCAAAAATGTGAGTCTTAGCCTATGCAGGAGAAACTGATAGTCTTCCTCACACAGGAGTGCTATCAAGACTGACCTGATAATATAATGCCCATATCCAGGAGGAGCTGCCATACTCCAGCTGCTGTAGACCTGCACTTAACAAAAGGGCACTGCTCCAAAAGCCAGTCTACCAGTTCCGATCCAACACAGCTTCTCCTGAAAATAAACAAAACATCACTTCTTACACTACAGTAATGTCAAAATGCTCTTGTATAAAGAAGAGCTATTTTTTTTAAAGCTATTAAAAGGGAATCTTTTTGTTCAGCAGGGCAAACACTTTGTCTCACTAACTGATTTTTGTAATTCTATTAATTTCAAGGGAATAAATTATTCTGGCAAATCTCAGTGGATGCCCCTAGTTACAACAAGGGAACTTGTGTTGGATGAGGAAGTTCCCTTACATACCTAATTCATGTGGCACACTTTACAATATGTAATATTTTTATCAACTTGTGCTGCATACAGAGAGTCATCCAAAGATGTAGAAGAGCTAAATAAAATCCAGCTTTTAGCTTTAGGATTTTATTTCCTTTCTGAGCATAGGCATAAGCAATACAGCTACACGATATATGTGTAAGACCTTGAGTATTGCTCTAGGAGGTACTTCATCTTGCACATTATTGGTAAACTTGTCTTTTTAAATCATTAAAAAAAAAATTGTGGCTTTTTCTTTAATATGGATATGAATGAATAGTGCTATAATAGAGATCGGCACACTCTGGCATAACTGAAAATAGAAGGAAGCATTTATGCTGTAATGCAACACAAATGGAAAATCACTTCATTACAGAAATATTCCATAAATTACATGCAAAAAAATCACTGTGTAACTAAATCTTATGAATCCAATTAATCTCTTTTATAACTCCAGACCAGGGCTGAATTTAATACCCTCTATTTTCAACAAAATAACAAACACAATTGTATATGAAATCATAAGCAATTAAATTAATGGACATACAATCAGGCCAACTGACTAAGTAACATAAGAAAAGATATTAAAATACATGAGATATTAAAGAATTTTTTTAGAAAATATTTTCAATTCTTAGTCACACACACAAAATCTTAGAATTTACTCACTTGTCAAATCAGGGCACAGACAAATGCAAATAAAACCCATTCAGTTGATTAAAACGAATAATCTCGTGTTACCTGCAAATGCCAGTAAGGTACACCCTGTCTTTAATAAGGTCAGACGCCTGTAGGGTAAAAATATTCCTGAGAGCTCTCCCAGCACAGGATGAACTTTCTCCATAAATCTGAATGAAAAGAGAAATCGAAAACTGTGACAAACAGGGATTTATTCCTGCTGTAGTAAATTGCCTCGCCACTGTCCGCTCCTTCCCTCTGAGCAATGCCTGCTCCCCAGCTAAAGGACAAGCAAGCAGTCAAAGCCTCATAGGAAATGCACCCCGATTTCTGCCATACCCAGTCGTATCATGGGTTGCAGACGCCGCCACGGGCTGGACTGCTTTTACATTTACTGCCTTAGAAAAGCAGAGGGTTTACTAACTGTGAGTTTTATCTTTGAACAACAAACAAGTTCAAATGAAACAAGTGAAAACAAAAAGATTATATTAACCGTTGCACAGCCACACAAATACAGTTAAAATTTAATATTATTCCACCTGTATTTGAGTTAAATAATTTAATACAAGCCTAATACACATTGAAACATCATTTCACAGGTTTTTTTTCTTTCTGTTCAGAAACTTTGGCAGTATCCTATGATAGCTACAGGTCAGTCCATCCGTACTTTGCCAGGAGGATGTGGTCTTTCAGAATGGACACACCTCTGACTTCCCCCACACCTGATTTCCACCTGACACCTCAAGGCTGCAGATGCATCTATCAAACCAGGACCCAACTCCATCTCCCATAAAATCATGTTCCACCTGGAATCTGTGTACTACTTCTTACTGGTGAATTTAACTCAGGCTTCTGTTGTGATGTTTCCTCACCATCCCAGCAAAACACATCAGTAACACAAATAACTAACTTGAAAGAAAAACAATGCCACGGTTTCACCTGGGTTTTTTTTTTCGTTTTGTTTCCTATGTTTGGGAATCTTTCAAGGAATAAAAAATAGTCCTGAGACAGTAAAGTCTCGTGAGATGCAAAAATAGAGCTCTCAAATACTGCAAAACCAGGCTAACAGTGGCAATCATGTAAACAGCTGGGAAGTGAGTGCATGTTGGAATTCACAATTCAGTTTGCAAATTCAGTAATAGGAGTAGACAATTTCTAACACACACATTATAACTTGGTAACTGGATTTAACTGCAGGCCACATTCACAAGTGTCTTCAAAGCTATGATTAAGAGGTTGAACCAAAGCAAAAAGATTCCTAATATCTTGTTTGATAAAATGGAATTAAAAAGAAGCTTGACAAGTACCTTGTTTGCAGGAGTTTCCAAATAAGGATTTGAAATTCTTCTGGACAGGGTCTGTAAGACAATTTGGTAGAGCTTTAGTTTTGTTCTGGTGGTTTTTGTATGAAAAAGTAGCAGCAATCTAGGTTTTTTACCCATGGAAATCTAAACAAAAAGAATTTAGCAAATCATCTGAGTAGTCTAACTGAAGCCTGTAAATCATTGGGGTTTTTTTAACATCAGGAAAAAAGTTTGGTAAACTCAGTTCTGTGTTGTTTACTACATTTATTCTTGATCTGGAAAAGATGAGCAATGAGGTGGTTAAGTCTGTAGGCAACACACAATTGTTTGAGTCAGGAAAGACCAGAAATGAGAGTGATGAATATCAACATAAACCTAAAAAAAAGACAGTATCGTGACAAGCTCAACATTAAAAGCAGCATGTACTAGAGAGAAAAAATGTAATTACACATGCTCTAACACCTCTTAAAGCAAACTTCATCAATTCAGTAAAGACACCTCAGGGTCACAGAACACTTCTCAAGGAAGACCACTCTTCTAAATTAAATTCTTAATTGTAGTTAAGAAAATATTAGGATAAATGAGGAATAAAATGGTGACTAATGGGGAAGTAACATTGATCTAATGTAGATCAGCATTATCTCTGCCGTGCCACATGCTGCACCGGTAACAGCATCTCAAAAAATGGATGCTCCAATATTAGAGGGGGTTCAGACAATAATAGTAGCAGGCATAATAAAGGATTTGGATAAATTTTAATATGAGAAGAGACAGAAAAGACTGTGACTATTTACCTTACAAAGGAGAGATTACAGGAGACATAATGCAATTATACAAAATAATGATATGGCACAGAGAAAAGACAGTCTTTCTGTGCTCTGTTTCATGTAACGTGAGAATAGCCAATCACTCAATGAAATTAGAGAGGATTCATGTTGGAGGAGATGATAGAAAGGAAAAAGACACATAACTCTTCACAGCAAGGAAATGCAAATTCCAAAACCCTACCGCTGCTCAATAAAGGTTGGGGATTTCAAGTTATAAAATTAACAGTGACCCAGAACTCTGGAAGGCAAATAGAGACAGGATAAACATCTCTACGAGAGCGAGGTTACCCCACCTTTACTCACCATGATACTTCCATATCTTGTCAGTGTTAAAAGACAAGATATCATCTACTCTGATGCTTATTGGCAACTTCTATCTTACTACAAGCTGTACAAGAGACAAATAAGCATTGCCTAAAAGAAGCCTGGAAGGGGAACAGAAGACATTGTGCAGGTGCACTGGCAGCACAATGGGAGGATTGTGTGGGGCTCCCTCCTGTTATTTCAACTTGTGGGCAACATAATTAATTCCTTGCTTTGAGAAGGATCCAATTCACACTTGTATATTGTAATCATATAAAAAAATCATCCTTCACACCCTGTAAGAATTACAGAATCCATATTTCAGTAATGTCGCCTGCTTCCCCCCACCCCCCCCCCCATATTCTTGTTACTGTATTTTTAGAAAGGGAAGTGACAAGGAACTGCAGAAGCATCTAATGCTGTTTAGCCTTCCACACTCATCACAAATGTTAGTATAATTCCATGCATAACAGTAGCTCCATATGGAAATACTATAACATAAAACCTTCATTCCCCTTGCCCGTACCCAACAAACATGACGCAAGAGTGCAACATTGCCTCAGATCCCACTTACTCGTCCTAGCCGGCACGTCATTAACACCTTGGTTCTGCTGCAGCCCTACATACCAACGCGTCACTTGGTTTTTGTCAGAGTCTTTCGTTCAACAAGTCTCACTCACTGCAGCAGAGCGGTTGAAGCTTATACATCAATTTCCCCATCCCTACTCCATTCCCAGGCTGACGCCAACGATCAGCAAGCTAATTCCAGCGGTGCCGGTGGGAACTGCAACCCCTGGCACGACACCGGCCCGGTCCCCGGCACTCATAGTATGGCTGAGCTTCAGCCAGGGAAAATACAGCTACTGCAGGGCACAGTTACGTGACAGCATAAGACCAAACTCAGCAAAAATGACTGGAAATAAAATTTTGGTATCTCAATAAATTAAACTGCCTCTCAAAGGGTTCAGAGAGCTCCAGAGCCAATGTGAGGGAAAGAGCTGGATAAAACAGTTGGGAGGAAGGAAGAGGGGAAGGACAGAGGGACACTGAAGCAGACATCCCCTGTTAGACAACAAGGACCCGGTCAGCTCAGCAACAGTGTGGACCCCACGGACCAGGATCAGGACAGTCCCCGGGTGCCCCGGGCACGCCACCTCCGCAGTAACATTTCATCTTGGGCCACAGTTGCTCCCTCTGGGTGACCTTCAGGTGAAGTCATCACCTTTACACTTCAGCTTCTCAAAGCAGGCACTATGTCCAAATACCCCGTGCTCCAGG
The DNA here is from genome assembly GCF_011004875.1 of Balearica regulorum gibbericeps. Lineage (NCBI taxonomy): Eukaryota > Metazoa > Chordata > Aves > Gruiformes > Gruidae > Balearica > Balearica regulorum. The sequence goes on along the minus strand of NC_046185.1, from coordinate 133,315,437 downwards.
GATTAGTGCCGCAGCCACCAAGACAACTAGTCTTGCTTAGGCAGCACATCACAGTGGACACTAATTACATCATACAAAGTGAAAAAAGCACAAAGCAGTAAAATGTCAACTTTCAATTCAAAACAAAACATTCTGTTTGGCTGCACTTACTAACTACACACACACAATAGCATGCACATAGTAAAAGAAGGAGCAGGTTTATAAAAGCACAGATGAAATAGCCATGATGGCAACATCCCCTTTTCTCCAGATGCCAGAAGACCTAGGTCTAAGTCCTGCTTCAGGAAAACTGAACTCACGTTGCCCACTTCGACAAGTACCCAGCTGTCAGATGATGGCTGGAGCTATGAATTACTTCCAAGAAGTCTGAAAAGGTGACTGAGGCTGAAAACTAGGAGAGTTTAAAAAAAAAAATCTTCTAGCTTATCCTTCAAACCACACAGTGCTAGCTCTGGTGCAGAGGAGAGAGAAGGAATTCACAGCCCTAAAATGGGAGAAGAGAAGACAGGACAATGGCTTCTGCCAGCAGCAGCCTGAACCCATATCATCTTGGAGCAAGCATGAAACACTGAAAAGCCCAGGAGAGTACGTTAATGTATGCCATGCAAGAATCTACCCACCTGAAATTTCCAAAAAAATATAAGAAAATGTATATTGCATAGGAGAAAATAAAACAAAAGTGGAAGTGGCATTCTGGAATAGAAAAAAAAAATATCTTTCCTGTTGATGCTAGTGCAGCCTGTGTAATGTTGAAACACTCACTGCAATTAAACTGAAATTCATATCAAATTTTAGGCACTTATGCCCTAGCTACCAAGTTAGATCCCCTTTTCTTTTTTTTTTTTTTTTTTTTTTTTTTTTTTTAAACTTGTCTCAATAAATATTTAGCTAGCACAAAATCCCTTCATTTTGTGCTACTGAGCACACCTCTGTTCAGCAGACTCCAGTTTAGCTGTTAGGAACAAACTGGGAGTCTCCTTCCAGAGAGGGGAAGAAGAGGGGGCAGATCAGGGGTCCAGGCTTTGTTGGAAAACCCCAACCATCAGGCTGCTGTGTGGGGGGAAGCACCACTCCTCCCTGAAGTTATTTGGTAAATATAGGCTGCTCCTCCCAAATGATTTTGACACATACAGCCCAATTCAAAATAAATTTGCAAATAACTCTTAAAATGAGCCAGAATGTGCTTTTAAAGAAAATTCATTAGTCATCAAGCAAACAACTCATCTCTCATGAAAACCACCTTGGAACAGCTATTGCAGCCCATGCCAAGTGCCTCTGTCCAGGCACTGCCATCCTGGCTTCCCCCTGCGCCTCTTCACCAGCTTAAGGAGAAGCTGTGCCAAACCATGTGTCAGGGAGGAGACGGCGATGCAGAAGCACGTATGATCCTGGGACAGGAGACCATTGGTAGAGCAGATCCAGAGCGCTGGATGTCCTCCAGGAGGGCTCTCCCATCATACAGGAGTAGGTGTGCACAGGAGGCTTCAGCTTCCCTGATGGGGATGCAGGAAGGAAGAGGCAGGGAGCTGGTGCCTTGGGCTGGGCGATCAAGAACGTGAAGTATGAAGGTGGCACGAGGATGGCATCCTAGCTTGGGGACACAACTTGCACGTGACAGGAGAAGACAGTTGGGACAGGTGGCCCAGGAGAAGGTTTTGGAATAAGACTGCTAGGATCCAAATTTGTGCACACCAAGGATAATTTAGTCTGAAAATGGGAAAAATTATAAAGGAGTTTACTGCTATATTTAAAATCACTAGAAGCATGGGGAGTAGAGCAATGGTGCTTAAAGAAGGAGGATTAGAATAAAGTGACTGGCAAGTAATTAAAACAACCAGAAGGAAATACTTCCTTACAATCCATATGACCAGCTCATGGAATCATTAGCCAAAGAATCAAATACTCCCGCTAGACTTTTACAAGCAGAAGCTAATTCAGTGACTGATACTACTAAGCAAGGTCTGTATCTGGGTTTAAATTAGTATTGCCTCAACTGGACAATTATTTTTAAACAAGTGGAGAATCTCTGCCATTATTTAAAGCTAGGCATGCAAAGATATTGATGGTAATATTTTTTATATATGAGCACAAACTGATTTCTGAAAGGTTTGGAAAGAAATTCCCCCACAACATACTACACAACAAGCAAAGTGTACTAATGAAGGCACATTTTGGTCTCCATTGGAAAGATCAAGCCTTACCTTGCTGTGAGATGCCAAGTTAGTTCTTTACTGAGCAGAGTGTTGAACTGACTCCACTATAGCAACTCCCTATGCATTTACTACAATCTGGTCAATGTTCTAATCAAGGGCTAAAGATACTATAGAGCATGTTTTCAGTCATACCTTTTGGAGATACAGTTGAATTTTCTCCTTGTTCTTAGATCTGGGATTTGGCTTTGGCCCCATGTCAACCTCAGAGGATGACTCGCCTACAAGTTGCTTGTGTTTTGCCTCCTGCCCAAGCTGTTCCAACAACTGCTCACATTTCTGCCACTGCCAGCACTGCGGTCGCAGTAGCATCAGCAATGCTCCATACATCTGCTAGCAATTTAATCACCATCATGCTCAGAAAGAAACAAAGCAACAGTGCTTGGAGCTCTAGTTCAAGTGCTGTCCTCAGCTGGGGTCTAGTACAGCGGCAGCAGCCAGCAACCTGTCTGCACTAGAAATACAAAAGAGGATGTAGAAATAGTAGAAAAATAATAATTTCAAATACGGGATGCAAATGTGTTGCCCTTCTTCTACGAGCTTCTGATATTCCAGTGCAGTTAGCAAGGAGGAAAAAAAAAAAAAAAAAGCTTTGGTAACAATAGATAAGTAAGAAAATTTTTTTTATTAATCAAGATTATTCCTTTTTCTAAATCTTTTATAGCAGGGTTTATATTAAACCTAAACGAAACAAGAAAAGGCAGAACCAAGGCTCTTTGCCCCCAGCAAATTGTTTAAGCTTCCACTCCAAGTTTTTCAGATAACTAGGTTTTTAACTGGTTGTGCTACCAAAATTGAGCATAATGCCACATTAAGAGTTTGCAATGCACAATCAAACTTTACCTGTTTTCAGTTTACAACACACTCATCAATATTTATCTGTTTTATCAGGGCTTAATTTGCAAACATGCTCATGATCAGCTCCGCACCGCTAATCAGTTCTAGGAACATTTTTGTGTACAAATATAAGAAAACAATTGTTCCGAGTTTCAGGGCACTCTCACTACATCCCTAAAGAATTCAGTATCGCACTTGTGCATTCCAAATTGGACTACTCAGTATACTTAAAATTAAGCAAATGCTTCAGTGTTGTGCTCTATCAGGGCTTATTCCCTAAATAAATAGCCTGAAAAAAAATCATCCCAGTTTGAAATGCACGTGGTGTAGCACAGACTACCTGGTAATGAGATCGTTGCTATTCCGTGACAGGGGGATTTCTGCCACTACTCAGCACCTGAATCCTAAATTGGTTAATGTGACCACAAAGGAAATTACATGTTCAGACAGATGTCCAACAAGCATTTAAGCATCCAAGCCTAAAATACACTTTCACAAGTATTCATGCTGGAAACTTCTCACGTTCCAACCATGACAGACAGCATACAGAAAAGAATCACAAATAAAGCTGAATCCAAATTCACTCCCAAATACAATCATCTGTTTGTGCTTTTCTCTCTTTACTAATCATTTAATTCTATCAATACTGTGGCTCAGGAAAAATTAAAAAAAAATCCACCTGGGGTAGTTACTTAATTTCCCTCAGGCTTCTCTCCCACTCCATGAACATACCAAAAAAAAATTTATTTTTTTTTCCTAGACAGATTTCTTTCTCTCATGACGAACCATGACAATGATAATGTCATAATAATGATAGAAACTACAGCAACTGTTACAACTGATGGAAGTCAAGGAGGGGGGGGCTTTCTTCAATAAGATTTGCTGGACTTGCTAAAAGCAAGCAGCAATAATAATTAGAGACTTTCTGCTCCAGCTCTGATCTGAACATGAATCCTGGTATAAAACTGGGCTGTACCTGCCTGACACTGCCTCCTCAACCTGCAACACAAGGCAGCAGCAATTTCTGCAGGAGTAAATGCTCATTTATTCCCAGTGCTTAGTCAGGCCAGGCAAGGAGTGGGGGAACGGAAAGAAAATTACTGCACAATTTGGCTTACCACTTTGCCACCTTCAAATTTTCACTTTTGGCATCACTTGCTACTGTCTAAATTATAGGGAGATTTAAGCAGAAATAAGATAGGGGTGCTGTGTTTAGTAGGTGAAATGCTACCGTTGTTTGAGGGTGGCTGGGTATAGGGAGTGCCGTCATGAATCCCAATCCGTTTCCATGTGGCAGCAGATTTTTCCTCGTGGTTGCTAAGGCACAGCAAGCAGAGTTGGTTGGGAAGCTAACTGACTTTCAGCAGATATCATTCATATGAAACTGCAGAATATGCCTGACTTTCTGCCAAATAACAAACAAACTTCGCCCACTGCCTCTCTCAAAACCTGCTGTCAGAATTCATGGATAATGAAGAGCAGCCAATGGAACAGTTCTCTCCATTAATATTTATTTAAGATAAAATATATAAAACCCTTTATAAATTCTCTTCTTTATAAAGGAAAGATCTTCCCCTGATCATCTTAAACTTTGTATACTTAGGTGTAGCATAACAAGGTCAAAAAAACGTAAAAAAAGAAATCTGTATTCAGCAGAGCTTGCAATGCAGGGTTCCCAGGTGAGCCTGCAAAGCTCTCTGGAGAAACCCGTATGGGTCATTAGTGAAAAGGAACCAAAGAGCGTATTCTCACCTGTTTTCTGTATAAAAAGAACGCGCAACAAACCCAAGTAAGTTATTTCACAAAAGGGAAACCCGCAACTCGTGTTTCATTCCCATTTCCCCAAAAAACAGAAAGGGATCTGCGAAGAAAATGGTTGCTCTTTATAAAGACTTTATAAAATGCTTTTGAGGTTTAAAGACTTATTTCTGAGATTACGATAAGTCAGGAAAGCAATACGTTTAGAATCATTTCTGTATTTTCCAGCACCTACCAAACTAAATATGTCTGAATGGGTTTAACTAAAAAAAAAAAAGAGTTTTGTTTGAAGCATAATGTGGCATAAGCCAGCCACTTTTAAAGTCTCCATAGCCTAGCAAGGAGTGCAACTTAGCGTGCAAAAGCAAACGTCGTTTGAAGTTGAGAATAGAAAAGAATACCGCAGAAGACAATACGGCAGGACTGGCTGGTTGTTGTCCTCCTTCTTTCCCAGCCCTGCCATGGGAGGAAAGCCCTGGATAAATCCAGCTTCAGGAAAGTGCTAGCACAGCCCTGAACCTCCTCTGTACATACCCCGTGCCTCAAGCACAGCCGCAGCATCCTGACACTGAGGCCAACTCAGTTTGGGAGAAAGAGAGGAGTGGTGAAATGGCAGTGGAGGATCCCTGGGGTTAGAGAAACTTTACAGTCCTTAAAAAGACGATGACCGTTGTCCTGCTGATTATGCATTTTCACAACCAGATTAAAGTACCCTAAAAGAAGGCTGCTGACAAGCAGGTGGTGCCTGTCCTCCACCTCCACCTGCGCCTTCCCATCCCCACCGCTCTTCTGCTTTGTGCTACCATGCGTGGCTGCGAAGCCATGTCCTGAACCAAGCTGAAGGGCCGATAGCCTTGAACTGGATTCATTTTAACTCAGATTATTTCCCTCTGCCAGGTCACTGGGGAACCGTACAAACACGATCCCTAGCAAGGCGGGCGGCAGGGGCACAGGAGAAAGCAGTGGGACGCGGAGGGAGGCAGGAAGGGACAGCCTTGCTCAGAGGAAGCACTTGTTTATGCTGAATTAAAACTATCCAAGGAATGATGGCATAAAACACGCCTAATAAATCTTCGGTATCTCTGCTCTGTCAACATAAAAAGGAAGTTAACTATGCCCACAAAAAAATGACAAGACAAAATTCAAAGCTCTCACTAATGGGGAACTTCACCTTCCACCTTCACGTTCAAATAAGTGCATCAGTTTAAGTAAAACAGAAATCTCATCTCATTTAGCTCCATAGATCACTTGTAGACTGCATGAGCTACAGCCATCATTAACAATATCGAAACAGAGCTTAAACAAGTTTCTCTTCTCTTTCTTAGAAAAACATCATGGACATCTTCAACTCATATGCTAATACAAAGTTTGCAATGAGACTTCATTAAATATGAAAAGAAAAGAATCAGAATTTTCCTGCTTTTTATCATGCTTTATATAACATTAAAATATGCAGAGTACACTTAATTGACTATTCATGTTCCTTCATTGACCTAACTTTATTACATCATTTGTACTCTAGTTTGCCATTTCAGCCACACCTTTCCTAATGCTCCCTTAAAAGCTTCCCAGTGCTGGGAAGCTGTCAGCAACATTTCATAGAAAGTAGCATCTTCACTTTTTTCCAGTACAAAATAGGCACTGTACAGACTGCCACCATAAAAAATTAGCCATAGAGCTGCATTTATTTCTCTTTAAAACTCAGCACCTTACAAAGACCATCTACTGTATTTACTATCCACCATCGTGTTCCTGGCCATCAGCATCTGATTTGGCTTTGATCTGGAAAGGTAGCATACAAGAGCAGGTGGGTGGGTTTTTTAGTGATTATTAATTATTTATGCAACAATTAATATTTCTAATGATGCAAGTTATAATTTAATAACACATTATTTAGAGCTTTCAGAAGAATGCGCACTGGATATTTCACACTGTAATTAAGAAGATGTTCCCAGTGACAGGTTACCATTTCTTTTCAGATAGATCTAAACGAAGACATCAACAAAACTGTGAAAAGAGAGATCAAGAGTAGGAAAATGCGGATTGTCTGCATACTTAAAAGCTTTTCAAAATACCTCTGTTGGCACATTTCTTATGTTGCCAGCAAAATACCTTCTCACGACACATTTCCAAATAAAAAAGAAAGCAAGCAGAATAGCACATCAACTTGGCAAATGCATTCTGCAAGCCAGGCAGCCTGACTCACAGCATGCATTAGTAAAAAGAAATTTAATAGGGAAATTGTGTGTCAAACACAAGAACCAATGACCAGGCTGTGCAATCTCCTCCTGGAGTTTTCATAAACTGACCAGACAAAGTCCTGTGCAACAGCTCTGGTTTTGAAGTTAGCCCTGCTCGGACCAGGGGCTGTATCAGACAACCTCCGGGAGGTCCCCTCGAACCCAGATTATTCTGTTATTCTCTCCTGCTCCATCACTCCCAGACACAACTTCATTCTGCTCCTCCAGCCAGCTGCATCAGGCATGGGAGAGAGTCTGTGGAGCTGCAGAGCAACCAGAAACACTTTTCTAGACACACCTTGTGTTAAAAAAAGGCTCTTAAAAATCACATCTTTTCATATTAGCCTTTCTCTAAAATTTCTCTCTATCACATTATCCAATGTGCCAGGTCTCAGCTGCTGAGGGGCCAATGTACCTCTGCTGTCAACATTACTGCAGATAATACTGGTGCCAGAACCTGGCCTTCAGCAACCTACATTTGTCAGAGATTAAATATAATAAAATTTTTAAAGCAATCAAGTGATTCATCTCCCCTGTCACCACCAACCACCCATCACGTGGATGTAAGTTCAAATGCTCCCTCTCTGGTGTCAGGCAAAATCGGTATGGTTCGGGACGTGATTTTTCCCCAGCATTCTTGTGAACTGTCCCCATGACCCTGCTGCAAGGATGCTCACCTCTGCCGCGAGAATTGTAACAAGCAGCAGAAGGGAAAAAATATCCAGTGTTGCTGCAGCTATTTCAGTGAACGCAGATGCAGGAACAAAACTTCAAATATTAGCAAATACTCAGCAAGTCAGCTGTGAATGATGCTAACAACGAATAGCTAAAAATGTCGGTACAAAGTATATATATTATTGAATAAGAAAATCCATTAAAATCTTAATTTATTCAGAAGCAATTTGAAAGTAAAGAACCAGCTTTATAGACTTCAATAACTACAGTATATTTATTGTTTCAAGTACAAATTCAGTGCTCTGATTATGATTTATGAAAATACCTCTCAGTAAATTGCATTAGTTTAGTGCACTATTTGAAAAATGCCTATATTTCTGGCAAACTTTTTTTTTTTTTTTTGCATGAGCTGCACACAAATAGTCCATGAATTGCTTTACAAGTGTGCAAAGGTATGCTTTTAATGTCCCTACTCTCAGATAGCTCCACTTTTACCACTGCCTGCACAAAAGGTAGGTCACCCAGTGATTTCCCAAACCTTATTCCTAGAAGTAGAGCAGAGTTATTCCTTTCAGGTACAAGACGTTGAAATTCTTTACATTTTTGTTTCTGAGAAACTGATTTTCTCATTTTGCAGAGACCAACTGACCTACTGGACAAAGCACCAGACTGTTCAGCGTCGTGTTCCTGAAGCTGGTGTGGTAGCAACCCTCAGCAGATCATTTCCCTTCCCATGCAATGGGAATGACCATGGCCACTCTGCTCTGCAAAGCACTTTGAGACTACAGATAAAGATCAGCTATCAGCTAAGGGCCAGAAGCACCGAGCCATCTGCCACATAGCCAGGGTAACCCCACTCTAAATACCTGTAGGACATTTAAAACACGACACGTGATGAATAAAACTGCCAACTTTTGCTTTTCTTGCTTCTGAGGTTTGCAGAGAGTGGGAGCAGCCTCCGAGCTGGGTGAACAAGCTCCGGTTTTGCATGACAGCCTTAACGGTTTGAGAATCTGCAGCACCGCTGTTTGTACTGGCAGCAGTCCGTTATGCGACCTCCTGGGAGCAATATTAATTTCACTGACAGTAGCTCTTGGCACAAGTCAGTGCCAACCTACTATGGACTGGATAGTGGGAGTTCTTAACCACTTCCAGAAGAACAGCTGTAATTTACTTTTTTGTAGAAAAACTATTAAAGTTTAACTATTTTAGTTTTGTGAAGCAGTCAAGGCCTCACTGTATAAAGAGCTTAAAAAGCACTCGATATGTAAGCAAGGAAAAAGATTGTTCCCTTGGATCACACAGGAAATTCCTTGGCAAACTAGATCCAGAAGTTTCTCACCTGCTCTCGGCAGAGCCTCAGCACTACTTGGAGCTCTGCTACTGGCACCTTCAAACAGTCTGCAGAATGGGATCACCCTAACCCTGATAACATCTTTTTTGTGCTTGAAAAACCTTTGGTCTGGCTGTTGAAGCGGGAACAAATGAAAACTCAAGTGCACTCCATCTCCAAAGGGAGGTTTGTTACCTCTGAGATGGGAGGGACTTGAAAAACCAAGCAGTTCAAAATTTTCTGCCGGTGTGCCAGAAACCACTGCACGCCTGTCATTCAATCCTGATTGCTTAGCAGATAGAGTAACATGGGAAGTGGTGCGCAATAACCATTAGATATGGAATAAAATTAGAACATGAACAGGAGTTTAGCATACACGAACAACCACTAAAAGCAGCTTAGGTAAATTTAGCTTTCACTAGACTGAGAAGTTACAGAATCAGAAAATATTGCAAGACAGAGATGAATCCTGTAAGTTTTTGGACATGGGAAAACAGCTCAAGTGCCAAGTACCTAACAGATACAAGTTTTACTTAGTATGACAAGAACATAACCAAATAATATAAATGACCTATTTTATGTAGATTAAGCTATGAAGAAAGTAAAAGATGTGCTCGGCACCCCCACAACATCACAGAAACAGTTCAGGCATCTTTAGATAGGAACTTCCTTCATGAACATAGGTTCAAGAAAAGAAGAACAGAGTCTTTGAAGTTAGGGCCCTAGAGAGGCAGATTTCCTTATTGGTATTCTTTACCCTTAATTTTAATTACCTGCCTTTCTTCTGATATATATATATCTTTATTTTCATAGAACTGGTCCTTATAAGGGTTCTCCACATTCATCATTTATTTTCAAGACAGCATAGGCGAGATCAGACAAGGCCTGCACAGGTGATCCCTGCACCTCTCCTCAGGCTTAGAATACAGATGTTCAACCAAACTCAGTTCAAGCAAAAAAGCCACAAAATTTGACAAGCTACTCTTGTGAGATCAACACCCTCTGTGATGATACCCTACTCAAATTCATAGAAAAAGGAAGTGTTAAACTGTGTTGCACTAAACCTTTTGTGGAGAATGTATATATGAACAAAAAACTATTTTAGGCAGCCTAACTAACTAACTAACTAACTAGATAGATAGATAGATAAATAAATATTCCTTCAACTGGTCCCACATCAGTCTTTTGTCCCACATGAGGTCATTTATCCTGGTAATTTCCCAGCCCTCAGAAAAAATAGACCTGGTATTTAAAGCATGAATTTCCCACCCCTTTGTTTCATTCCTTATATGCATTAGGAGAGCTTTAAACAATTTAAAAGGTACATTTTTTTTTTTCCTTTACAAGAAAGGTACTATTCCTTAAACAGAAAAAAATCTTCACAATTTGAGAGTCAAAAGTTTAGAAGCTTTTTTTTCTATTTTTACATCTGATTATCTGAATTAATTAACCTTTAATTGCATCTGTAACTATTATCTAGTTTTGCATCCCAACAGAAGTCTTACCATATGATGTCTATATCCTAGTCAATCTTATTCCCATATTCAAAAGCATATGAGAAAAAAAGCAAAAAAAAAAAAAGCTCGAGTCTAAATTAGCATGAAAAATCTGTGCAGTAGAAAAAAGAAGTCTATAGTATTACAGCAGTGCAGGGATCTAGGAATCTGAGGTGAATTGTATGTTATGAACATATGTGTCTGTTTAAGATGTGTCTCTTGACAATGAGATTGAATTCTCCATGATTTCAACAAGATCTCTGTACATCAGGTGCTGTAAGGAAGAGTACTCCTCCAGAGGAACTGGCTGGGGGTTACTTTTCTCATCATGGAACAGGCCAGATGTCCACGAGATATGGGGATAGTCCAGAAAATATGTGCCAGAAGATCATGCTAAGGGTTTAACTGTAGTTGGCACACTCCACTGAAACTCTAATAAGCAGCCTTCCTACTCACCTGATTACAACCTTTTGTTTTAAAACAGAAGTCTTTTGGCTTGAAGTTGTGGATGACCTTTTTAAGGCTGTTTCAAAATGTACACGAGGCATTAACCACAGTCTGCACCTGCAGAATCTGAAATAATAATCTAGAAGAGTACCTCATCCCTCACTGAAGACAGCGGTGGTAGCACTATAACTGTTTTTAACAAAATACTCATTAGAACACGTAAGAGAGAAGCAGAAGGACACAATGCGAACATAAGCACGCTTATCAGTTGTATGAACCGGGGCATACAAAAGACAAGTAGAATAGATCCTGCATTACTCACAGCTGAAGTATAGCTGAGCGTATCCTGAACAAAGCAATCTCAAAGAGCCAGCAGAACAGTCTGCTGATGCCATAGTACAATCAGAGGAAAGGACTCACACATCGCTGCCCATCTGCGGGGTCATGTTTCCACCATCTGAGGACAGTCAGGCCTGGCAGCCAGTGCTAGGAGAAAGTAAATCTGAGGAGCACCTGACCGTCAGACTAAGCAGCAGCTCACGCGTTCCCTGTGCTACTTGGAGCTGCATCCTTCTCGCCCTGCCACACACACGACTGCCCAGGGGTCTTCCAGGATCCTCCTTTATGTATCCATGTAATGCAGCAATGCAGAACTGAGCCACCACCTTCTGCTTCACCAGATTGAGTCTTCACCCCAAGATCCTCGAAGGGGTGCTTTGACCCATGGAAATAAAAGGACCAGAGGTTAATACTGACCATATTTTTTCAGGTCTAGGAAAAAAAAAGAATTAACTTTCTTCCTTTTCAATATCCTGCATCATAGCCAATGCTTGCAACACCAATCAATTCAACATGCTGTTATCCTCCTTCCACTTGCCCACTGTATCCTGGTTACCAGCCCACCCAGATTTAAAAGTCAGTAATAAATATCAGTTTAAGTCAACAAATGTTTTCTGACCTACACAAAGCAGAAGGCGGGAGAGAGCGAGGAGAGAGGGGAGAGAGGGGGAACTGCTGTCTATAAAAGTTGGTTCAAGCAATATGCCCATGGAAGAAGCCAATTTGTTAGAGAATTTAGACTGAAATCAGGGAAGAAAAATGATCCAAAAGATTAATAATACACTGCAGTATTCCCCACCGCAGTGGCTAATCTGTCAGATACTAGCAGAAATACTCCACCTGTCTTTCTATAATCAGTAACAAAAGACAATATGTCGGTGACATCCTAAGAGTCTGCTGTGACACTCAGCCTGCCCTCATCAATTCGCCAAGGAAGCCTGGGCCAGCCTGGATGCCCTACCACAGCAGGTAATACCTGCTCAGACTCTTCCAACCCCTTTGCCGTGACAATCTCAAAAGCCCGTCCAGCTCGATAACTCGTTCTGCAGCAGGGACACCTGAGCCATCGGTTAAACTCTGGCACTAGAGCAGATTGATGGCAAACCACCACTTACTGTACGAGACCTTCGTTTTGAGACACACTGTCTTCAAGAGCCAGTTGATTCTCATCACAATGAATTTGCTCGCTGCTCCATCCTTTCCCACGGCAGCTTTTTAGAGATGACTTCAAACCAGTCCTTGTCTTGGTGGAACCGCTGCCACAAACCACACAGGATTCACCAAATTCACCTAAGTCAGCCTAAGCCTATGGGGTAATGTATCTGTTTGGTCACTTCTCAAGTGCCACAAATCATCATAGCAAAATTAAGCAGAGTTTCAGCACCTTCTTGGTACATAGATAAATGCACAGAGACTTCTTCAAACAGCAAAGCTTGCAAAAAGATTAACACAAGTTTTTTCACCTGTAATCTATTTGGTGCCTTTTCTCTATGCAATGCCATAATGTCTGTTGTGGGCACTGGACACACCAGCAGAAGTTAACTGGAAAGTGCCTCTAGGACAGCATTCCTGGTCAGTAAACTCTTGCCTTGGAGTTCACCTCCCTGCTCCCTCCACCAGGATATGATCCAAAGATCAGATGGGTTCACGAACAACAAAGTGATGGGAATGGGAATGCTCTGGGGTTTGGAAGATTACATGGGAGGTTTGTTTGCATGTTTTTAGCGTGCCTCATGCTTGTTGATGTTTTTAACTTCTCCACTTGTGCCAAGAGATAACAATGACTAACATAGGAGGGAAAAAGTCACGGTATAAAGAAACAGGCACACACATAATGAAACTGGAGTTGGCTCAGGCTGAAAAGATGATGACTCACAGACCCTCAGTATTTAGCTTTGTTTCCAAAAGTCAGATAACACCAAGAACTGCTACAGCAAGGGATGAAGATTCAGTCTGTTTTCTTGCTTAACTCAAATAAAAACCAAAAAAAAACCCCAGGATTCCAATTCTAGAAGGCTCACAAAATTTACCATTAGCTTTTTGTTACAGGGAACAGTTTTTAACTCAGGTTAATGAAATTAAATTATTATTGCTTCTGGACAGCTTCTTTGAAATTATTTTTCTTTTCAGAATGGAAGAATATAACATTTCCTTATCCACTCCCACCATCCTGTCATAAATTTTCCTGTAACATGTATTGCTATTGATATGCAACCAAAGTAGGTCCTTTTTTGTGGCCACAATAAATGGATTCTCAAAGAGCATAAGTTTGCATTGTTTTTAATAAACCCACAACTTTGACTTAATAGTAGTGTTGCCGTTAGCTACACTTTATGCTTAAATGCAGACGTCCACTATAAGGACATTTTGTGTCTCTCTTTTTAATAAAGAGCTTTACAAGATTAGAGAACAGCTGTCTGTAATGTGACATTTTTCAAAAGTCTTTGGTGATTTACCTGTTAGATAGTTTTGCTCTTGGTAGCAGTTCTGCCATAAAGTTGCCCAAGCAGAAAAATGGGAGGGACACCAAAACCAGAAAAACATGAACAAACCACTCTCTTCCCCTCCCCACTCTGTCATCTTTGATGTATTAGGTAGCTAATTGTTAGCAAGTGTATTCTCTACTCCCTCACTGCAGTTTTTAAAGAAAATACTGACAACAAGCAGAGCCAAGACATACTCTTGCAGAGCCCTTCTTAGTAATTATTTGACAAAGTTGTTGGTTACTAGTCCGTGTAGAGCCTACCCAACAATTGTCCACCCATTGAACAGGAGCTTGAATATTCTCACATTTCTTACAAGAACAGGAAAGCCTTTGACACAGTATGTTGTAACAAGGTCAAGACTGACATGACAACTGGACAACTCCACGTCAAATTATGTTTATCCACATCAAATGCAAAGTAACGCCCACTGTAAGGAAAAAAATGCTGACAGCATATGTGGCTTTAAATTAACTATATCAACTTAAAGGAAGCAACCTGAATGGCTGTGAAGACATTTCAGTGAAGAACTAATCTGTACCACCAGGAACTCTAAAAAGATAGCACATTGCTAGGATGAAAAGCCTACATGATGAAGAGAGGGAGGAAATTGCATGATTTCAATAAATCAGTGGTGCAGTACCATTTAGAATATTACATTCAGCACAAGCCATCACAAGTTCAAAGGGACATTGCAGAACCAGATAGAGTTCAAAACAAGGTAACAAAAATTATTACAGCATGGAAAGAGTCATCTAGAGAGACTAAGACTGCTTGCTTTAAAAAACAGCTGTGAAAAAGAATACATAAAATCTAACTGTACAGAAGTTTGAAGTTCCCTGCCTCACAGGAACAGAAGGGTCACTGAAATTAAAGGTGGGATATTCAAAACTGATCAAAAAGAAACACTTTCATTAACAACAGAACAAAATAAATCATATTTTTTCCTTCCCCAGTAAAGTCATTATCACTAACCCCACACACAAGCTCTGTAAATGTGAGTTCCAAGATGAGTCTGAAGCCAAAATACCAGCCAGATTCATTAAAAGGCTGTATTTGTATATGGATAACACAAAAAGCTATAACTACGATGGCTGATGGTAACAATTCCCAAGCATCAGAGTACAAGGTATCTTTGGCTATTTGAAACCAGAAAAAAAACCAATGTGGAAGACAGACTATACAACATCTGCCCACACACTGTCTTGAAAGCACAAGAAACTTTGTATTTGTGGCCAAAACTGTTCCCTGTTAGATCAACCTTAAACCTCAATAGATATACGACTAGATGAACCATCATCTTGACCTACTACAACATGTTTATCTACACTACCTTCCTCTGAAATAATTATTTTGTTTTAGTTGGGTTTGGTTTTTTTTTTTTAATAAAACCCCTTCCAGTATAATGTAAATATATATTGTCAGATTGAATTGCAAATGATCAACACAAAAATGGGACTTTTTAAGCAGGGCTTCAGATAAATTCTGAGTTTATGCATACACTGTATGAACTGAGGACAGATATCTCAACGGAAAAACCCAAGAGACATCACTCCTGCTATTCAGCTTGAAGACTCACCAGTTTTAATGCATGTCCTGGCAACCTAAGAGACTTATTGATTTGCAGCCATTCATTCAAGTGCAGTGAAAGCCATAATTAGATAAATAGCTTTGGTAAAACTAATCTGAAACTCATTTGTTTTGGGACTGTCTGTTTAATGAGATAAAACAAAAAAATTAAATATCTGCTGAATGTTCCTCTTCGTATCCTTCAACACAATAATACAAATATAAATAAAGAGGCATTCACTTAACTACCATTATTATTTTTGCATTTTATGTATTTTGTTCCAGCAATTGCTGTCAAAGACAATTACAAAGACAACATTTATGAATGACTACACTTTAACGGGCTGACCAGTTTCATCAATCTCTTTCATACATGCGGAATATTGAGGAATAAAGAGAACAGGTCTTTTAATGATTTGTAAACACTCTTCAAGCTGACAGAGTATAGCAGTACAATGGCATGTATCGTGTAAGCTTTTATGGTACCCAAGTTCCAATTTTGGACATGATTATGCCATTCTTTGTGAACAGAGGTTAAATTCTGGTTAAGTTTTCAGAAGTTTATAACAACTAATCTAGCAGGATTATTATATTTTGTTTCCTAACTAATTTTTTTCCAACAAAATGCTGGGGAAGGCTAGTTTAAAGAATTCCTACGTACAATTCAGTGCTACCATGGACAGATGTTACAGTTTATCCTTCTTAAAGTGAATCACACTTAAGCTTGGATCTTTAACTTTCTTCTTTGGCAGCTAACTACTAGATTCTGGTTTTGTTCCTTTAGGACTTGCATGTCCCGTGAGTTTGGCCTTCCTTAACAAACACCACAAATCTCCATTCATCCTACAACAGAGATTCAGCAGCAGACTTGCAGCCCACACCCCCAGATTTGCTTTCCCTGCCAAGACGCTTCAGGCGCTGCAGAAACGACAAACCGCAACAAAGCGCTGGATTGTACATGAGCTAGGACCCAGACCAGATCTAAGGGATTCTTTTAAGCTCATTCTTTCAGCTTACCCAGTAAAAAACAGCTTTGCGACTTTCAGAGCTAACCATGTGTGTGTGCATTGTTTTTCTCCCCTTCCTTGCATATTTTAAAAATCAATTTATGCATCACTGAAGTGCATTCACCTATGGGATGAAATGAAGCATCTGCTTAACAGTGTGCAGTAGCAGCCTATGACAGCGAATGATTACCACATCCATCTGAAATTACAAAGTGTTTTAGGATCACTGAGTCTAACTCTCTCAGTCAGAACTTGGCCAGAAAACCACAATTAAATGCTTATCGTCTTAAAAAACCAAACAAACCCCAAACACCTGCTTTCCCTTCCCTACCCCAAGCAACATCATAAATTCTTGATGCTTACAAGTGGTCTGGACCTCAATTTTCCTTTTTTTTTTTTTTTTTTTTTTTTTTGGGGGGGGGGGTGGTTGGTGGGGGGGCTTAATCCAAAATGCAGTACTTCCTCTGGTTTACTCCTCCTTGGTACTGACCTGCAGACTGCACGTCATCTACTGCATCACAAAGGGCATGGTTTGACACACATCGCTTTGGCCAGTGGTATCACTGTAAGCAGCAACAGCCCCTTGCTTGGTGCTGCTTGTTCCACAGTCCCGGTGATGATACTGACACGCGACCTGCAGAGATGCTCAGAAGGGCAAGCCGTGGAAAAAGCTACCAGCAGATTACAATAAAGCACACACATAGAAAACCCACCCCATAATTAAGCAACAAGACTGCTGGAGAGCTTCTGAACTATTTCTTTCCTTACTTCTCCAAGTCATGCAGCTCATGTGTGTGTCTCAGCCATATAAATACTTAGGTATGAGGTTCAGGAAGCAAGGGAAGAAAGGCAGCTCCCCAAATTAAAGGAAAAAAGAAAGTTGCATTCTTCACAATCAATCTTTAGAAAAAGGCAAACTAAAAAACATCCATCTTTTTAAGCTTTAATGGATTAATTCAGTTCTGAAACTGAAGGCAAAAATGATCAGTGATGCTATGAATACAGCTCTACTGGTATTTATATGGACTGTAGGTTTTTCCCATCCCCTCAATCAGCAGAATATTTTCTTTTTGCACTATAAAAAGTACATTGACTTTTAATCAGCCTGCTGTGTCCTTTCCAGGAAAACATCTTGTGTAAAAAGGAATTCATCAGAATAAACTGTATACTACAGTATTTAAACATTAATAATTGACCCTAGCTTAATACAACAGCCATAAGCAGATCATTTTACAAGGTCAGACTAACCCAAGTCAAACTGAGATAAAAGACACCGTGACAATTATGAATAGCTAGTGCCTTTTACACCTGGAACTTGAAAATATTCAGATCCTGCTTCCATGGCTTTTAACTTTACAGCCCAGATGACTTCATTTTTATCCTTAAACTTTTGCCAAAAGCACAGATATCATGAAAAATGTTTAAATCAAAAGGTGTCATATAGGTAAAGATTATAGAGCAAATACTAAAAAGCAACCTAAAATATTCCATTGAAATGGATCTGTGCGTATGGACCCTACGGGATCTGCAAGGCAGCCTTATTTGGGGAAAAAGAGGTTTCGGAGTTTGTGAAGAAAGAGCAGAGCAACGTATGGATGGCGCAGCTAAGCTGGCCCTGAGGGTCTATAGAACAGTGCACTCTTGCTCTATCCAGAGTTAAAAGGTGTCCCGCTTCATTTTCAGTCCTACAGCACCCTACTGAGCCCCAACCAACACTAAGGCTCTTTTTCTAAGCATTAATACGAATCCTTAGCAGAAGACGGCTCACATCCCCAGGAGACACCTGCGTGACCAGACCTACAGCGTCTGGGCACAGAAACGCGGTGAGACCCATGTAGGGCCCTGACTAGCTCCGCAGAGCCAGACCAAAACTTTGTGTGCTGAACCCCGTCGCCTCGTTCGCAGGCTGCTACGCCCAGCACCCGCCTGGGGCGAGGGCAGAAACGGTGGGTGGACAGGAGCACTTCAGCTGTAACTGAGTAGTATAAGTATAAAGTTACATAGTATAAGTATAAGGTTACATAGTAACATAGTATAAGTCGAAAGAGCAAGCACTTTCCTTTTCCATACGTGAAATATTACTTTAATTGTTATATATTAAGGATAAATCTGGTTTATTACAGTGGCTTTCTGTGAGTTAGGTTGAAAAAACAGCATATTCTCCTTTCCTTCCCCCTGCCCCCTTTTAAAAAGCTATTGCTGCCTATTTTCAGCATTTTCATCAGCATAAAAATGCACAGCTTGTTTTGCAATTTCCTCACGGCGCAAATGGAATTCAAACCACTGGGGCCACACGAGTAACAACAGCTGAATACAAACCTTAACGGAGTTTGTCATAATTGTACAGTGCGGCGCCTGTTCATTCATCCTGGCGGCTGGGAAATCTAGCGTGAATTAACCAATAATACCGGTTTGCAACTGAGCAAATTAAAGTATACAATTCCACAAAGTGAATTTTGTTTATTTCACTTTAAATATATAACTAAGGGGGCAATCAACTCACATTTAAATGAGCCTTTCATCAAGATGTAACACTAGGAGAAATTTTGCAAATACTCAAATATATTCCTTTTAACTCTTATGGAGTTGATCTTATTTCCTACACAAATTTTCTTGATGGGTTTCCAAGCCACAAACGGCAGCACCCCATCTGAGGATCCGCAGGCTATGTCCCTTAGAAACAGGAGCAAAACCAAAAGTGAAAATAGTGAGATCATTGTTCAACTTGAATTGCACAAACGTGCAAGGCCAATCGATACTTTCTCTCAGAGTCCCTAACTGAAGGTGGTATTACTAACTCAAAAAAACCAGCACTTAAAGACTGAGCATGGACAAAATTAACTCAAGGTGTTTTCAGCTTAAGCTTCATTTGCAGTGCGGGCAAGGGGTTAAAGACAAAACCGTGCTTTATAGCAGGCAACTGTGGGTCAAAGAGGCGCTTACCAGGATATGCTCTGGCCAAAACAGAGAAAGGAAACTCAGAACCTGTCCCATAGCTGAGAGCAAGCTCCATTTTCCTGTGTCAAGGGGTCGGTGCCAATTTTCTGCACCTTCCATGAGCAAAAGCCACATGATGGCACCTCTTCCCCATGTGTTGACAGCGGCACCTGGCAGTGCTGCACCTGGCCCTTCCCAGGGATGCTAGAAAGCAGCTGAGATGTCAGTCCGGGCGCTGCCAGCCTCACACTCAGTGCCAGTAGTAAAACCACAGGCAGTGGGCATCATCCCGGTAACCAGACTAATCCCTCACTTCAGAGAGAAAAATAAAACTTTGCACTCTGCAAAACTTATTAGGTTACTTCCTAGAGCAGAAGAGTGGGTTTGCATTCCATTTCATTCGACTGTAGTTAATCAAACCCAGGCATAACTTCTGAGATGTCATAACACATGGGCTAATTAAGAAGTATTCTCAGTTTAGTAATTCACTGAACACTGACTATGAAACAAATTATTATGCAAATAAACACGAGACACTGAAATTCCCCATCAGCTACCATGGTCACTGTCGCTAAGCTATTTTACTCATTACTCAACATTTCATGTGTCACTAGTCACAGACCTGACAAGTTAAAGGATACTGTGAAAGACAATTATCTTAATCAAACACATTTAGCAGGAATACATAATAGGCCTGATTACAATAGGAAAAATTCAAGACTACTTACCGAGACTATTTTTAGTCACATAACTGACAAAGTGATGGGGGGTATTAAGTTACTGAGTAGAACCTCCACGGCAGGCTTTAAAGCAAAATGTCACCAGTATCAATCAGCCCACTTCGATAATACTTCTGACAGTAAAACTTCCAATTCGCTGAGCCAATCCAGTATTTTTGTGCGCTGATTTCAGCTAGTACAGTATCTACACACCACAACACCACATCTTTTTAACGCAGGAGAAATTCCAAAGTTAAAGCGTCTATAGTATATATATAAACACAGGTACCAGAGCAATTGTTGTCCTGATTTTTTTTCTCCTCTTCTCATTAACAACACTGGTCAAATGAGCATAAAGGTGCTAATGAAATGCATTGGTAGCACAAAATTGGAAGCACTGTCAAAACAAATGTTAATAGAATGTCCTACAGGAAGATTAGAGAAATGGAATATTAGGAAAAGAGTGTAATTCAGCAGTATGAAATACAAGGTCACTCAGGCACTACTCACACGAGGAACTACCAACAAGGATATGGACTGCTATAAATGCCAGTCATTGGTGGGAAGATTACCTGAGTACAAGGCAGATCTGTATGCTTGGCTCAATGAAAACATAACTATCAACCACCACCATAATGTAGCCAAGGAAAGAAGAACTGGAAATTCCGAGTATTTCCAGCAGGGAATTTCTAATGTCCTGGCTAAACCTCATCTACAACATTATAGTTTCCCCAATCACAGGATGAATTGATTAGAGGAAAGCAACTTGAACGACATAAGCAATTGAAAGCTTCTTACAAGAGATGAATAAAAGTTTAGCAAAATGTAGGTTGAGAGGTTCGGATACTTCATTTAATTAAAACAGATTGCATATAATTTGATTTTTTTCCCCTGCCAAAGAAGAGTTGTCTCCAACAGCACGACAACTGTCAGTGCCAGAATATATGATAGATATCTCTAATACGCTCCAAACCTCCAGCTATTTTCAGCTTGGGAACCTTCTGTGCCTGAAGAGGATTATGTATGTTCAATACATTTCTCTTCCATGAACTTCTCCAGTCTCACCCTGAACTCGTGTAAACTTTTAGCATCCATACCCTAACTCCTATGGTTTATTGTCAACCTGTAACCCTACAGTCAGTTTACATCCTGATATACACAAATAGCAAAGGCGTCACTCACAACACAGCTAAGGTGAAGACAGTTTGAGAACATTTGCCTGGCCAAAGACCTCCAAGAGCCTCACAAAAGTCATTACAGGGTCTCAGAAGAGAAAATAGTCATGATATCTCTTCGACTTCCAGCAAGCCAAAAGGCACGTCCCATGGTGAAGGTTTGTACAGGCCAGCAAGACTTTTTATAATATCAGAGTAATAGGGTTTGACACCATGATGTCCAAAAGGTTTTCCAGCTCCACTACTGTGACAAAGGGCAACATCCATGCTCACATGTAACAACAGTATTTTCCTTGTGTGTAAACATGAACCTAGAAAGCAGGAGAGGTTATTAAAAATTCATGTGTGTGTGTGTGTGTGTGTGCAAGGTAATTCCTCCTCCAACTTCTGAGCGCTTCCCTGCTCTCTCAGGAGACACTCAGGAGCAGCATTAACTCCATTAGGAGTCCAACAGAGTGTGGTGAAAAGGATTTTTGGCATGATGGAGCGAGTGCTGCACTGACATGCCTGCAGGACCTCGCCACTGGCATTCCCGGTGCTTCCAGGGGCAGGAACATGTATTTCATCACTAACTACATGAGAAAGGGGAGGAAAGGAAAACATTTTGGCAAGCACCAGGAAGAACAGCAAAGACAGTTCATAACAAAAATACTCAATGCTTACTACATGTATGCTTAACACATAACTCAAGGAGGCAAACTGGGAAACAGAAGGGTCCCACTTTCCAAAGATTTTGAGAAAGCACATGGCAGAGGGGAACAGTTCCACAGGGCACAGTGACCCACCATAACAGGTCCTGCCCCTGCACAAGCTCTGACACACAGACAGAGACTCACACACAACTACCACAGCAAAAGATTGGATCATTTTCCGCTGTTTTATCCAGCGGAAACACGGAAGCATCAAGCAGAGGACAAGGAGTAAAACCCACCCTCTCAGAGGTCCCTGTGCAACTACAGCCTAATGCACAGGGCAGTCTCAGACACCCGTGTTGCACCTGCCCTAAGCCCCAGTGTAGGAAAACCTGCTGGCAGGGACAGAGCCAATGTCGAGTTCAAAGTTCAGGAGCTTTTAAAAAAGCATTGGGTTTCCCTAGCAAATGAATTAGAGGTTAGTTTTATACGTTATCAAACAGTTTAGTGCCAAGGGCCAAGGACTTAAAGGCCCAAAGAGATTTTAAAAATTTGTTCCACCCCATGGAATTTGGTATGCAAAATTTATTCCTTTTTTTTTTTTTTTATACTAGCCTAGTGCTTCCCCCTCCCCCACCCCCACACCACAAGGCATATTTGAACAGGATGCCGTGAAGTACATCCTTAAAACAATTATAGCACCCTTAACACTTCCATTATATTTTATTATCCATAATACCCAAGCATGCACGAGGCATGCACGCAGATTTTCCCTACTTTATAGATGAGGAAGCAAACTGCACTGCAGGCGGTCCCTCAGCAAGTCAGCATCAGAGGCAGACTCCCTGCTCAGGGGTCATAATATTTTCCTAGGAAATTAAACAAGCCAGAATTTCAGCTGGTCAGCATTTATTTGAAAACAGCTCACCTAAGTGAGCAACATTCCTGATGAAACCAGCTGGACAAATAAGACTCTCAGCTTGGCATTTGAACAAACAAAAAAGCACAAAGAAAAAGTCACTGGAGAGGAAGATCAGACCAATTTTTTTTTTTTTTTTTCCAAAGGGATAGACGGAATGGAGATTCCATAAGCAAACAAAACCCTCCTAACTTTGTATTAACTTGAAATATTTTGTTGAGGTGAAAAAAAAAGGAATATTTGTTTCATATTTGTGTTACTCTACCTTTCTCCAACCTTATTTTAAGGCTTTTTTTAATTTAAGTGTCATGTTTAAAAGAGAAAATATTTTAAAATGCTGCATATTATTATTAGAATATATCCCTTCCCTCTCTCAAATACTGTCATTTTCAGGGTTGAAGTTATTCTCCGCATTAACTAGCGATATGTGGAAAGTGTCACGCCCCTAAAATTCCATTTCTGGGGGGAAAAAAGACACATGCATGGAGCAGACAGGGATCAACACAGGGCACTACTAACAGAGCCAGACTGCTCCCTGGAGTATCGCATGTGTGGGAGAGACCCTCCACGCACCCCAAGTGTCCACTTGGTTTCCAAAGGGAACAAGTGACATTAATGTCACTACTGGGATTCCTAGCGCTACCTGTGCCTCAGAACACCTCACTAGACTCCTGCACTGCTGAATAATTCCAGACGCAGAAGAATCCCTGCAAACGCAGAGACAGCAGAGCACAGCAGTCTCGTTGTCCACACAGGACCAACCCAGAAGGTCCTGCTGGAGCCGTACAGCATCCAAGATCTGCTGGGCTGACTCCAGACTGATGCACAAACTCACCATCCTCCCCCCAGCTTTCCTTCTACCAGGACAGACAGTTCCAGAAAAACTTTGCAAGATGACCCACAGGGTACTGGGAGGCAAAGCCATAGATGGCACCACCACTACATCTGTCACGCTGTGTTTGCTGGTCTGTAACATGGCACATCAGCAAAGACAGGCAGAGCCTCAGCTGGGACTGTATGAAGCAAGACAGGACCAAGGCTTCAGCAAGCACAACTGAGGAGCTGTACAACCCAGGAGCTACCCAGGCTTCTCACCAGGGTGTTAACTCACCCACTCCAAATACTTACAGAGTAACTGTTGTACCACTTGCTTGTCAAATGCTTTCAGTAGCAGTGAGGAATAACCATGAGGATAAACCCGAGCCTACTCTGCATGGTTGTCTCCCTGAAGCATCATGAATTTGTTGTGCTAAACCAGTATTTCAGACCTGCCTGCAAACAAACACCGTTACCAGCAGCGGTTCTACACTGCTTCTTACCTCCTCACTGCACACTTACTCTACGTCTCGGGTGCCATGCCTTTAAAGCAGAACAAATTAAACTCAATTCAGAAAAGGTCTCATCTTTGTTTGAAGACAGACATGTGTCATAAACATCCTGTTAGGGCAGAGCAAGACTTGGCTATTTAAAATTAACTGAATCCCCTTAGCTCTGTGTTCATATGGACAACTTATCAAGTGGATTACTATTTCACCTGAATTATAAAACTCATTAGGTATCTCCATACCAACCAGTCTTTATTCTGTGGGTTAAGCTCACTTGAGGAAAGAAATGAATCTAGAACAGGAATCTGGATCAAAATACTACTCAGAAATAGCTATTCTGTTGTAAGCTTATATACTACTTTAATCCTATTTATCTGCCCTGCGTGCATATCTTCTTGTAACAAAGCATTCACCCAGGAAGTTTGGGGTTAAATTCACACCCTACCATATTGCACAACAACTTTCCCATGCAGAGAAAGCATTTATTTACATGGGTAAAGTACTACAAAGTTGATGAGGGTACAAATACACATCATGCTGACTTCTAATTCCCTGCAGAGGCATTTATCAGTGCACCAAAACTACACGCAGCTCGCTTGATTCCCCACATAGACAAAACCCAACCCCGTGCAGGTAAACCCAACTCCTTCAACTACTCAGGTGGTGGGTTTCAGTCCAGTTTTGGCCTGCAAGTAAGCTTTGCAGTGACTTGATGGCAATCCCACCCTTGTGATATGGCTCCAGTCACAACTGGAAGATTTCACAGGCAAGAGCGGCCGCTCACCACTGTGGCTCCCAGCTGCGGTAGCATCACGTCGTGCTTCATCAGAGCACTGCTTCTCACCAAGCCAGCCCCATAAAACCATACCACCAGCCTTTCTAAAAATGAGTGAACTTGAGTGAAATTTGGCTAGGGATTTCCACAATGCCCACCTGACCCCACGGCCTGTCTCTGGAGGCACGTGAGACTGGGGGCAGAGCACGCCCAGAAAGGTCTTCTAGCTTCAAAAACGTGGGTGCACATTGAAGTTCACTGCTTTAACACACGTTTGCACGAGTGTCTGAGCATACCTGCGCAGCATCTCCTGTTGGAGAAGTGCATGCATTGGCCCACACAAGTTCTGCCACACGGAGAGGAAAAGGAGGGAAGAGAAGAGCCACAGGAGGAACAAGGAGATGGGGACAGGGGCGCACAGTCACCCGTTTTTTTTACCAGATCTGTGAGAGGTGGGCCGAGCCCAGGGCCGGCCTGGGGGCACCCCCGCCCGGGGCCCGCCGAGGTGCTGCGCCGCCGGCGATCGCCCTCCCTCCCTCCCTCCCTGCCTGCCTGCCTCCCGCCCGGCGGTCCCCCGCGGAGGGCCAGTGCCGGGAGCCCGCGGCCCGCCCCCCACCGCGGCCCGGCCGGGGGCGCTGCGGGCGCCGCCCCGCCTGCCCCGGGCACCGCCGCCCGGCGGGCAGGGCGGGGGGCGGCCCCGGAGGGCAGGCGGCGGGGGCGCTGCCCCGGGCCGCCCGCTGGCTCACTCACCCGGCCGGCGGCGGCGGCGCTTTTCCTCCGCAGCGTCAGCCCGCTCCGCAGCAGCGCCGGCAGCTCCCGCAGCTTCTGCCGCAGCTGCACCGGCGGCGGCGGCTCGTGGGCTCCGCCGCCGGGGCTCCAGCTGCGAGTCAGCTCCGCGCCCTCACACGGCGACGGCATCTTCACGGAGCCCACGGCCATGCCGCATCCCTGCCGGGCTGCGGCGCGCAGACACGCTCGCCCGCCCGCTCTGCCCGCCCGCCTTCCCCTCGCGTCGCCCCAGCCCCGCTCCCACCCACAGGCAGGAGGCAGGCAGGCAGGCAGGCAGGCAGGCAGGCAGGCAGGCACTCGCACGCACCGCGCTCCGCTCGCACACCTTCCCCCGGCTGCGCCGAGCGCAGCCCCCGCACGCCGCGGCCCCGCCGGGCGAGCAGGAAGGGCCCCGCCGCGGGCAGCTCCGGGCGGCGCAGGAAGCCCTGCCGGCCCTCCACCTCTCCCGCCCCGCGGCTCCGGCAGTGATAAAGTGCAGGTAATGAAGAGGGTGGAGGAGGCGCGGGCGGGAAGAGGCAGAAAGTCCTGTTAACTCCTTTGCGCTCGGGGACCGCCGCCCGGGCCGTGTCCCCACCCCTCCCGGTGGCCGGCGCCCAGCACAGACCCCGTACCCACGGCGGGGGACACGCTCAGAGGCGGCGAGTCCTAGCTGAGGTGAGAAGGGTTCAGGCTCCTGCAGGGGCTGGACGGTCTCCCTTCGCTCTTTGAGGCTGTCAAGGCCAGATTGGAGGAAGCCCTGAACTGAGCCGAGCCATCTGCCCCCATCACCCTATGATCCCCAGGGCTTATTTATGGCTGCCAAGGGGTGAAGTGCTTCCCTACTCCCTTCCCGGTGGATTCTTGAGGTGTTTTGTCCTCCATGTCAGCATTCATACTGGAGAAACGGAGTAGTTCATCCCAGGTGGATGACTTGCTTCCAGTCATTCAGGTAATCCCTGGAAGGGAACCCTCGATGCCAGAAACCAATTCTGTTACTCTTTGTATAAGGAAGAAAGATACGTTTAAGGCATTCATCTAGAATTCAGTACCTTGAATTATAGGGGCTTTATTTAATCTCTGGAGTCTGCCTTTTCTACCTCAGTGGTATGAGTGTTGCTTCCTTTCTGTCAGACTCTATTCTCATCTATTTAGATCAGAGAACTGAATGTATGCTGGGGCTCCCCTTACATGTATCTCCTGCCTTAGAGCTACAAATAAGGCTGACCTGCTCTTCCAGGTTGAATTCACCTGTGCCTAAATATCTCTATAAATGACATTGCAGTCAAGCCAAACTCACAGACATGTTATGGAAAGCTGTCACCCCGTCCCAACCAAGAGGTCCCACTGGTTTCAGGGACTCACCTTAGTACTCCTCCAGCCTTGCAGGAAACTGACTTAACCAGGAAACTAGCCTTGCAAAAAAAGCAATAATTTTTTTTCTCACTGATGTGCTCCCAAAACCAGCTCCACTGGGATCACAGAGGTACCCATAGCGGAAAGGAGATGACAAATGTGCCCAATGTGTGGCAGGGCACCGAGACACAGAACAGCCCCTTCCAGCATCAGTGTGACATTGAGTTATCTGTCACCTGAATGCAGCAGCAGTAGCCTGGCCTCTTGGTTACACTGACCTGACAGCAGGCTGCTGCGTAAAGGTGATCCTGCCTGCAACCCATGGATGTGTGCTCCCTTCACATCCCTTACGTGGGATCTGGTAACAATCTGACTCTAGTCAGCTGATTGATCTGGTGGTAAAATAACACCTCAGAAAATAATGAATTTTCCTTTGGCCAGACAGCTGAATTGATCTACCTTGTGACCACACAGCCGCAGGATCGAGGTAGGTAGAAACCTGGAAGTGAGGGAAAGCAGAACTGCTCCTTTCAGCAATTACCTGTCATTAAATCAGCTTAACTCATCCAATGCATATGACTTCATGAGCAGTGTAAACTAGGCTGACCCAGGGACTCATGAAAAGGATGGGGTTTGCTCCAGCCGCATTCCACCACCACCTTCTTCCTGCTGGTACCAATACTCATTGCCCATAACATGAGTTAAATGAGGACTATCCCATCTGAAAGGTTAAGTGTAAAAGAATCATTTATTTTAGTGGAGTGATATGGCCTGTTGCATGATGCCTACTGCTCACACAGGAGACAGAAAAGAGACCGGAATGTGACAGCCCTAACTTAGATGAAAAGTGTGCTGCAGACCCCTCAACCCCAAAACGCCAGGGAGATCTGTGAGCCCCAGTTGTAAACATCAACACCAGCCCCTTTGCAAGGGCAAGTGGGATTATGCCATAAAGATGCTTCAGCCAAGGCTGTGCTGCATAGTCAGGTATGAGGAACACGGAGCGTGCTGCCTGTTCTGTGCGATGCCTTGTGTCCCAAACATTTCTATTATTTCACTTGATTTGTGCTCTCCAACTGCCCTGCAATGTGGTTTTGACAGCTGTGTTGTCTGGCAGCCACTTTGTCACAGCTCAGGATGTAATTATGAGGAGAGGTGTATCTGCACCCAAAAGAATAATGGAACCTTAGTGTACGGGCTTCACAAAAGGACCATGATCTTTGTCTGAGTCCTTAGGCACTGCTACAATACAAACAGCAGTAAGACAACTCAATAAAGTGTGACTTAATGTGACAGACTGGGGTATAACCAGAAGTAATTTGATTATGTTAAGAAAGGGTAAAATTATGCCAGTGCTCAGAATTTCTTGTTTGTTTTTTAACTGACCAAGATAAGTATAACTTGTGAACAGTGCCGAAAGAGAAATAAATATGTTCTGCAGTGCTTTTAAAAATAATCAGCTGCCGGATAAGATAATTTGAACTAACAATTGTCAGGAAAATGGAGTAGATAGTGGTTAGGCCTTTCTATTTCTAGTTTGGATCATTCCAGTTTTGAGGAAGATCATGATAGGAATTGTTTAAAACCTTGTGTTGTTGTTTTGTTAAGTCACAGAAGGTTTAGCTTGGTGAATGAGTCTGATACCTGTTCTTTGTCATCACAGGAAAGTGTGGGGGCAGAGAGGAAAACTAGACCTGGCCAGGAAGTATTTGGCAAAACAATTTCGTTTAAAAAAAACCCCAAAGTGTGTTGCACCCAAAATGTTGTGTTCAGAGCATCTTGCTTTTAGCGAATTGTTACTGAAGGGGGAGCAGGGCTCTGTAGGAACGTGGTCCCTATTCTGGACAGGTTTGGCCCCTGGCTGACTGCGGATTTCCTGCTCCTCGCAGGCACCAGCAGTAATGCAAAAAGATATCAGATCTACTGACCATGTGCAGGCACTGGGGAACTTACAGTTCTCTTGATTAAACACTTCTAATTTAATCGGATATAAAGCAAAACCAAGGAGATACACTCTCCAGTGCTTCTAGCAAGAAATCTAAGTTTGAATATACCTCCCAGAGTAGAGCCTGGACAAGGATTTGTTCTCTCACTTGCAAGACGCTATGTATAAATATAGGAACGTCTATGTTTAAATGGATACAGGATGGAGTCTAGAGACCTAAGCAACTCTACTGCAACTTTCCAGATGTGGGGCCTGG
Organism: Balearica regulorum gibbericeps; assembly: GCF_011004875.1. Taxonomy (NCBI): domain Eukaryota; kingdom Metazoa; phylum Chordata; class Aves; order Gruiformes; family Gruidae; genus Balearica; species Balearica regulorum. The sequence goes on along the minus strand of NC_046185.1, from coordinate 133,286,239 downwards.
GAGTGTCTGCTTTTTTTGAATGTGTTTGTTTTTCTTTCATGGAGTAGCACAATCAAAAGAAATGCAGTAAAAACAATACAAGTTGTTTCATGCCTGTATGCGTTTCATATCAGTTTTTAAGTAGATCATTGCAGAAAAAGAATTATCTGGAATCAGACATTTCCTGACAAAGCATAAGCAGCTCTTATTTTGGACTTAAAGTATTAGGGGTTCTTGACTCTGTCAGAGTAGTTGACAGATGCCACTTTGGTTCTGCCTGCATGAAGTGAAGATAGGTGGTGCTGGGATAGAACTGCAGAGTATTGGGGTGCAGGAGCCAGATGTGAGAAAGCCATCGTCAGGCAGCGATCCTGAACCAGCTGCTTGCAGCAGTCCTTTTTGAATATTTGCTCTCCCTGACCTGGCAGGAGGCGTTCAAGAGAAAGCAAGTTTTTCCAAAGCAACAACACCCGCCGTACAGCCAGCCAAACATCACTTCCCCTTCCCCAGGCGGTCCTGCTGGAGCGGGGATGGGGCGGGGAGGGGGGGAGGGGGTAATGCTTTTCTACCCTTTCAGAAACTGAGTCGATTTCCTTCTTCCCATCTTTCGAGAAAGCAAGCAAGCAGGTTTTTCTTCCTAACACCTCTTCTCCCATGCAGGGGGAGGTGAGCTCTGTGCTGCCCACCTTCCCCTACCATGTCCTGGTGAACCTCAAAGGAGGTCCCTTTCTGCAGGGCTCATCCTGTGCTCTCACGAGAATTGTATCCTACAAACTTCAATTTGCTGAATGTTACTGGCAGGTGACCATCCAGGCACAGTGGAGAGGCACACTGCAGAAGTCCAGGCACCTCTCATGTTCTTCTGCTTTGGAAAGTCCTCATTGGTCCATCCAACTTCAAAACAAACCCAATCTCTTGATCCTCAGAGCTGCCAGGGATCTGCTTTTTGGCTGAACAACTGGCTTCAGGCTTTTGAATTCTTAGCTCCCTTCCACCTGATCAAAGAGTGAGATCTCAGTTGCATTTTAAATGTTGGATATCTCCAACTTACTGCGGATATAAATACCATGAATCGATTATCAGAGCCGTGTACATCAGGGGCATGTATGTGAATTATGCATACTTTTTTTTTTTTAAGTCATTGATTTAGTTTCTCAAGTCTTTTTTTTTTTTTTTTTTTTGAAAGAAAGATTTCCAGTTAGTTTAGTACTGTGCCATCACATAGGCCAAATATTCAGTGACTTAAGCTCAGAAGCACTGCTTGCAGCATTTCCGAGATGTGAAAGGCCTGCAAAATGCACCATACGCTCAGCAACAGAAAGATACCAAAATGGGATCAGGGGATGAGGAAGCAGGAGATCAGCACAGGGTGTGACTTTAAAGACAGCAGAACAGGAGAATAACTACAAAAAAAAAAAGGGAAGAGGTGAAAGATAAAGGAGATGTATGAATAGTAGGTGAAATAGTTCAAGTAGTTTCATGATTTGCATGACTCATAGCTGGAAAAGCTGAAGCTGCCTTATTAATTCAACCCTCCAGTTTTCTTTTGGCGGGCTGTGAACCTCTTCACTTCAGCGTCTGACCCTTTCCCCCGCTGCCTCGCACTGTCAGCCACCTGCCCCTCTGCCCCAGCGCCGCTTCCAGGCTCCTTCAAATGGCTGCTCAGCCTGTGTATTGCCCACGACTCATCCAGGGAATCAGGACACGGTCCTGCTCTTGACTCTTCAACGCTCAAAAATGAGAGAGCTGAGGAACATCCTGAGACTCTGGGTTTGTTGCTGCCGTTGTTTGAACCAGAATTATGGCAGTGGTCAGAAGATGGATAGGAGGGAGAATGTGTGTGGGTGTGTTTGTAATCCTAAATGGATTACTTTTTGCATTTCCTTTAGTCGTTTGGTCCTTGTTAAGACTCACTGGGCCATGACGACAGGGGCACTACTCATGTAAACGCAGCCAAAAGCATTGTTTGGTGCATGGCAGAACTTTCGCTTTAATACAAATCCAAGGAAGAATGCACTTGCTGTGGTAATTGTGATTTGCCAGAGCTAATGAACCTGACTCAACCCTTCAGTTTGATTTGTCTTTTTAACATACTTGGAAGCAGGGGACCTTATGACCCCTCAGGGAAATTAAAACTCTTAAAGCTCTCAGGTCTGGCCTTTTCTGTCAAAACAGCGTTGTCATTGAGCTATTGCTCTTTCTCTTACAGGCCAAAATTAAACTCCAAAGCCAGTAAGATCCTCAGTGGAGTTTGTTCAGTATTTCATTGTTTTTAACTAAACATAGAAATCTCAAAATGACAAATCAATATCTTTTAATTAAAAATTAAATGAAGTGTCCTGGTTTCAGCTGCGGGGGGAGTGAGAGAACGGCAGTGCAGTTGTTTTAGCTGCCTGCTGGGTTAAACCATGACAGAAAGACAGACATAAATGGACCCATGCAATCAAGAAGTTTTTCGGACAGCTGCAACCAAAATTCAAGTTCATTTACCCCCAGGCACATGGGCATATGCATGATTTCTTTTTAAAGTGTCCAATGTGAGAAGCTTTACATACATTTACAGAAGAGATTGTGTAGGAGATTTTGAAAGAGACAAATTGCAATTAGGTGCTAAATTCTCACAGAAAGTCAATGGAAAATTTCCCATGTATGATTGATGGTTAATCTGCATATTCATCTTTCCTTCCTTAGCTGTTAAATTCCATATTTATGTTTAAATTCATGTTTTCTGTTTTAATTCATATTTTATATCTCTTCTCCATATGTATAAGTGTGAGGATGCTTTAGCCTGATTTTGTAGAAACTGGGTTTAAGACGCTGCGCTGCCTCTTTATGCATCTGAGACCTCCCTGTGAATCTTCAAATGCTTAAGCTCGTCAAGCACATTTGACAAAGGTCTTGAAATCCAAAAACTATTAAGTCCTTAAAAGTATTCTGAAAATAGGCAGCCAGTTAAGAGCTGTGGTTAACGCTTCATTGAGGTAAAAAGTGCAGAGTTTCATATGAGACCTTGGAAAATCCACATAGGGTCTCAACCTCAAGACACAAATCCATAGAAAATCAGGCTTCATTGATCTCCCTGCTCACAGAACCACTACAGAACTAATACATATGTATACACACACACACATGTTTCTATAGCGTATACATCCCTACAGTGTCCACTCAGCTTTCATATAAGCAAGCTACTGTAATGTAACATAATGACTTTCTTGTATGATTATATTATCATTTGCAAAAAGAGATATTTGCATATATGTGCACACATACATGCAAGGTCGCCTTTTGTTTAAGTACAGTGTCAGCATCTCTCGCTGCCTCCATGTGAACAGGCCTTAACCCCACATAATCTCTTTGATGAAGGGAAAATACAAAACCACATGCCAAATATTTTGAGTTTTCAGCAGTAACCTGGATCCATCATGGCAAGCTTTTCCCAGGGACAGTAACATCAGTAAAATATTTTCATTCCAATTTCTTGAGAGATTGGAAAAATCAACAAAAGAATAGCATGAGACCCATTGCCAGAAATAATATTACCATTTTAAACATGAAACCATCTCACAACATCTTGTGAGTAACAAAATGCTTTAAAACATTTTCTTTAATTTGGTTTGTTTGTGTTGTGTTCTGGTTTTTGTTTTGCTTTAAATGTGCCTGATTTTTCCCGCTGCAGAAGAGCATTGCAGCTGTTGAACAGAAGCAGCAAGGCAGATAGATGACTGGAAGAGAAAGTCACATCCAATTGGGTTCAGAAAAGAGTCTCCACTGTACAAGGGATGGTGTAGGTTTGCTCAGTGATAGGTTTCTCTGGGTTTGGTAAGGATAATATTTCCTCCCAGTAGAGGTACAGCCAGACTAGCACCAGTAGAGGTAATAAGGCTGTGGACAAATCCAGGTGGCTTTGTCCTTTCCCTTTGGGCAGTGTAGAGCTGGGAGGACTCCCTCCAGCAAGTCTGCTGGCACAAGCCAAAGGCCAGGGAGAGATGTTGTCTTCCACATCTGCCAATGCGGGAAGGCCAAGTGGTCTTGAAGCGAGCATGTACCTATGGTCTAGTAAATGGCTTTTGAAGGGACCCACACAAAGGCATTTCAACTCATTTCAAGTTACAGCTTGATGATCCCTCAAGCTGCGCTCCAACAGCCCTCCTGGGATTCCTGACTGTTCAGTTGTCCTGTGGGACAGCTCTTCAAAGGGTCTGTGGAAAAACATGATCAAAGCCATCTTTTCATTGTTTTTGTAATGACCTATTCAAGGAAGCAGTAGACAGCAGGGGCAGGGAAGGAGAGGTGGCTGACCAAAACAGCTCACCCTGTGCTGGGATATCCAGCGCACCTGGAGAAAAGAAATTGGCTGTGTTCTGCCTACCCCAATCTCTTCCCCCTTCAGCCTCCTTTAACTGCTTACAGACACCCCTGGAGATTTTTGAAAGGCAAAAGAAGCTGGGGAGTTAAAGAAATTGGGAGAGCAAACCAGTTTGCCCTAGGACATAAACTGGTAGGTCCAGTAGAGACCATCCATGGAAGGTTACGGATGCTGGCTTGTAAAGAGAGATTGATTTCAGTAAGAAAGAGCCTCGGCTACCTCTAAAGACTGAAAATGTTTATGATTTTTGATCTTGCCAGCTGTACTTCTATGTAAGAACAGTACCAGCTCTGGGGTGTGCATGCATTTAGCTGTCTGAAATGTGTTTGGGTCACCTGGGAGCACCCAGAACTGTAAAACAGGACATTTACGTGTCCCCTGACAAGCCACATCACCAGCCATGCAAAATCTGCTGGACAAAAGTCATGGCAAACACGCAGCATTTTTCTGGACCTGTGCATGAGAAAGACGTAGGATGAGTTTTGCTTGCCCATGAGAAAAAACATGTTCCCTGTCACTGAAGCCCTGAAAAAAGACCTTTTTTGTACTCTGCCTGCAAGTCATTTTCAATGCTTTCTGAGAGTTGGATACACTGCTATTGTAACCAACGTTATATCTGTAACTGTAATGAAACAAAATTACAGTGTCGTATAAAGGTTAAGCTATTTCTAACAAAATACCAAACCAAATTAATCTAATTAACAAGTTGATATTGAACATATTACTTATAGACAAGCAATTCCTAAACCATCTAATGATGTATTAAGCTAACAGCCCAAACAAGAGCATGTATCAAAGGCAATTTAAGGGAGACATTCTGCCAACAAGAGGACTTGGCTAAACTAATACATTCGTAGCTGAGGCTAATTTTTGAATTAGAGCTTCAGTAATACTCTTATGGCAGCCTGCCTAGACTGTTGTGGTTAGACAATAGCAATTCTTCCCTTTTCTTCCAGTATTTTTATTAATTTTCAACACAATTTATGAAGAATATAACTCGAAAACCAGCCCAACATCCCACATTGCAATTAACAGTCTAACCTTTAAGATAATAATTAAGCCATACATTATTGCCCCAAACTTATATGTGACCACCTCAACGCAGTCAGATATTTATAGCTAGACACTTATTTCTAAACATTGTCCTCAGCAGCAATTCCAGAAAAACCCTAACAGACATTAAAGAAGAAAACGGGAAAATACTTAATTATATATTTGAGTTTCTGCTTCCCAATTCTTGCCAAGCTGCATTTGTCTCAGGGAGATTGACTTGCTGTTTAATTAAGACCTAGGTAGCTTACTGGTAATAATAAACTAATGGGCTAGTAAGCTACGCTTACTGGCTCGCAGTGACTCAATTTTTACTATTGCTTGGTTCTTCCAACTTGTTAGGAGTGGGTAAATACCTGTTGTGAATCTTTCAAAGGTTCAACTGTCTCTCCTCCCACAGTTTTTCAACAAGCTAATAAAAGGCACCTGGGAAAAAAAGGAATGTAAGTGGCTGGAGAAGGCTGATAAAAATAGGATGAAATATAGCAAGTCCTTCTAAGCTTGTGTTGGGCCTGTACTACAAACCAAGAACATTTTCCTACCAGCCTTCATGGAAGCTGCCAGTCAGTAAGTACTGATTAGGTAATTCATGAAAAATTCTGTTTTGGCAAGATGCTGTCTGAATGGAATGTTATTAAAATTAAATGGGTCATGTAAAATCAGACAACTTGTCCTGTGAGCTCCACAGACAAAGCTGAGCCAACTTGGAGAATGGCTGAGAACTTCTTCCTCTGAGAACTTTGAAACACATCGGATCTCATTAAAGACCAAATAAATGCATTTCAAAATGGACAAAAATGGAACAAAAGCAGTTCCTCATCTTGATTCTTCACCTTTGGAATTGTTTATCTACAGTGTACCTACACATGAATTGATCAACCAGGCCCTCTTTCCTCTCAATGGAGAGAAACAAGAGTTTGTAGGTTTGGGTTCAGCTGCTGTATTTTGGATGAAGCATGTCTTACAAATGACATTTTTTCTCCACTGACTATAAAGTGAATTAAGGCACGCAGATCAAATCTAGGCAGCAGCACTGCAGACACCTAAATTTTACACTGGTTTTTCATTCACGTTTCTGCAAAATGGGCATAAAATGTAACTAAGCCGGGAGGGAACATTTACATTATCCATAGCAATGCAGATTGATCCCATACAGTACAAGGAATTTTAACAGTGGACTTTATAGGCCTGCTCCACAGTCATTTGGTTCTTACCAAAGGCCGCACAGATTTGCGTTAAGAGCAGAACCCGTCTATATTGCTGGTTTACTTATACGTTTTTCTTTGCAAAGTCCAAAATCCCCTGCCACTAATTCCCTGTCACTGAGTGTTCCATAATACAAATCCATATGCAAAGAAGTTTGTTATATCTAACAAGAGTTGTATTGATTTCACACACATTGTACGATACCTGTGATTGGCAGTTTATCAGTATATCACTTGTTGGCTTGTTTATGCCAAAAAAAGTGTTTGAATAACTTCAGCCAAAGTTAACAAACAGGTAAATGTAAACCATACATACCTTACATGTTCATTGTGTTGGATATTGATTACATGCCTTAATTAAGTAAACAAGCATTATCTTTTGCTACATCACAAGGAAATTATATATACCTGCCTATAAAACTATTTGGTAGGATCTGCAAGACATGCTCTGGGTCTGAAATCTTTGTCCTACCTCAGTTATAGGGAAAACAGTAACTTTCAGGAAAGCCATATACAAACAGGCCATTTGTTGTTTAACCTGTTCTCTGGAGGCTGTGTTGCTACGGATGAATAAACAGCACTTGACACCGTTTGGACTCACTGCGTTTTCCAGCCAGTAAGCACAACGGGGGAGAGGAGCAGTGGAGGAAGGGGGAGTAAATCACATGTTTGCATGCTGCCACAGACTGGTGGGTGTAAAAGAAGTCACTGGTATTTTGAAGATAGTGAAATAATTCAGCCAGTTCATCCAGTTTCAGCAACACCGTGGTGAGACAGCTGAAGTAAACCCACCAAATTCTTCCCTCTTTCTTCTTTAGGATGGTCACAGATAATCTCTGGCCAAGTAGCTAGTCAGATGCTGCTCGCCAGCCATCAAGATTATGGACATCACAACTGTCACATTGACAGACCATCGTTTCATTAGGACACCAGCTGTAAGTCCAGAGCCACTTACTTTACTACTAAGACTTCAACAGCCATCAAGGTTTGCTAAAACCCAAATGTCCTCTTCCCTGGAGGAAAACATGAGGGGCCTGTGGGCCATTACACTGCCACCACTGACAATCAGCACACTGATGACCATATGGCTCTCTCTTCCTACCATCTACATACGCCTCCCTAGCTTTCTGGCACCGCATGTGTTCCCTTGTCAGAGGCATGACACGTGAGTGCCAAGTGACAGAAAATAAAAGCTGAGGCTGTCCCACACTCCCACAGAACCTTCCTGCCCGCCTCCCTCTACTGATGCTGCCAAATCTCACCCCAAGCCTTCTTGTGATTCACAGATGATTTAATCAGTTCTGAACAGATAGATCTTGTGATTGAACGAGCACCAGAAATGCAAGGCATCATAAAAGGAGACCACCATACCCAGCAGTCCATCAGAGCTCCCAGGGCCCAGTACCTTCCAAGCACAGAGTTTTACAAGTTCTGCATGCTCAGGAGAGGGCATGAACCAAGAACTTTGAATACAACAGTTGCTTTTCCTCCATCATGGTAAGCAGGTGCCACGTGACCAAAATAGCTGGCATGGAACTCATAGGACAAGGCTGTCTTCTTCAAAGACATAATTCGGCATGCAAAATGTCCCGAGTGCATGGGTAACAGCCTGCTATTGACTATGGTTAACCTTCTCCACTCTAGTCCTAAGCAAGCTCACAAACAAAATAGCTACAGATGAAGAAGTGTAGCTTTGTATAACTGAAGTTTAATGTCTATATTCAGATCCAGGATTTGGATGTGAAACCATTTTATAGTAGATGCAAAATCGCCGCTAGTCAGTGGCAAGACAGTAAACATTCTTCCTCAGTCTCCTGGAACTGCCTAAAGCATTTGATGCTGTCTCAGAGACTCAGTTCCTTTTCCTGAGAAAAAATGCAAGGTTCGGGGTAACAATCTGAAATGATCTGACCTCTTTCTGCAGCAGGGCACTCAAAAAAGTAATGAGAGAAAACTCCAGCTTTATCAGAAACTTTCACACAGCTCTTCTTCAACTTCTACAAGCAATCACTAGATACAGCAGTTGGAGATCCAGGAGTTCAGTTCCAAGTTGTTATTTGGAAAGTCATTTGTACCACCTTTCTGCAATCAAGACCTTGCATAATATCATCTAACAGTCATTCCTAGCTGGCTAAGAAACTTGTCCCTGGTAGATTATAAACTGGTTTTAGTCAGTCATTCCTTGATCATCCATCATCTAACTATAGCATGGAGTATATGTTGGCAGGAAACTGCAATTACTGTAAAATACTGCCAGGTGTCTTCTCAGAAACACGGGCTATCACAAGCATGCCAAACTTTGCTACCACAAGAAGCCACCCACTGTTGTACACAGTTCTCCCCTCAGGAGGAATGGAACACACAGTAAAGCACGGACCTGACCCAATGTGCTCAGTATATCGTGAGAATATGCAAGGCAGTTGCAGCGTGAGAACCCCACACCAGCTGGGGGGAATACATATATTTACGAATATCCATGCTCGGCTGAAAGACTGCAGGTGATGACAAATTGAAATTACTTTTGAAATTGCTTCCAACACTTAATTATGCTCACAGTTAAAACTTTGCTCTTTAGAAAGATATTTATAACAAGCATTTTAGTCATCTAATTAAACTGTGATTCAGAACACGTAAGCCCAAAATCCTAACTTCCCTGCATGTCCAAAGGGAAAGATATGGATACTAGTACATAGCTCAGATCACCTAAATAGATGTGAAGAATCAGTGAGAATATCTTTCTTTGCTTTTATTAGTTTAAGATAACCTAAAGCCATGTTCCAGGTCAGGTTTGTCACCTTCACATAATTACTTTTGATATAGCAGAGAAACATTGAAGCAGAGCAGATCTGTTTGTGGATGTAGTGAGAACCATAATACTGCAACATGCAATCAGCAGCACAGCTGGAACTTCAGCCCACACTTCTGCGCCTTGCTAGCTCAGGATAGGCTTAAGTACGTACTTATATCCCACTCAATGGGGCCTGTAGAAACAGATTTCAGCTGTTACAACAATGCTTTTGTCTCTGGCACACATCCCTGCGAGGGATTCCAGCTTCTCTGATTTCCTGAGTATTGCTCGTTTCCTGGAACATTTGGAAGCATCACAACTGTCTTCCCCATTTCTCTGCCAACCTGTCTTTCCAGAGCAAAGTGTTCACGTGGCTTCGTTTGAGTCACCTTTACCAGAGTTTCTCTTTTATTTCTGATAAGGTGTAAACAAATAACCAGGAGTGCTGGATGAAAAGAAACCAACCCCTTGTCTGCTTCATTTCTTGTCTACTGTCCCATGGCAAAACTTAGTGTTATAAAAGATTTGCGTCATGTTCACCATCTACTGACTTCAGTGGCTATTCCTTCCGTCATAAAACTCAGTCTGCATTCTTCTTAGTAGCCGTTTTCCAGCATACCTAATGCTGTACAACTTTGGGGCAACTCTACAGGCTGCTCTCCAGAAACGCGATGCTGCTCTCTTCTCATAGCAGCGTAACGCTGGCTTGTGCTGGTGTAGGCAGGGGGCCAGGAGGCTTTCTAAAGCTGCTGAGGCTCCCACATTGCTGGCAATGAATGCGTCCCCTCGTCCCCCATCCTCGTCATTCTCCCATTTTATTCCAGCATGAGGCTCAGGAGAAGAAACAACAAAATGGACAGAACTATCTATCTCAGGAGCAGAGCTGGCCCTCAAGGTCATCACGGGTAGACTACTTGCTTTTTCTCTGTATCAACGACGACACAACCGTTTCAGTTTCACATCTCACTGACAAAATCAGGAGCAGAACAATGTGGGGCTGCCGTGGCTTTCTGAATGATTGAACATATGTTCTCTTTCTGCTCCCAGGTGGCGTAAAGCACAATCACTGTCTTCTGTTGATGGTGTTTTGCTTTCTGAACGATTGAATTCTACATCCTGGCTTTCAAAAACCCAGTTCACAGTGTTCTGCATTTGCCTGCTTTAGTGACTATAGGGGCAGTAGTAAAACACCAGCATGGGAGTCAGTGCAGGGTGACTGCTGCAGTTTTTACACTCAGCCATGCAGAAGGCTTTGGTAGATACAGGAAATAGTTTTCTAATCCCTTCACATACGCTTTCTTGCTGGAAATTCTTTACAGGTTGTTGTTTCCCTCACCTGAAGTTTTACAAATGAATCACCATCATGAATCTGACTTTCCTTATACATCTTTTAAACAGCCCAGCCAGAAACCGTTTGATATTCGAGAGAGTCTCAATAGGGAGAAGAGTTGAAATCCAACCCCCCATTGACAGGCATTGAGAAAAGCATGCTGTACTACAATGTCACCTTACATTTGCTCTTGAGGATGAAGTTTCTGAGAAAAATGTGCAGTGAACACACTGATAATGCACAGGTGTACTTACACAGCATATGCACCTTGAAAGTGTGTTAAATTTTATTTACTCTTACTTGGCTTTTTTTGCATGGCCCTTTGTGTAAACTCCCTATGTGCATCTCTATACATGTTTGCAATGGTATTAAGAAAGGATCTTTTGCTACGGTATCTCTAAATCATTGAGCAGTCTAGCCGCTACTGCCCCTATAAACTGTCTACAGAATATATAAACACCCTGCCTTTTATATATGCATCAACCTGGATTATATCATTGGCATCAATAAATCTCCATTATAAGCAAATTTAAAAAAAAAAAAAAAAAAAAAAAAGCTGTCCAGTGCAAGGCTTTGTATAAAAAATGGTATGGATAGAGACACTAGGTTAAAAACAGCTGAGTTCCCGTGGCACAGGCGGTCCATCAGCTGAATCACAATAATTGACCATGTGCATGTTCTCAGCATGCCTCGGTTGCAAAGTAAAATGTGTCAGTTTAAACCACCATGAAGGTGCCCGCGCTCTCAGTCAATAGGATGCAATGTGGCTATTACAACTTACAGTCCTCACCATAGATTAGGACAGGCTTAACTGTGACCTTGGTATAGCTCTGAAGCTTCCACTGTTACATGCAATAGTCAGAAGAGCCATTCGTTATGATCAGATTACGGTACAGAATAAAACAGGGATCAACCCATCAATGCTGTGTCAAGCAATGAGGCATGAGATACCTTCACCACCTTGGGCTGGTCAAAACATTGAAATCTCATCATGTCATGAATTGTGACTCTTGGAAACATGTGGTCCACCTCAGGTCTCAGCAGTTTCAGAAAGTTATAAAGCTACCTGAAACAGAAAACTGACATTTCAAAAGCTCCCATGAAACACTGCTTTTTAAATTTGGGGTTCATAGTATAAAATTGTTTCATTTTGACTATACAACCTGTTTATCAAACAGATACACTGTGATTTTATATTACAATAATGCTGCTACTCTTCCTAGCATCCTTTAATACAATCCAAAACAATGCTTACTTACACATTTAGTGAAGCAGGTTATTTGATACTATTGAAAAATCTGCCTAATATTGATAAAAAAAGCAAAGTCAGGCGATTCTTTTCAACCTGATCAAAAGTTTTAGCAAAATCCAAAGGCTTCTGTGAAAATTTTGATTTGGGGGGGAAAAAAAAAAAAAGGATGTACTGCTGCAGGGGAAATATCTCCTTCCTTAGTCAAACAGTGAAACTATATAGAGTAATCAGAGTGCTTACAGCATCTGCTAGCTACAAATGCGTTTGTGACAATACAGGTCTTATCCCTGTACAAATCCACACTTTGCTGGTCTCAACTTCAGTCCCTTCACTTTGGGCCTTAGTCTTTCCCACACTCCACTTCCTCAAAGATACCTGGAAACTCAAAGGAGATTTAAACACGAAAAATAAACTTCTATTAGTCTTTGAGAAACACAGCTAGTTTCTAAAAAGAGTCTCAACATACAAAGCAGGCTAAATAATCAGAAATTTATTTTATTTTATTCAGACATCTGGTTAAATTCTGCAAGTCCTGACTATTCTGCTCCAAGTTATCTCCATCACGGGAGAGAGAAGCAGTGGTAGAATTTACGCATAGGTCAAAAATAACTAATACAAGGTAGATGAGAAGCTGGACCATTTGGTTCAGAAGACAACGTTCAACAGTCAGTAAAATTAGCATCCGGTTATGAATGGTGATACCAATGCTGGCACTGTTAAACATCTTCAGCAGCAGCCCGGACGGTGGGACAGAGTGCACCCTCAGCCAATGCACAGATCAAACCAATATAGTCATCATGTGGAAGGAATCGGTTTTTCTCCTTGGTGTTTGGAAAGCCGCTGTGTCCAGTTATAGATCTCCCAGTACAGAAGTGAGATCAGAAAACTGAAGAGAGCTGAGGAGAGGACCACCACGATGGGTGGGGCTGGAGCTCTTGCCCAGCGAGGCAAGGCTGAAGGAACTGGGCTTGTTCAGCCTGGAAAAGAGACGGCTTCAGGGGGACCTAACAGCAGCCTGCCAGGGCCTTTGGGGGATTGCAGAGAAGATGGAGCCAGATTCTTTAATTTAGAGGTGCACAGTGAGGGGACGAGAGGCAACAGACGCAAGTTTCATCAAGGGCAATTCTGGCCAAATGGAAGGAAAAACAATTGCTCTGTGAAGGTGGTTAAGCAATGAAAGAGGTTGTCCCAGAAAAAATGTGTGGTCTCCATAGAGATACTCAAAATTAACTTGAGAAGGCTCTGAGCAACCTGATGTAACTTTGAATCTGGCCCTGCTCTGAGCTGCGGCTCTGACCAGATAACCTCCATAAGTCCCTTTGAACCTAGATTTTTTGTGATTCTCTGACTCTCTTCATCTATAAAATAAAACTATTTTCTACTTCGAAATGCTTTATATGAATTTGAAAAGAAAGGAAAGTGAATGCCTTAAAATGTCACCTTTTAATTCATACAATCAGGTAAAAGGAAATTATTTATGATTTAATGTAGAAGTACTACACAAGCCTTTAATCATGCAAATGACAACTATTGCTTTCCTTCTCTACAGGTTCATAAGCTGCACTCATCAACATAATATCTGATCAACTTCTAGTAGTGCTCCAAGCAACATGACTAACATCTGGCATGTAGTTTGTTTCATGGTTACTGGCATTCTTTTCTATCTCTTTAGATCTTGACTCCTTTTGTTAGGGACATTCACATAAACAGGATGTTTCTCCCTCTGCCTGTACCGATATCATATTGATGCGAGTTCTCCTGCAATAGCCATTTTTAGCAAGGTAACATTAAAGGCTGTGATTACCAGCAAACAAAATCAAACCTGCATTCAAAATGACAAAATAAAATGGAATCTTGTCCAGATCCTGCTAGAAAAACTGCTCTCGGTCTCCACTTTATCTGATAGCAGCAAATGTAATTTGCACAGCTGTTCTTCAGGGACTTACACAAAGGCTTCAGGCTCTGGGAAGACCTAACCTTTGTTTCTTTCTGGGCTGATTCTATCTCACTTTTATAAGGTCATAAATCAAGGCTAGAGAGAGAGAAAATATATTTGGGCTTTTGAATGTAAAATGAATGAGAAAAAAAAGCTGTCATTTAAAGCAAAGTCCTCCCCCCAACCCTTTTTCTTCCCAAGTGCAAGCTCCCTGCTGTACAAATCAAAAGTATGCACCGAGACGGTGCCTAAATCTTTTATGAAATGGGCTCTTCACTTGCACTTCAATGGAGCTTGCTGTGCATTAAAATTTCTTTTAATGGCAGAAGGAAATAATTCTGCAGTTAAGGCAGAGTGCTCCCTGTTGCACCTGGTATTTGGGCTGGATATGGGGCAGATGAACTGCAGAAGGGAAAGAGAATTGGTGTTAGTGCCTGTATGCTGTCTCCTCATGGACCACAAGACCTGAAGGTCCCTACGGTCCTGTAAGGGTAGAAAACAGGTAGCTCTTGACATCCATAAGGCCCCTACACATAGTCCCTGCATAGCTATTACGCCCACGCTATGTCGCTCGACCTGCAATGTCACCCATCCTGCAGCAGGCATGTGGTAGCATGGGGATAGTTAAGCAATCCAAATCTCAAGCCAAGGCGGGCAGTAAGCCAGCAAGGGTAGCCAAGGTCACCATCCCTGGGTTGTCCGGGGACCTAGCTGAATGGCAGCACTCTCCCCCAAGGAGCATGTGGAAGCGCCCCTGGGAAGGTTCAGCTGCCTTCCTCAGATGAATGCCTCCCGGCATTCCCTCAGCCCTCCAGTGTACTCATCGCAGGGCTCGAGGACACACGGGGATTTTGACATGAGATAGTTCATGGACATGCACCAGTTTGCCCAGCCACAGAGAAGTGGATTTTCTGATGTCAGGCATGCTCCATTCTTACACAGCTCTCTTACCTCTCTTCAGCCCCTTCCGCTTGCACAAGTCCCCCCTGCTAACCACCAGGCAGAGGATATACGAGTATTATCTTGTTTCCCCAAATCCTCCCTCTTGCACAATATCCTCTATGCCATAGGAGGCATCTCTGCAGTTCCTCACCCTTGTGCAGACATCTGAGGGCCGAAAGAATTGCTTCATTCTTTTCTTAAGTTGTTGCCATTCATATAGCCCAGGCAAGACTAAGTCAGATCAATGCAGCTCACAAGGGTGCGTGCTCACAGGCATATTAGCACCAGCCTTCAAAGAAACCCCCTCAAGCCCAAAAACAAGAAAAAAGGAGGCTTCAAAGGATATGTCTACCCTCTCCACAACATAACGTCCCATGCTCGCTGCAGACAACAGTAACAGAAAAATCTACCCTAACAAGATTCAAGGAAGACATTGAAGTAAACTCAGCTGGATTCCCTAGGAAGAACAGACTCCTCCAACATGGAAGAGAGAGATTTTCTTTTTTTTCTAAATGGTAGGTATGTTTAATAATACAAAAGCTGCAGTACCATCGCCCAAATATTTGTTTTTATCTCCGTGCAGGCAAGCCTGGCTCTGTTCAGTCAGATCTTGCTTTACTATACACTTCCAGTGTGGAATCCTTCCCTACATGTTTTTGAGTTTTATAAATACCCATGCTACCTCTAATGCACCCTTCATTGTATTATTTAGGTATAAACTGCAATTATAGACTCATGGGTAGAGCAGGGAAAAGCCCTCATTTCCTTATACTTTAACCTAGCACATTTTCGTGTCTCAGTTGTTGCTTTGTTTTTACCTGGCATCAGATATGAGATAGAAATTGCGCTTAGAGTAATTTTTCATCATTGCTTCTTGCAGCTGCCAGTGAGTTTATTAAAACTGAAAAGGTAATACCCCATGTTCTTTTATGTATGCTGGTTTTTTCTCTTCCAGTTTCTTTTGTCTGAACCAGAAGTCATTGAATCTAATAAGTTTTTTAAAATACAAATTTAAGGAAAAAATGCACTAGTTTGGTTTGGTCTTTTTTGAGAACTAGATGTACAGCTATGATAAAAATATTTTCAACATCATGTTGCAGTATGCTACATTTCTGCCTGTGCTATCTTTGTACATGCTGTATCCTATTTTATTTCAGCTTGTTTCTCTCTGTTCAGAAGTAAATGGCAAAGTGTATCAGTACTGGATGTTCTTGTGAAGGCTTGTACTGAACCACAGAGCTAAGATCAAAGTTCATTCATGCTTTCTAGGTGCAACTGAAACAAAGGATTTGTTTTGCTTCTAATAATTGGAGGAGGAGTTTGCAATGAGAAAAAAGATATTTTCTCTCTCTTTCTCAGTCTATGTTTATTTGGAATATTACCACAAGACACAGAAAAGCCATTAGAAATGGCACTGAGTATGTTGAATTACAATGTGTTTTAATTTTGTCTACATAGTTATTAGCCCAATCACTGAAGTCTCATTTCCTTCTCTGAAAATTGACAACAAAGAACCGCCACATAATTTTGGGAAGCTGCATGCCATAGCTGCTTCTTGCAGTCATCCTCCGTTCTCACCTTCTCATGCTAATTTACCCCAAATTCCAACTGCCCAGCTGAGTAATAACAACCATACATATAGGCAGATAGATGGATAGCCTCCCCATATATCTTTTGATTTCCATATCTACCAGATTAAGGGCTCACTATCTGGAATGTCCTTTCCTATAATCTTGTTCAGTAAAACATCTCTCTCTCTCTTCCAACTTCAAAAGGCAACAAAAAAGTATCTTTTAATCTACAGTGACGGGCAGATGGCCATTCCCTAGTATTTTACTTTCCTTGAGCATAGTTTATCAATGCTGCGTTGATGCCATTCTCTCTTTGACATTAGAAGGCTTGAGTTTGCACAGTTGTTGTTTTTTTTCCCCCCAGAAATCACATTCCATTGTCTCTGCAATCATTGTTTATTCTCATTTTCACATAATTGCTGGTTTATTAGGCAAAGTATTTAGAAAGTTCCTCCCAAAACCTTTACACTGAGTGCTTTTCAAAAATTAAATGCTAACAGAACGATTTCTCTCCCTTCCATCAGTAAAGGAATATTAATTAGCAGGGCTGATTTTCTCTTTTTTTTTTTCAATCTTTTCCCCTCAAATCTGTATGTGATAGTTAGACACCATACTCATGTGGGCGGCATAAGAACCAGAATAGAATAAAGAAATATTAGAACAGCACAATATGGAAGAGTACACTGCCTGTCTTAGTGAAGGTACACACAAGAAGAAGCGATGGTGGGAAAGGCATTTGAGAGAAGAAATGAAGAAACAGAAAAGAATGATTACGGTTTAATTTGGACCCAGTCTTGGAAATCTCCGCTGCTGAGGCCATACTCTGCGGACCTGACTGCATAATTTCACAAGGCACAGAATCATGTTAGAAGGTAACAACAGCAGAACTGAGCTAATACTGACGTTGTGTCAAGTAAACCACAGGA